>NW_026988615.1:1800000-2310207 GCF_030222135.1 Aotus nancymaae
TAATAAATCCAAAATGCAGCTATCTTACAGAACGGTGTCAATGTGTGTACTCATCTTCCAGAGTTCAACCCTTGGGTGGATTCAGCAGTATGCAAGCACATTCTTTGCAGAGTCTCAAAACAGGCGTTTTCAGCCCATTACCGGCATATGGAAGAAACAGCAGTAAGCACAGGGAAACACCTGCGTCTAAATCCAAAATGCAGCTATCTAACAGAACGGTTGTCAATGTGTCCACTCAACTTCCAGAGTTAGACCCGTGTGTGGATTCAGCAGTCTGCAAACACATTCTTTGCACAGTCTCAAAACAGGCGTTTTCAGCCCAATACCGGCATATGGAAGAAACAGCAGTAATCTCAGGGAAATATCTGCTTCTAAATCCAAAACGCAGCTAACAGAATGGCTGTCAATGTGTGCACTCAACTTCCAGAGGTAAACCCATGTGTGGATTCAGCCGTCCGCAAACACTTTCTGTGCAGAGTCTCAAAACAGGCGTTTTCAGCCCAATACCGGCATATGGAAGAAACAGCAGTAAGCACTGGGAAATATCTGCTTCTTAATACAAAACGCAGCTATGCAACAGAACGGTTGTCAATGAGTGCACTCAACTTCGATAGTTAAACCCATGTCGATTCAGCAGTCTGCAAACACTTTCTGTGCAGAGTCTTAAAAAAGGCGTTTTCAGCCCAATACCGGCCTACGGAAGAATCAGCAGTAAGCACCGGGAAATATCTGCTTCTAAATCCAAAATGCAGCTATCTAACAGGACGGTTGTCAACGTGTGTACTCAGTTTCCAGAGTTAATCCCGTGGGTGGTTTCAGCAGTCTGGAAACACTTTCTTTGCAGTCTCCAAACAGGCGTTTTCAGCCCAATACCAGCATAAAGAAGAAGCAGCAGTAAGCTCAGGGAAATATCTGCTTCTAAATCCAAAACGCAGCTGTCTATCAGAACGGTTGTAAATGTGTGCACTCAACTTCCAGAGTTAAACCCGTGTGTGGATTCAGTAGTCTGAAAACACTTTCTGTGCAGAGTCTCCAAACAGGCGATTTCAGCCCAATAGCGGCATAAGGAAGAAACAGCAGTAAGCTCAGGGAAATATCTGCTTCTGAAAACAAAACGCAGCTATCTAACAGAACGATAGTCAATGTGTGCACTGAACTTCAAGAGTTAAACCCGTGGGTGGATTCAGCAGTCTGAAAACACTTCTGTGCAGAGTCTCAAAACAGGCGTTTTCAGCCAATACCGGCGTATGGAAGAAACAGCAATAAGCACAGGGAAATATCTGCTTCTAATTCCAAAATGCAGCTATCTAACAGAACGATTGTCAATGTGTGCACTCAACTTCAAGAGTTAAACCCGGGGGTGGATTCAGCAGCCTGCAAACACTTTCTGTGCAGAGTCTGAAAACAGAAGTTTTCATCCCAATACCGGCATTTGGAAGAAACATCAGTAAGCTCAGGGAAATATCTTCTTCTACATCCAAAACGCAGCTATCTAACAGAACGGTTGTGAATGGGTGCACTCAACTTCCAGAGTTTAAACCGTGTGTGGATTCACCAGTCTGCAAACACTTTCTGTGCAGAGTCTCAAAGCACGCGTTTTCAGCCCAATGCCGGCATATGGAAGAAACAGCAGTAAGCACAGGGAAATATCTGCTTCTAAATCCAAAACACAGCTATGTAACAGAACGGTTGTCAATGTGTGCACTCAACTTCCAGAGTTAAACCAGTGTGTGGATTCAGCAGTCTACAAACACTTTCTGTGCAGAGTTTTAAAACAGGCGTTTTCAACCCAATACCATGCTACGGAAAAATCAGCAGTAAGCACTGGGAAATATCTGCTTCTAAATCCAAAATGCAGCTATCAAACAGAACACTTGTCAATGTGTGTACTCATCTTCCAGAGTCGAACCCGTGGGTGGATTCATCAGTCTACAAACACATTCTTTGCAGAGTCTCAAAACAGGCGTTTTCAGCCCAATAGCGGTATATGGAAGAAACCGCAGTAAGCTCGGTGAAATATCAGCATCTAAATCCAAAACGCAGCTATCTATCAGAACGGTTCTCAATGTGTGCACTCAACGTCCACAGTTAAACCCGTGGGTGGATTCAGCAGTCTGCAAACACTTTCTGTGCAGACTCTCAAAACAGGCGTTTTCAGCGAATACCGGCATATGGAAGCAACAGCAGTAAGCTCAGGGAAATATCTGCTTCTAAATCCAAGACGCACCTATGCAACAGACTGGTTGTCAATGTGTGCACTCAACTTCCAGAGTTTAACCCATGTGGATTCAGCAGTCTGCAAACACTTTCTGCGCAGAGTCTCAAAACCGGCGTTTTCATTCCAATACCGGCATTGGGAAGAAACAGCAGTAAGCTCAGGGAAATACCTTCTTCTACATCCAAAATGCAGCTATCTAACAGAACGTGTGTCAATGTGTGCACTCAACTTCCAGAGTGAAAACCGTGTGTGGATTCAGCAGTCTGCAAACACTTTCTGTGCAGAGTCTTAAAACAGGCGTTTTCAGCCCAATACCGGCGTACAGAAGAATCAGCAGTAAGCACCGGGAAATATCTGCTAATAAATCCAAAATGCAGCTATCTTACAGAACGGTGTCAATGTGTGTACTCATCTTCCAGAGTTCAAACCTTGGGTGGATTCAGCAGTATGCAAGCACATTCTTTGCAGAGTCTCAAAACAGGCGTTTTCAGCCCATTACCGGCATATGGAAGAAACAGCAGTAAGCACAGGGAAACACCTGCGTCTAAATCCAAAATGCAGCTATCTAACAGAACGGTTGTCAATGTGTCCACTCAACTTCCAGAGTTAGACCCGTGTGTGGATTCAGCAGTCTGCAAACACATTCTTTGCACAGTCTCAAAACAGGCGTTTTCAGCCCAATACCGTCATATGGAAGAAACAGCAGTAAGCTCAGGGAAATTTCTGCTTCTAAATCCAAAACGAAGCTGTCTATCAGAACGTTTGTAAATGTGTGCACTCAACTTCCAGAGTTAAACCCGTGTTTGGATTCAGGAGTCTGAAAACACTTTCTGTGCAGAGTCCCAAAACAGGCGTTTTCAGCCCAATACCTGCATATGGAAGAAACAGCAGTAAGCTCAGGGAAATATCTGCTTATAAATGCAAAACGCAGCTATCTATCAGAACGGTTGTAAATGTGTGCACTCAACTTCCAGAGTTAAACCTGTGTGTGTATTCAGCAGTATGCAAACACTTTCTGTGCAGAGTCTCAAAACAGGTGTTTTCAGCCCAATACCGGCATATGGAAGAAACAACAGTAAGCTCAGGGAAATATCTGCTTCTAAATCCAAAACGCAGCTGTCTATCAGAACGGTTGTAAATGTTTGCACTCAACTTCCAGAGTTAAACCCATGTGTGGATTCAGCAGTCTGCAAACACTTCCTGTGCAGTTTTAAAACAGGCGTTTTCAGCCCAATACAGGCCTAAGGAAGAATCAGAAGTAAGCACCGGAAAATATCTGCTTCTGAATCCAAAATGCAGCTATCTAACAGAACGGTTGTCAAAGTGTGCACTCAACTTCCAGAGTTAAACCCGTGGGTGGATTCAGCAGTCTGCAAACAGATTCTTTGCAGAGTCTCCAAACAGACGTTTTCAGCCCAATACCGGCATATGGAAGAAACAGCAGTAAGCACAGTGAAATATCTGCTTCTAAATCCAAAATGCAGCTATCTAACAGAGCGGTTGTCAATGTGTCCACTCAACTTCCAGAGGTAGACCCGTGTGTGGATTCAGCAGGCTGCTAAAACTTTCTGTGCAGAGTCTCAAAACAAGCGTTTTCAGCCCAGTACCGGCATATGGAAGAAACAGCCGTAAGATCAGGGAAATATCTGCTTCTAAATCCAAAACGCAGTTATCTATCAGAAGGGTTGTAAATGTGTGCACTGAACTTCCAGCCTTAAACCCGTGTGTGCATTCAGCAGTCTGAAAGCACTTTCTGTGCAGAGTCTCAAAACAGGCGTTTTCAGCCCTATACCGGCATTTGGAAGCAACAGCAGTAAGCTCAGGGAAATATCTGCTTCAAAATCCAAAACACAGCTATGTAACAACACGCTTCTCAATATGTGCACTCAACTTCCAGAATTAAACCAGTGTGTGGATTCAGGCGTCTGCAAACACCTTCTGTGCAGAGTCTCAAAACAGGCGTTTTCAGCCAATATCGGCATATGGAAGAAACAGCAGTAAGCCGAGGGAAATATCTGCTTCTAAATCCAAAACGCAGGTATCTAACAGAATGGTAGTCAATGTGTGCACTCAATTTCGAGAGTTAAACCTGTGTGTGGATTCAGCAGTCTGCAAACACTTTCTCTGCAGAGTCTCAAAACAGGGGTTTTCACCCAATACCGGCATTGGGAAGAAACAGCTGTAAGCCCAGGGAAATATCTTCGACTAAATCCAAAACGCAGCTATCTAACCGAACGGTTGTCAATGTGTGCACTCAACTTCCAGAGTTAATTCCTTGGGTGGATTCAGCAGTCTGCAAGCGCTTTCTTTGCAGAGTCTCCAAACAGGCGTTTTCAGCCCAATACCAGCATAAAGAAGAAACAGCAGTAAGCTCAGGGAAATATCTGCTTCTAAATCCAAAACGCAGCTATCTATCAGAACGGTTGTAAATGTGTGCACACAACTTCCACCGTTAAACCCTTGTGTGGATTCAGCAGTCTGAAAACACTTTCTGTGCAGAGTCTCAAAACAGGCGTTTTCAGCCGATACCGGCATATGGAAGAAACAGCAGTAAGCTCAGGGAAATATCTGGCTTCTAAATCCAAAACGCAGCTAACAGAATTGTTGTCAATCTGTGCACTCAACTTCCAGAGTTAAACCCATGTGTGGATGCAGCAGTCTGAAAACACTTTCTGTGCAGAGTCTCAAAACTGGCGTTTTCAGCCCAAACCGGCATATGGAAGAAACAGCAGTAAGCTCAGGGAAATATCTGCTTCTAAATCCAAAACGCTCCTGTCTATCAGAACGGTTGTAAATGTGTGCACACAACTTCCAGAGTTAAACCTGTGTGTGTATTCGGCAGTCTGCAAACACTTTCTGTGCAGGGTCTCAAAACAGGCGTTTTCAGCCCAATACCGGCATATGGAAGAAACAACAGTAAGCTCAGGGAAATATCTGATTCTAAATCCAAAACGCAGCTCTCTATCAGAACGGTTGTAAATGTGTGCACTCAACTTCCAGAGTTAAACCCATGAGTGGATTCAGCAGTCTGCAAACACTTCCTGTGCAGAGTCTTAAAACAGGCATTTTCAGCCCAATACAGGCCTACGGAAGAATCAGAAGTAAGCACCGGGAAATATCTGCTTCTGAATCCAAAATGCAGCTATCTATCAGAGCGGTTGTCAATGTGTGTACTCAACTTCCAGAGTTAAACCCGTGGGTGGATTCAGCAGTCTGCAAACACATTCTTTGCAGAGTCTCCATCACACGTTTTCAGCCCCATACCAGCATATGGAAGAAACAGCAGTAAGCACAGTGAAATATCTGCTTCTAAATCGAAAATGCAGCTATCTAACAGAATGGTTGTCAATGTGTCCACTCAACTTCCAGAGGTAGACCCGTGTGTGTATTCAGCAGTCTGAAAACACTTTCTGTGCAGAGTTTCAAAACAGGCCTTTTCAGCCCAATACCGGCATATGGAAGAAACTACAGTAAGCTCAGGGAAATATCTGCCTCTAAATCCAAAACGAAGCTGTCTATCAGAACGGTTGTAAATGTGTGCACTCAAGTTCCAAAGTTAAACCCATGTGTGGATTCAGCAGTCTGCAAACACGTTCTCTGTAGGGTCTTAAAACAGGCGTTTTCCGCCCAATACAGGCCTACGGAAGAATCAGAAGTAAGCACCGGGGAATATCTGCTCCTGAATCCAAAATGCAGCTATCTAACAGAATGGTTGTCAATGTGTGTACTCAACTTCCAGAGTTAAACCGGTGGGTGATTTCAGCAGTTTGCAAACACTTTCTTTGCAGAGTCTCCAAACAGGCGTTTTCAGCCCAATACCGGCATATGGAAGAAACAGCAGTAAGCACAGTGAAATATCTGCTTCTAAATCCAAAATGCAGCTATCTAACAGAACGGTTGTCAATGTGTCCACTCAACTTCCAGAGGTTGACCCGTGTGTGGATTCAGCAGGCTGCAAACACTTTCTGTGCAGAGTCTAAAAACAGGCGTTTTCAGCCGATTACCGGCATATGGTAGAAACAGCAGTAAGATCAGGGAAATATCTGCTTCTAAATCCAAAACGCAGTCATCTATCAGAACGGTTATAAATGTGTGCACTGAACTTCCAGCGTTAAACCCGTTTGTGGATTCAGCAGTCTGAAAACACTTTCTGTGCAGAGTCTCAAAGCAGGCGTTTTCAGCCCAATACGGGCATATGGAAGAAACAGCTGTAAGCTCAGGGAAATATCTGCTTCTAAATCCAAAACGCAGCTGTCTATCAGAGCGGTTGTAAATGTGTGCACTCAACTTCCAGAGGTAAAACGGTGTGTGGATTCAGCAGTCTGAAAACGCTTTCTGTGCAGAGTCTCAAAATAGGCGTTATCAGCCCAATACCGGCATATGGAAGAAACAGCAGTAAGCTCAGGGAAATATCTGCTTCTAAATCCAAAACGCAGCTAACAGAATGGCTGTCAATGTGTGCACTCAACTTCCAGAGGTAAACCCATGTGTGGATTCAGCCGTCCGCAAACACTTTCTGTGCAGAGTCTCAAAACAGGCGTTTTCAGCCCAATACCGGCATATGGAAGAAACAGCAGTAAGCACTGGGAAATATCTGCTTCTTAATACAAAACGCAGCTATGCAACAGAACGGTTGTCAATGAGTGCACTCAACTTCGATAGTTAAACCCATGTGGATTCAGCAGTCTGCAAACACTTTCTGTGCAGAGTCATAAAAAAGGCGTTTTCAGCCCAATACCGGCCTACGGAAGAATCAGCAGTAAGCACCGGGAAATATCTGCTTCTAAATCCAAAATGCAGCTATCTAACAGGACGGTTGTCAACGTGTGTACTCAGTTTCCAGAGTTAATCCCGTGGGTGGATTCAGCAGTCTGGAAACACTTTCTTTGCAGTCTCCAAACAGGCGTTTTCAGCCCAATACCAGCATAAAGAAGAAGCAGCAGTAAGCTCAGGGAAATATCTGCTTCTAAATCCAAAACGCAGCTGTCTATCAGAACGGTTGTAAATGTGTGCACTCAACTTCCAGAGTTAAACCCGTGTGTGGATTCAGTAGTCTGAAAACACTTTCTGTGCAGAGTCTCAAAACAGGCGTTTTCAGCCGAATACCGGCATATGGAAGAAACAGCAGTAAGCACTGGGTAGTATCTGCTTCTAAATCCAAAATGCAGCTATCTAACAGAACGGTTGTCAATGTGTCCACTCAACTTCCAGAGTTAGACCCGTGTGTGGATTCAGCAGTCTGCAAACACATTCTTTGCACAGTCTCAAAACAGGCGTTTTCAGCCCAATACCGGCATATGGAAGAAACAGCAGTAATCTCAGGGAAATATCTGCTTCTAAATCCAAAACGCAGCTAACAGAATGGCTGTCAATGTGTGCACTCAACTTCCAGAGGTAAACCCATGTGTGGATTCAGCCGTCCGCAAACACTTTCTGTGCAGAGTCTCAAAACAGGCGTTTTCAGCCCAATACCGGCATATGGAAGAAACAGCAGTAAGCACTGGGAAATATCTGCTTCTTAATACAAAACGCAGCTATGCAACAGAACGGTTGTCAATGAGTGCACTCAACTTCGATAGTTAAACCCATGTCGATTCAGCAGTCTGCAAACACTTTCTGTGCAGAGTCTTAAAAAAGGCGTTTTCAGCCCAATACCGGCCTACGGAAGAATCAGCAGTAAGCACCGGGAAATATCTGCTTCTAAATCCAAAATGCAGCTATCTAACAGGACGGTTGTCAACGTGTGTACTCAGTTTCCAGAGTTAATCCCGTGGGTGGTTTCAGCAGTCTGGAAACACTTTCTTTGCAGTCTCCAAACAGGCGTTTTCAGCCCAATACCAGCATAAAGAAGAAGCAGCAGTAAGCTCAGGGAAATATCTGCTTCTAAATCCAAAACGCAGCTGTCTATCAGAACGGTTGTAAATGTGTGCACTCAACTTCCAGAGTTAAACCCGTGTGTGGATTCAGTAGTCTGAAAACACTTTCTGTGCAGAGTCTCCAAACAGGCGATTTCAGCCCAATAGCGGCATAAGGAAGAAACAGCAGTAAGCTCAGGGAAATATCTGCTTCTGAAAACAAAACGCAGCTATCTAACAGAACGATAGTCAATGTGTGCACTGAACTTCAAGAGTTAAACCCGTGGGTGGATTCAGCAGTCTGAAAACACTTCTGTGCAGAGTCTCAAAACAGGCGTTTTCAGCCAATACCGGCGTATGGAAGAAACAGCAATAAGCACAGGGAAATATCTGCTTCTAATTCCAAAATGCAGCTATCTAACAGAACGATTGTCAATGTGTGCACTCAACTTCAAGAGTTAAACCCGGGGGTGGATTCAGCAGCCTGCAAACACTTTCTGTGCAGAGTCTGAAAACAGAAGTTTTCATCCCAATACCGGCATTTGGAAGAAACATCAGTAAGCTCAGGGAAATATCTTCTTCTACATCCAAAACGCAGCTATCTAACAGAACGGTTGTGAATGGGTGCACTCAACTTCCAGAGTTTAAACCGTGTGTGGATTCACCAGTCTGCAAACACTTTCTGTGCAGAGTCTCAAAGCACGCGTTTTCAGCCCAATGCCGGCATATGGAAGAAACAGCAGTAAGCACAGGGAAATATCTGCTTCTAAATCCAAAACACAGCTATGTAACAGAACGGTTGTCAATGTGTGCACTCAACTTCCAGAGTTAAACCAGTGTGTGGATTCAGCAGTCTACAAACACTTTCTGTGCAGAGTTTTAAAACAGGCGTTTTCAACCCAATACCATGCTACGGAAAAATCAGCAGTAAGCACTGGGAAATATCTGCTTCTAAATCCAAAATGCAGCTATCAAACAGAACACTTGTCAATGTGTGTACTCATCTTCCAGAGTCGAACCCGTGGGTGGATTCATCAGTCTACAAACACATTCTTTGCAGAGTCTCAAAACAGGCGTTTTCAGCCCAATAGCGGTATATGGAAGAAACCGCAGTAAGCTCGGTGAAATATCAGCATCTAAATCCAAAACGCAGCTATCTATCAGAACGGTTCTCAATGTGTGCACTCAACGTCCACAGTTAAACCCGTGGGTGGATTCAGCAGTCTGCAAACACTTTCTGTGCAGACTCTCAAAACAGGCGTTTTCAGCGAATACCGGCATATGGAAGCAACAGCAGTAAGCTCAGGGAAATATCTGCTTCTAAATCCAAGACGCACCTATGCAACAGACTGGTTGTCAATGTGTGCACTCAACTTCCAGAGTTTAACCCATGTGGATTCAGCAGTCTGCAAACACTTTCTGCGCAGAGTCTCAAAACCGGCGTTTTCATTCCAATACCGGCATTGGGAAGAAACAGCAGTAAGCTCAGGGAAATACCTTCTTCTACATCCAAAATGCAGCTATCTAACAGAACGTGTGTCAATGTGTGCACTCAACTTCCAGAGTGAAAACCGTGTGTGGATTCAGCAGTCTGCAAACACTTTCTGTGCAGAGTCTTAAAACAGGCGTTTTCAGCCCAATACCGGCGTACAGAAGAATCAGCAGTAAGCACCGGGAAATATCTGCTAATAAATCCAAAATGCAGCTATCTTACAGAACGGTGTCAATGTGTGTACTCATCTTCCAGAGTTCAAACCTTGGGTGGATTCAGCAGTATGCAAGCACATTCTTTGCAGAGTCTCAAAACAGGCGTTTTCAGCCCATTACCGGCATATGGAAGAAACAGCAGTAAGCACAGGGAAACACCTGCGTCTAAATCCAAAATGCAGCTATCTAACAGAACGGTTGTCAATGTGTCCACTCAACTTCCAGAGTTAGACCCGTGTGTGGATTCAGCAGTCTGCAAACACATTCTTGGCACAGTCTCAAAACAGGCGTTTTCAGCCCAATACCGTCATATGGAAGAAACAGCAGTAAGCTCAGGGAAATTTCTGCTTCTAAATCCAAAACGAAGCTGTCTATCAGAACGTTTGTAAATGTGTGCACTCAACTTCCAGAGTTAAACCCGTGTTTGGATTCAGGAGTCTGAAAACACTTTCTGTGCAGAGTCCCAAAACAGGCGTTTTCAGCCCAATACCTGCATATGGAAGAAACAGCAGTAAGCTCAGGGAAATATCTGCTTATAAATGCAAAACGCAGCTATCTATCAGAACGGTTGTAAATGTGTGCACTCAACTTCCAGAGTTAAACCTGTGTGTGTATTCAGCAGTATGCAAACACTTTCTGTGCAGAGTCTCAAAACAGGTGTTTTCAGCCCAATACCGGCATATGGAAGAAACAACAGTAAGCTCAGGGAAATATCTGCTTCTAAATCCAAAACGCAGCTGTCTATCAGAACGGTTGTAAATGTTTGCACTCAACTTCCAGAGTTAAACCCATGTGTGGATTCAGCAGTCTGCAAACACTTCCTGTGCAGTTTTAAAACAGGCGTTTTCAGCCCAATACAGGCCTAAGGAAGAATCAGAAGTAAGCACCGGAAAATATCTGCTTCTGAATCCAAAATGCAGCTATCTAACAGAACGGTTGTCAAAGTGTGCACTCAACTTCCAGAGTTAAACCCGTGGGTGGATTCAGCAGTCTGCAAACAGATTCTTTGCAGAGTCTCCAAACAGACGTTTTCAGCCCAATACCGGCATATGGAAGAAACAGCAGTAAGCACAGTGAAATATCTGCTTCTAAATCCAAAATGCAGCTATCTAACAGAGCGGTTGTCAATGTGTCCACTCAACTTCCAGAGGTAGACCCGTGTGTGGATTCAGCAGGCTGCTAAAACTTTCTGTGCAGAGTCTCAAAACAAGCGTTTTCAGCCCAGTACCGGCATATGGAAGAAACAGCCGTAAGATCAGGGAAATATCTGCTTCTAAATCCAAAACGCAGTTATCTATCAGAAGGGTTGTAAATGTGTGCACTGAACTTCCAGCCTTAAACCCGTGTGTGCATTCAGCAGTCTGAAAGCACTTTCTGTGCAGAGTCTCAAAACAGGCGTTTTCAGCCCTATACCGGCATTTGGAAGCAACAGCAGTAAGCTCAGGGAAATATCTGCTTCAAAATCCAAAACACAGCTATGTAACAACACGCTTCTCAATATGTGCACTCAACTTCCAGAATTAAACCAGTGTGTGGATTCAGGCGTCTGCAAACACCTTCTGTGCAGAGTCTCAAAACAGGCGTTTTCAGCCAATATCGGCATATGGAAGAAACAGCAGTAAGCCGAGGGAAATATCTGCTTCTAAATCCAAAACGCAGGTATCTAACAGAATGGTAGTCAATGTGTGCACTCAATTTCGAGAGTTAAACCTGTGTGTGGATTCAGCAGTCTGCAAACACTTTCTCTGCAGAGTCTCAAAACAGGGGTTTTCACCCAATACCGGCATTGGGAAGAAACAGCTGTAAGCCCAGGGAAATATCTTCGACTAAATCCAAAACGCAGCTATCTAACCGAACGGTTGTCAATGTGTGCACTCAACTTCCAGAGTTAATTCCTTGGGTGGATTCAGCAGTCTGCAAGCGCTTTCTTTGCAGAGTCTCCAAACAGGCGTTTTCAGCCCAATACCAGCATAAAGAAGAAACAGCAGTAAGCTCAGGGAAATATCTGCTTCTAAATCCAAAACGCAGCTATCTATCAGAACGGTTGTAAATGTGTGCACACAACTTCCACCGTTAAACCCTTGTGTGGATTCAGCAGTCTGAAAACACTTTCTGTGCAGAGTCTCAAAACAGGCGTTTTCAGCCGATACCGGCATATGGAAGAAACAGCAGTAAGCTCAGGGAAATATCTGGCTTCTAAATCCAAAACGCAGCTAACAGAATTGTTGTCAATCTGTGCACTCAACTTCCAGAGTTAAACCCATGTGTGGATGCAGCAGTCTGAAAACACTTTCTGTGCAGAGTCTCAAAACTGGCGTTTTCAGCCCAAACCGGCATATGGAAGAAACAGCAGTAAGCTCAGGGAAATATCTGCTTCTAAATCCAAAACGCTCCTGTCTATCAGAACGGTTGTAAATGTGTGCACACAACTTCCAGAGTTAAACCTGTGTGTGTATTCGGCAGTCTGCAAACACTTTCTGTGCAGGGTCTCAAAACAGGCGTTTTCAGCCCAATACCGGCATATGGAAGAAACAACAGTAAGCTCAGGGAAATATCTGATTCTAAATCCAAAACGCAGCTCTCTATCAGAACGGTTGTAAATGTGTGCACTCAACTTCCAGAGTTAAACCCATGAGTGGATTCAGCAGTCTGCAAACACTTCCTGTGCAGAGTCTTAAAACAGGCATTTTCAGCCCAATACAGGCCTACGGAAGAATCAGAAGTAAGCACCGGGAAATATCTGCTTCTGAATCCAAAATGCAGCTATCTATCAGAGCGGTTGTCAATGTGTGTACTCAACTTCCAGAGTTAAACCCGTGGGTGGATTCAGCAGTCTGCAAACACATTCTTTGCAGAGTCTCCATCACACGTTTTCAGCCCCATACCAGCATATGGAAGAAACAGCAGTAAGCACAGTGAAATATCTGCTTCTAAATCGAAAATGCAGCTATCTAACAGAATGGTTGTCAATGTGTCCACTCAACTTCCAGAGGTAGACCCGTGTGTGTATTCAGCAGTCTGAAAACACTTTCTGTGCAGAGTTTCAAAACAGGCCTTTTCAGCCCAATACCGGCATATGGAAGAAACTACAGTAAGCTCAGGGAAATATCTGCCTCTAAATCCAAAACGAAGCTGTCTATCAGAACGGTTGTAAATGTGTGCACTCAAGTTCCAAAGTTAAACCCATGTGTGGATTCAGCAGTCTGCAAACACGTTCTCTGTAGGGTCTTAAAACAGGCGTTTTCCGCCCAATACAGGCCTACGGAAGAATCAGAAGTAAGCACCGGGGAATATCTGCTCCTGAATCCAAAATGCAGCTATCTAACAGAATGGTTGTCAATGTGTGTACTCAACTTCCAGAGTTAAACCGGTGGGTGATTTCAGCAGTTTGCAAACACTTTCTTTGCAGAGTCTCCAAACAGGCGTTTTCAGCCCAATACCGGCATATGGAAGAAACAGCAGTAAGCACAGTGAAATATCTGCTTCTAAATCCAAAATGCAGCTATCTAACAGAACGGTTGTCAATGTGTCCACTCAACTTCCAGAGGTTGACCCGTGTGTGGATTCAGCAGGCTGCAAACACTTTCTGTGCAGAGTCTAAAAACAGGCGTTTTCAGCCGATTACCGGCATATGGTAGAAACAGCAGTAAGATCAGGGAAATATCTGCTTCTAAATCCAAAACGCAGTCATCTATCAGAACGGTTATAAATGTGTGCACTGAACTTCCAGCGTTAAACCCGTTTGTGGATTCAGCAGTCTGAAAACACTTTCTGTGCAGAGTCTCAAAGCAGGCGTTTTCAGCCCAATACGGGCATATGGAAGAAACAGCTGTAAGCTCAGGGAAATATCTGCTTCTAAATCCAAAACGCAGCTGTCTATCAGAGCGGTTGTAAATGTGTGCACTCAACTTCCAGAGGTAAAACGGTGTGTGGATTCAGCAGTCTGAAAACGCTTTCTGTGCAGAGTCTCAAAATAGGCGTTATCAGCCCAATACCGGCATATGGAAGAAACAGCAGTAAGCTCAGGGAAATATCTGCTTCTAAATCCAAAACGCAGCTAACAGAATGGCTGTCAATGTGTGCACTCAACTTCCAGAGGTAAACCCATGTGTGGATTCAGCCGTCCGCAAACACTTTCTGTGCAGAGTCTCAAAACAGGCGTTTTCAGCCCAATACCGGCATATGGAAGAAACAGCAGTAAGCACTGGGAAATATCTGCTTCTTAATACAAAACGCAGCTATGCAACAGAACGGTTGTCAATGAGTGCACTCAACTTCGATAGTTAAACCCATGTGGATTCAGCAGTCTGCAAACACTTTCTGTGCAGAGTCATAAAAAAGGCGTTTTCAGCCCAATACCGGCCTACGGAAGAATCAGCAGTAAGCACCGGGAAATATCTGCTTCTAAATCCAAAATGCAGCTATCTAACAGGACGGTTGTCAACGTGTGTACTCAGTTTCCAGAGTTAATCCCGTGGGTGGATTCAGCAGTCTGGAAACACTTTCTTTGCAGTCTCCAAACAGGCGTTTTCAGCCCAATACCAGCATAAAGAAGAAGCAGCAGTAAGCTCAGGGAAATATCTGCTTCTAAATCCAAAACGCAGCTGTCTATCAGAACGGTTGTAAATGTGTGCACTCAACTTCCAGAGTTAAACCCGTGTGTGGATTCAGTAGTCTGAAAACACTTTCTGTGCAGAGTCTCAAAACAGGCGTTTTCAGCCGAATACCGGCATATGGAAGAAACAGCAGTAAGCACTGGGTAGTATCTGCTTCTAAATCCAAAATGCAGCTATCTATCAGAACGGCTGTAAATGTGTGCACTCAACTTCCAGAGTTAAACCCGTGTGTGGATTCAGCAATCTGAAAACACTTTCTGTGCAGAGTCTCAAAACAGGCGTTATCAGCCCAATACAGGCATATGGAAGAAACAGCAGTAAGCTCAGGGAAATGTCTGCTTCTAAATCAAAACGCAGCTAGCAGAATGGTTGTCAATGTGTGCACTCAACTTCCAGAGTTAAACCCATGTGGATTCAGCAGTCTGCAAACACTTTCTGTGCAGAGTCTCAAAACCAGCGTTTTCATCCTAATACCGGCATTTGGAAGAAACAGCAGTAAGCTCAGGGAAATACCTTCCTCTGCATCCAAAACGCAGATATCTAATAGACCGGTTGTCAATGTGTGCACTCAACTTCCAGAGTGAAAACCGTGTGTGGATTCAGCAGTCTGCAAACACTTTCTGTGCAGAGTTTCAAAACAGGCATTTTCAGCCCAATGCCGGCTTTTGGAAGAAACAGCAGTAAGCACCGGGAAATATCTGCTTCTAAATCCAAAACACAGCTATGTAACAAAACGGTTGTCAATGTGTGCACTCAACTTCCAGAGTTAAACCAGTGTGTGGATTCAGCAGTCTGCAAACACTTTCTGTGCAGAGTCTTAAAACAGGCGTTTTCAGCCCAATACCGGCCTGCGGAAGAATCAGCAGTAAGCACCGGGAAATATCTGCTTCTAAATCCAAAATGCAGCTATCTAACAGAACGGTTGTCAATGTGTGTACTCATCTTCCAGAGTTCAACCCGTGGGTGGATTCAGCAGTCTGTAAACACTTTCTGTGCAAAGTTTCAATACAGGCGTTTTCAGCCCATCACGGGCATATGGAAGAAACAGCAGAAAGCACAGGGAAATATCTGCTTCTAAATCCAAAACGCAGCTATCTAACAGAACGGTTTTCAATGTGTCCACTCAACTTCCAGAGGTAGACCCGTGTGTGGATTCAGCACGCTGCAAACACTTTCTGTGGAGAGTCTCAAAACAGGCATTTTCAAAACAAAACCGGCATATGGCAGAAACAGCAGTAAGCTAAGGGAAATATCTGCTTCTAAATCCAAAACGCAGCTAGCAGAATGGTTGTCAATGTGTGCACTCAACTTCCAGAGTTAAACCAATGTGGATTCAGCAGTCTGCAAACACTTTCTGTGCAGAGTCTCAAAACCAGCGTTTTCATCACAATACCGGCATTTGGAAGAAACAGCAGAAAGCACCGGGAAATATCTGCTTCTAAATCCAAAACGCAGCTATCTAGCAGAATGGTTGTCAATGTGAGCACTTAACTTCCAGAGTTCTCTCGAGAGAGATCCGAGATGGCTGATCACTAGCAGCTCGGGCATGTACCTCCCAGTGAAAGCGCGAAGAACGAGAGGACGCCACACTTTCAGACGAATATTAGTTGCTCACGGACCAGGAGATTCCCAGTGGAGGAGCTCCACGGGTCGCCAGGGTGACTCTTGTGGCCGGCGTGGCGGTTTTGCTGGTGCCTTAGCATGCCAGTTCTTGGTGCAGAGTCCGGAGATTCCCGGGCAGAAAAGCACCATCAATCTTAACACCGCTGTTTTGGCCGGCTCAGTGGATTGCTCAGATTTCGGCGCAGGGAATCAACAAGTTGGACGTCAGAGACCCAGTTAGAAAGTCGGTAATTATAAAGACGACAGATGGACAAATATATAATGAAGGGAAGAAACCAGCGTAAAAAGGTAGAGAATACTCAAAATCAGAATGCCTCTCCCTCTACAGGGGATTGCAATTCCTCATCAGTAACGGAACAAGGCTTAATAGATTACACGTGTGTTCCAATAACAGAAGCAGGTTTCAAAACGTGGGTGATAAGAAACTTCTGTGAATTAAAAGAACTTGTTCTAACCCAATGCAAAGAAACTAAGAACCTTGAAAAAAGGTTTGACGAAATGTTAACAAGAATGGACAATTTAGAGAAGAATATAAGCGAATTGATGGAGCTGAAAAGCACAACACGAGAACTTCGCGAAGCATGCACAAGTTTAAACAGTCGAATTGATCAAGCAGAAGGAAGGATATCAGAAGTTGAGGACCAGCTCAGTGAAATGAAACAAGAAGACAAGAATGCAGAAAAAAGGATGAAAAGGAATGAGCAAAGTCTCCAGGAAATATGGGACTATGTGAAAAGACCTAATTTACGTTTGATAGGTGTACCTGAATCTGATGAAGAGAATGAATCCAAGTTGGAAAATACTCTTCAGGATATCATCCAGGAAAATTTTCCCCTAGCAAGGCAGGGTAATATTCAACTCCAGGTAATACAGAGAACACCACAAAGATATTCTTCAAGAAGACCAACCCCAAGGCACATAATCGCCAGATTTATTAGGGTTGAAATGAAGGAGAAAATACTAAGGGCAGCCAGAGAGAAAGGTCAGGTTACCCATAAAGGGAAACCTATCAGACTTACAGCAGATCTCTCAGCAGAAACGCTACAAGCCAGAAAAGAGTGGGGACCAATATTTAACATCCTTAAAGAAAAGAACTTTCAACCCAGAATTTCCTATCCAGCCAAACTAAGCTTTATGAGCGAAGGAAAAATTAAATCTTTTGCGAACAAACAAGTACTTAGAGAGTTCACCACCACCAGGCCTGCTTTACAAGAGCTTCTGAAAGAAGCACTATACATATAAAGGAACAACCAATATCAGCCTTTCCAAAAATATATCAAAAAGCAAAGAACTTTAACACAATAAAAAATTTACATCAACTAATGGGCAAAACAGCCAGCTAGCATCAAACGCCGGTATTAAACTTATATATATTTTAATTGGATAAAAAGCCAAAACCCATCAGTATGCTGCATCCGAGCCCATCTTACATGCAACAATACACAGACTCAGAGAGAAGGAGGAAGATTTACCAATCAAACAGAGAGTAAAAATAAACTAATAAACAAAAAGCAGGAGATGCAATTCTTGCCTCTGATAAAGTAGACTTTAAAGCAACGAAGATCAAAAGAGGCAAAGAAGGACATTACATAATGGCAAAAGGATCAATGCAACAAGAAGAGCTAATGATTCTATAGATCAACGAGATAGAAAATTAACAAGGATATTCAGAACTTGAACTCAAACCCTGAACAAGTAAACTTAATAAACATTTATAGAACTCTCCACTTCAAATACACAAAACATACATTACCACCTCACACCTATTCCAAAGGTGACTATATAATTGGAAGTAAATCACTCCTCAGTAATGGCATAGCATTTCATAGGTTTAAATTAAATATTGGTTGGCTGTTTATCTTCTTCCCTTATTCCTTCCTGACTTAAAAGAGGTTTTCAATACCCATTACTGAATTGCATTCTAGCCTGGGCAAGAAAGCAATACTCCCATTCTCTCTCCCTCTTTCTTTTCCTTCTCCCTCCTCCCCATTCTCTCTCTCTCTTTCTCTTCCTTTTCCCTCCTTCCTATTCTCTCTCTCTCTTTCTCTACAAAAAAAAAAAAGACACAGTCTCCCTGAATACAGCCAAAACTGAAGTTATGGAAAAAAAAAAAAAAAAAAAACTTCCAGAGTTAAACATGTGTGTGGATTCAGAAGTCTGCAAACACTTTCTGTGCAGAGTCCCAAAACAGGCGTTTTCACCCCTACACTGGCATATGGAAGACATGGCAGTAAGCACAGGAAATATCTCCTTCTAAATCCAAAACGCAGCTATCTAACAGAACGGTTGTCAATGTCTGCACTCAACTTTCAGAGTTAAACCCGTGTGTGGATTCAGCAGTCTGCAAACACTTTCTGTGCAGAGTCCCAAAACAGGTGTTTTCAGCCCTATACCGGCATATGGAAGAAACGGGAGTAAGCACAGGGAAATATCTGCTTATACATAGAAAACGCAGCTATCTAACAGAACGGCTGTCAATGTGTGCACTCAACTTCCAGAGTTAAACCCGTGTGTGGATTCAGCAGTCTGCAAACACATTCTGTGCAGAGTCCCAAAACAGGGGTTTTCAGCCCTATACCGGCATATGGAAGAAACGGCAGTAAGCACAGGGAAATATCTGCTTATAAATACAAAACGCAGCTATCTATCAGAACAGTTGTCAATGTGTGCACTCAACTTCCAGAGTTAAACCCGTATGTGGGTTCAGCAGTCTGCAAACACTTTCTGTACAGAGTTTCAAAACAGGCGTTTTCAGCCCATTACCGGCATATGGAAGAAACATCAGAAAGCACAGGGAAATATCTGCTTCTAAATCCAAAATGCAGATATCTAACAGAACGGTTGTCAATGTGTGCACTCAACTTCCAGAGTGAAACCCGTCTGTGGATTCAGCAGTCTGCAAACACTTTCTGTGCAGAGTCCCAAAACAGGCGTTTTCGGCCCTATACCGGCATATGGAAGAAACGGCAATAAGCACAGGGAAATATCTGCTTCTATATCCAAAACGCAGCTATCAATCAGAACGGTTGTTAATGTGTGCACTCAACTTCCAGAGTTAAACCCGTGTGTTCATTCAGCCGTCTGAAAACACTTTCTTTGCAGAGTCTCAAAACAGGCGTTTTCAGCCCAATACCGGCATAGGGAGAAACAGCAGTAAGCTCAGGGAAATATCTGCTTCTAAATCCAAAAGGCAGCTGTCTATCAGAACGGTTGTAAATGTGTGCCCTCAACTTCCAGAGTTAAACCCGTGTGTGTATTCAGCATTCTGAAAACACACTCTGTGCAGAGTCTCAAAAGAGGCGTTTTCAGCCCAATACTGGCATATGGAAGAAACAGCAGTAAGCACAGGGAAATATCTGCTTATAAATCCAAAACGCAGCTATCTATCAGAACGGTTGTAAATGTGTGTACTCAACTTCCAGAGTTAAACCCGTGTGTGGATTCAGCAGTCTGAAAACACTTTCTGTGCAGAGTCTCAAAACAGGCGTTTTCAGTCCACTACCGGCATATGGAAGAAACAGTAGTAAGCACAGAGAAATATCTGCTTCTAAATCCAAAACGCAGCTATCTAACAGAACGGTTGTCAATATGTGCACTCAACTTCCAGAGTTAAACCCGTGTGTGGATTCAGCAGTCTGCAAACACTTTCTCTGCAGAGTCTTAAAACAATCGTTTTCAGCCCAATACTGGCATATGAAAAAAACAGCAGTAAGCACAGGGAAATATCGGCTTCTAAATCCAAAACGCAGCTATCTAACAGAACGGTTGTCAATGTGTGCAATCAACTTCCAGAGTTAAACCTGTGTGTGGATGCAGCAGTCTGGAAACAATTTCTGTGCAGAATCCCAAAAGAGGCGTTTTCAGCCCAATACCGGTGTATGGAAGAAAGAGCAGTAAGCACAGGGAAATATCAGCTTCTAAATCCAAATCGCAGCTATCTAACAGAACGGTTGTCAATGTGTGCACTCAACTTCCAGAGTTGAAAGCATGTGTGGATTCTGCAGTCTGCAAACACTTTATGTGCAGAGTCTCCAAACAGGCGATTTCAGGCCAATACCGGCATAAGGAAGAAACAGCAGTAAGCTCAGGGAAATATCTGCTTCTGAAAACAAAACGCAGCTATCTAACAGAACGATAGTCAATGTATGCACTGAACTTCAAGAGTTAAACCCGGGGGTGGATTCAGCAGCCTGCAAACACTTTCTGTGCAGAGTCTCAAAACAGAAGTTTTCATCCCAATACCGGCATTTGGAAGAAACAGCAGTAAGCTCAGGGAAATATCTTGTTCTACATCCAAAACGCAGCTATCTAACAGAACGGTTGTGAATGGGTGCACTCAACTTCCAGAGTTTAAACCGTGTGTGGATTCACCAGTCTGCAAACACTTTCTGTGCAGAGTCTCAAAGCACGCGTTTTCAACCCAATGCCGGCATATGGAAGAAACAGCAGTAAGCACAGGGAAATATCTGCTTCTAAATCCAAAACACAGCTATGTAACAGAACGGTTGTCAATGTGTGCACTCAACTTCCAGAGTTAAACCAGTGTGTGGATTCAGCAGTCTGCAAACACTTTATGTGCAGAGTTTTAAAACAGGCGTTTTCAACCCAATACCGTCCTACGGATGAATCAGCAGTAAGCACAGGGAAATATCTGCTTCTAAATCCAAAACACAGCTATGTAACAGAACGGTTGTCAATGTGTACACTCAACTTCCAGAGTTAAACCCGTGTGTGGATTCAGCAGTCTGCAAACACTTTCTGTGCAGACTCCCAAAACAGGGGTTTTCAGACCTATACCAGCATATGGAAGAAACGGCAGTAAGCACAGGGAAATATCTGCTTATAAATCCAAAACGCAGCTATATATCAGAACAGTTGTCAATGCGTGCGCTCAACTTCCAGAGTTAAACCCGTGTGTGGATTCAGCAGTCTGCAAACACTTTCTGTGCAGAGTCCCAAAACAGGTGTTTTCAGCCCTATACCAGCATAGGGAAGAAACGGCAGTAAGCACAGGGAAATATCTGCTTCTAAGTGCAAAACGCAGCCATCTAACAGAACGGTTGTCAATGTGTGCACTCAATTTCCGGAGTTAAACCCCTGTGTGTATTCAGCAGTCTGCAAACACTTTCTGTGCAGAGTCCCAAAACAGGCGTTTTCAGCCCTATACCAGCATATGGAAGAAACGGCAGTAAGCACAGGGAAATATCTGCTTCTAAGTCCAAAACGCAGCTATCTAACAGAACGGTTGTCAATATGTGCATTCAACTTCCAGAGTTAAACCCGTGTGTAGATTCAGCAGTCTGCAAACACTTTCTGTGCAGAGTTTCAAAACAGGCGTTTTCAGCCCATTACAGGCATATGGAGGAAACATCAGAAAGCACAGGGAAATATCTGCTACTAAATCCAAAACGCAGCTATCTAACAGAACGGTTGTCAATGTGTGCACTCCACTTCCAGAGTTAAACCCGTGTGTGGATTCAGCAGTCTGCAAACCCTTTCTGTGCAGAGTGCCAAAACAGGTGTTTTCAGCCCTATACCGGCATATGGAAGAAACAGCAGTAAGCACAGGGAAATATCTGCTTCTAAATCCAAAACGCAGCTATCTAACAGAACGGTTGTCAATGTGTGCATTTAACTTCCAGAGTTAAACCAGTGTGTGGATTCAGCAGTCTGCAATCTCTTTCCGTGCAGAGTTTCAAAACAGGCGTTTTCAGCCCACTACCGGCATACGGAAAAAACAGCAAAAAGCACAGGGAAATATCTGCTTATACATCCAAAACGCAGCTACCTAACAGAATGGTTGTCAATGTGTGCACTCACATTCCGGAGTTAAACCGGTGTGTGGATTCAGCAGTCTGCAAACACTTTCTGTGTAGAGTTTCAAAACAGGCGTTTTCAGCCCACTACCGGCATACGGAAGAAACAGCAGAAAGCACAGGGAAATATCTGCTTATACATCCAAAACGCAGCTACCTAACAGAACGGTTGTCAATGTGTGCACTCAACTTCCAGAATTAAACCCGTGTGTGGATTCAGCAGTCTGCAAACACTTTCTGTGCAGAGTCCCAAAACAGGGATTTTCAGCCATATACCAGCATACGGAAGAAACGGCATTAAGCACAGGGAAATATCTGCTTATTAATCCAAAACGCAGCTATATATCAGAACAGCTGTCAATGTGTGCACTCAACTTCCAGAGTTAAACCCTTGTGTGAATTCAGCAGACTGCAAACACTTTCTGTGCAGTGTCCCAAAGCATGCGTTTTCAGCCCTATACCGGCATATGGAAGAAACGGCAGTAAGCACAGGGAAATGTCTGCTTCTAAATTAAAAACGCAGCTATCTATCAGAACAGTTGTCATTGTGTGCACTCTACTTCCAGAGTTAAACCCGTGTATGGATTCAGCAGTCTGCAAACACTTTCTGTGCTGAGTCCCAAAACAGGGGTTTTCAGCCCTATACCGGCATACGGAAAAAACGGCAGTAAGCACAGGGAATTATCTGCTTCTAAATCCAAAACACAGCTATCTAACAGAACGGTTGTCAATGTGTGCACTCAGCTTCCAGAGTTAAACCCGTGTGTGGATACAGGAGTCTGCAAACACTTTCTGTGCAGAGTCCAAAAGCAGGTGTTTTCAGCCCTATACCGGCATATGGAAGAAACGGCAGTATGCACAGGGAAATATCTGCTTATACATCCATAACGCAGCTATGTAACAGAACGGTTGTCAATGTGTGCACTGAACTTCCAGAGTTAAACCTGTGTGTGGAAACAGCAGTCTGCAAACACTTTCTGTGAAGAATCCCAAAACAGGTGTTTTCAGCCCTATACCGGCATATGGAAGAAACGGCAGTAAGCACAGGGAAATATCTGCTTATAAATCCAAAATGCAGCTATCTAACAGAACGGTTGTCAATGTGTCCACTCAACTTCCAGAGTTAAACCCGTGTTTGGATTCAGCAGTCTGCAAACTCTTTCTGTGCAGAGTCCCAAAACAGGGGTTTTCAGCCCTATACTGGCATATGGAAGAAACCGCAGTAAGCACAGGGAAATATCTGCTTATAAATCCAAAACGCAGCTATATATCAAAACAGTTGTCAATGTGTGCACTCAACTTCCAGAGTTAAACCCGTGTGTGGATTCAGGAGTCTACAAACACTTTCTGTGCAGAGTCCCAAAACAGGTGTTTTCAGCCCTGTACCGGCATATGGAAGAAACGGCAGTAAGCACAGGGAAATATTTGCTTCCAAATCCAAAACGCAGCTATCTAACAGAACGGTAGTCAATGTTTGCACTCAACATACAGAGTTGAACCCGTGTGAGGATTCAGCAGTCTGCAAACACTTTCTGTGCAAAGTCCCAAAACAGGTGTTTTCAGCCCTATACCGGCATATTGAAGAAACGACAGTAAGCACAGGGAAATATCTGCTTCTAAATCCAAAACGCAGCTATCTGACAGAACGGTTGTCAATATGTGCATTCAACTTCCAGAGTTAAACCCGTGTGTAGATTCAGCAGTCTGCAAACTCTTTCTGTGCAGAGTTTCAAAACAGTCGTTTTCAGGCCATTACAGGCATAAGGAAGAAACATCAGAAAGCACAGGGAAATATCTGCTACAAAATCCAAAACACAGATATCTAACAGAACGGTTGTCAATGTGTGCACTCCACTTCCAGAGTTAAACCCATGTGTGGATTCAGCAGTCTGCAAACCCTTTCTGTGCAGAGTGCCAAAACAGGTGTTTTCAGCCCTATACCGGCATATGGAAGAAACGGCAGTAAGCACAGGGAAATATCTGCTTCTAAATCCAAAACGCAGCTATCTAACAGAACGGTTGTCAATGTGTGCACTCAATTTCCAGAGTTAAACCCGTGTGTGGATACAGGAGTCTGCAAACACTTTCTGTGCAGAGTCCCAAATCAGGTGTTTTCAGTCCTATACCGGAATATGGAAGAAACGGCAGTATGCACAGGGAAAAATCTGCTTCTAAATCCAAAACGCAGCTATCTAACAGAACGGTTGCCAATGTGTGCATTTAACTTCCAGTGTTAAACCCTTGTGTGGATTCAGCAGTCTGCAAACACTTTCTGTGCAGAGTTTCAAAACAGGCGTTTTCAGCCCACTACCGGCATACAGAAGAAACAGCAGAAAGCACAGCGAAATATCTGCTTATACATCCAAAACGCAGCTAACTAACAGAACGGTTGTCAATGTGTGCACTCAACTTCCAGAGTTAAACCCGTGTGTGGATTCAGCAGTCTGCAAACACTTTCTGTGCAGAGTCCCAAAACAGGTGTTTTCCGCCCTATACCGGCATAGGGAAGAAACGGCAGTAAGCACAGGGAAATATCTGCTTCTAAGTCCAAAACGCAGCCATCTAACAGAACGGTTGTCAGTGTGTGCACTCAACTTCCGTAGCTAAACCCCGTGTGGATTCAGCAGTCTGCAAACACTTTCTGTGCAGAGTCCCAAAACAGGGGTTTTCAGCCCTATACCGGCATATGAAAGAAACAGCAGTAAGCACAGGGAAATATCTGCTTATACATCCATAACGCAGCTATCTAACAGAACGGTTGTCAATGTGTGCACTCAACTTCCAGAGTTAAACCTGTGTGTGGATACAGCAGTCTGCAAACACTTTCTGTGAAGACTCCCAAAACAGGTGTTTTCAGCCCTATACCGGCATATGGAAGAAACGGCAGTAAGCACAGGGAAATATCTGCTTATAAATCCAAAATGCAGCTATCTAACAGAACGGTTGTCAATGTGTCCACTCAACTTCCAGAGTTAAACCCGTGTGTGGATTCAGCAGTCTGCAAACTCTTTCTGTGCAGAGTCCCAAAACAGGTGTTTTCAGCCCTATAGCGGCATATGGAAGAAACGGCAGTAAGCACAGGGAAATATCTGCTTCTAAATCCAAAACGCAGCTATCTAACAGAACGGTTGTCAGTGTGTGCACTCAACGTCCAGAGTTAAACCCGTGTGTGGATTCAGGAGTCTGCAAACACTTTCTGTGCAGAGATTCAAAACAGGCGTTTTCAGCCCACTACCGGCATACGGAAGAAACAGCAGAAAGCACAGGGAAATATCTACTTATACACCCAAAACGCAGCTAACTAACAGAACGGTTGTCAATGTGTGCACTCAACTTCCAGAGTTAATCCCGTGTGTGGATTCAGCAGTCTGCAAACAGTTTCTGTGCAGAGTCCCAAAACAGGGGTTTTCAGCCATATACCGGCATATGGAAGAAACGGCATTAAGCACAGGGAAATATCTGCTTATAAATCCAAAACGCAGCTATATATCAGAACAGCTGTCAATGTGTGCACTCAACTTCCAGAGTTAAACCCTTGTGTGAATTCAGCAGACTGCAAACACTTTCTGTGCAGTGTCCCAAAACATGCGTTTTCAGCCCTATACCGGCATATGGAAGAAACGGCAGTAAGCACAGGGAAATATCTGCTTCTAAATTAAAAACGCTGCTATCTATCAGAACAGTTGTCATTGTGTGCACTCAACTTCCAGAGTTAAACCCGTGTGTGGATTCAGCAGACTGCAAACACTTTCTGTGCAGTGTCCCAAAACATGCGTTTTCAGCCCTATACCGGCATACGGAAGAAACGGCAGTAAGCACAGGGAATTATCTGCTTCTAAATCCAAAACGCAGCTATCTAACAGAACGGTTGTCAATGTGTGCACTCAACTTCCAGAGTTAAACCCGTATGTGGATTCAGCAGTCTGCAAACACTTTCTGTGCAGAGTTTCAAAACAGGCGTTTTCAGCCCACTACCGGCATACTGAAGAAACAGCAGAAAGCACAGGGAAATATCTGCTTATACATCCAAAACGCAGCTAACTAACAGAAAGGTTGTCAATGTGTGCACTCAACTTCCAGAGTTAAACCCGTGTGTGGATTCAGCAGTCTGCAAACACTTTCTGGGCAGACTCCCAAAACAGGGGTTTTCAGACCTATACCGGCATAGGTAAGAAACAGCAGAAAGCACAGGGAAATATCTGCTTATAAATCCAAAACGCAGCTATATATCAGAACAGTTGTCAATGTGTGCACTCAACTTCCAGAGTTAAACCCGTGTGTGGTTTCAGCAGTCTGCAAACACTTTCTGTGCAGAGTCCCAAAACAGGCGTTTTCAGCCCGATACCGGCATATGAAAGAAACGGCAGTAAGCACAGGGAAATATCTGCTTATACATCCATAACGCAGCTATCTAACAGAACGGTTGTCAATGTTTGCACTCAACATACAGAGTTAAACCCGTGTGAGGATTCAGCAGTCTGCAAACACTTTCTGTGCAAAGTCCCAAAACAGGTGTTTTCAGCCCTTTACCGGCATATTGAAGAAACGACAGTAAGCACAGGGAAATATCTGCTTCTAAATCCAAAACGCAGCTATCTAACAGAACGGATGTCAATATGTGCATTCAACTTCCGGAGTTAAACCCGTGTGTAGATTCAGCAGTCTGCAAACACTTTCTGTGCAGAATTTCAAAACAGACGTTTTCAGCCCATTACAGGCATATGGAAGAAACATCAGAAAGCACGGGGAAATATCTGCTACTAAATCCATAACGGAGATATCTAACAGAACGGTTGTCAATGTGTGCACTCCACTTCCAGAGTTAAACCCGTGTGTGGATTCAGCAGTCAGCAAACCCTTTCTGTGCAGAGTGCCAAAACAGGTGTTTTCAGCCCTATACCGGCATATGGAAGAAACGGAAGTAAGCACAGGGAAATATCTGCTTCTAAATCCAAAACGCAGCTATCTAACAGAACGGTTGTCAATGTGTGCACTCAATTTCCAGAGTTAAACCCGTGTGTGGATACAGGAGTCTGCAAACACTTTCTGTGCAGAGTCCCAAAACTGGTGTTTTCAGCCCTATACCGGCATATGGAAGAAACGGCAGTATGCACAGGGAAATATCTGCTTCTAAATCCAAAACGCAGCTATCTAACAGAACGGTTGCGAATGTGTGCATTTACCTTCCAGAGTTAAACCAGTGTGTGGATTCAGCAGTCTGCAATCTCTTTCCGTGCAGAGTTTCAAAACAGGCGTTTTCAACCCACTACCGGCATACGGAAAAAACAGCAGAAAGAACAGGGAAATATCTGCTTATACATCCAAAACGCAGCTAACTAACAGAACGGTTGTCAATGTGTGCACTCAAACTCCGGAGTTAAACCGGTCTGTGGATTCAGGAGTCTGCAAACACTTTCTGTGTAGAGTTTCAAAACAGGCGTTTTCAGCCCACTACCGGCATACGGAAGAAATAGCAGAAAGCACAGGGAAATATCTGCTTATACATCCAAAACGCAGCTAACTAACAGAACGGTTGTCAATGTGTGCACTCAACTTCCAGAGTTAATCCCGTGTGTGGATTCAGCAGTCTGCAAACAGTTTCTGTGCAGAGTCCCAAAACAGGGGTTTTCAGTCATATACCGGCTTATGGAAGAAACGGCATTAAGCACAGGGAAATATCTGCTTATAAATCCAAAACGCAGCTATATATCGGAACAGCTGTCAATGTGTGCACTCAACTTCCAGAGTTAAACCCTTGTGTGAATTCAGCAGACTGCAAACACTTTCTGTGCAGTGTCCCAAAACAGGTGTTTTCAGCCCTATACCGGCATATGGAAGAAACGGCAGTAAGCACAGGGAAATATCTGCTTCTAAATTAAAAACGCAGCTGTCTATCAGAACAGTTGTCATTGGGTGCACTCAACTTCCAGAGTTAAACCCGTGTGTGGATTCAGCAGTCTGCAAACACTTTCTGTGCAGAGTCCCAAAACAGGTGTTTTCAGCCCTATACCGGCATACGGAAGAAACGGCAGTAAGCACAGGGAATTATCTGCTTCTAAATCCAAAACGCAGCTATCTAACAGAACGGTTGTCAATGTGTGCACTCAACTTCCAGAGTTAAACCCGTATGTGGATTCAGCAGTCTGCAAACACTTTCTGTGCAGAGTTTCAAAACAGGCGTTTTCAGCCCACTACCGGCATACTGAAGAAACAGCAGAAAGCACAGGGAAATATCTGCTTATACATCCAAAACGCAGCTAACTAACAGAAAGGTTGTCAATGTGTGCACTCAACTTCCAGGGTTAAACCCGTGTGTGGATTCAGCAGTCTGCAAACTCTTTCTGTGCAGAGTCCCAAAACAGGGGTTTTCAGCCCTATACTGGCATATGGAAGAAACCGCAGTATGCACAGGGAAATATCTGCTTATAAATCCAAAACGCAGCTACATATCAGAACAGTTGTCAATGTGTGCACTCAACTTCCAGAGTTAAACCCGTGTGTGGATTCAGGAGTCTACAAACACTTTCTGTGCAGAGTCCCAAAACAGGTGTTTTCAGAGCTGTACCGGCATATGGAAGAAACGGCAGTAAGCACAGGGAAATATCTCCTTCTAAATCCAAAACGCAGCTATCTAACAGAACGTTTGTCAATGTTTGCACTCAACATACAGAGTTAAACCCGTGTGTGGATTCAGCAGTCTGCAAACACTTTCTGTCCAGAGTTTCAAAACAGGCGTTTTCAGCCCATTACAGGCATATGGAAGAAACATCAGAAAGCACAGGGAAATATCTGCTACTAAATCCAAAACGCAGATATCTAACAGACCGGTTGTCAATGTGTGCACTCCACTTCCAGAGTTAAACCCGTGTGTGGATTCAGCAGTCTGCAAACCCTTTCTGTGCAGAGTGCCAAAACAGGTGTTTTCAGCCCTATACCGGCATATGGAAGAAACGGCAGTAAGCACAGGGAAATATCTGCTTCTAAATCCAAAACGCAGCTATCTAACACAACGGTTGTCAATGTGTGCACTCCATTTCCAGAGTTAAACCTGTGTGTGGATACAGGAGTCTGCAAACACTTTCTGTGCAGAGTCCCAAAACAGGTGTTTTCAGCCCTATACCGGCTTATGGAAGAAACGGCAGTATGCACAGGGAAATAACTGCTTCTAAATCCAAAACGCAGCTATCTAACAGAACGGTTGCCAATGTGTGCATTTAACTTCCAGAGTTAAACCAGTGTGTGGATTCAGCAGTCTGCAATCTCTTTCCGTGCAGAGTTTCAAAACAGGCGTTTTCAGCCCACTACCGGCATACGGAAAAAACAGCAGAAAGCACAGGGAAATATCTGCTTATACATCCAAAACGCAGCTAACTAACAGAACGGTTGTCAATGTGTGCACTCAAATTCCGGAGTTAAACTGGTGTGTGCATTCAGCAGTCTGCAAACACTTTCTGTGTAGAGTTTCAAAACAGGCGTTTTCAGCCCACTACCGGCATACGGAAGAAATAGCAGAAAGCACAGGGAAATATCTGCTTAAACATCCAAAACGCAGCTAACTAACAGAACGGTTGTCAATCTGTGCACTCAACTTCCAGAGTTAAACCCGCGTGTGGATTCAGCAGTCTGCAAACACTTTCTATGCAGAGTCCCAAAACAGGGGTTTTCAGCCATATACCGGCATATGGAAGAAACGGCATTAAGTACAGGGAAATATCTGCTTATAAATCCAAAACGCAGCTATATATCAGAACAGCTGTCAATGTGTGCACTCAACTTCCAGAGTTAAACCCTTGTGTGAATTCAGCAGACTGCAAACACTTTCTGTGCAGTGTCCCAAAACATGCGTTTTCAGCCCTATACCGGCATATGGAAGAAACGGCAGTAAGCACAGGGAAATATCTGCTTCTAAATTAAAAACGCAGCTATCTATCAGAACAGTTGTCATTGTGTGCACTCAACTTCCAGAGTTAAACCCGTGTGTGGATTCAGCAGTCTGCAAACACTTTCTGTGCAGACTCCCAAAACAGGGGTTTTCAGTCCTATACCGGCATATGGAAGAAACAGCAGAAAGCACAGGGAAATATCTGCTTATAAATCCAAAACGCAGCTATCTAACAGAACGGTTGTCAATGTGTGCACTCAACTTCCAGAGTTAAACCCGGGTGTGGATTCAGCAGTCTGCAAACACTTTCTGTGCAGAGTCCCAAAACAGGTGTTTTCAGCCCTGTACCGGCATAGGGAAGAAACGGCAGTAAGCACAGGGAAATATCTGCTTCTAAGTCCAAAACGTAGCCATCTAACAGAACGGTTGTCAGTGTGTGCACTCAGCTTCCGGAGTTAAACCCCTGTGTGGATTCAGCAGTCTGCAAACACTTCTGTGCAGAGTCCCAAAACAGGCGTTTTCAGCCCTATACCGGCATATGGAAGAAACGGCAGTAAGCACAGGGAAATATCTGCTTATACATGCATAACGCAGCTATCTAACAGAACGGTTGTCAATGTGTGCACTCAACTTCCAGAGTTGAACCCGTGTGTGGATACAGCAGTCTGCAAACCCTTTCTGTGAAGACTCCCAAAACAGGTGTTTTCAGCCCTATACCGGCATATGGAAGAAACAGCAGTAAGCACAGGGAAATATCTGCTTATAAATCCAAAATGCAGCTATCTAACAGAACGGTTGTCAATGTGTCCACTCAACTTCCAGAGTTAAACCCGTGTGTGGATTCAGCAGTCTGCAAACTCTTTCTGTGCAGAGTCCCAAAACAGGTGTTTTCAGCCCTATAGCGGCATATGGAAGAAACGGCAGTAAGCACAGGGAAATATCTGCTTCTAAATCCAAAACGCAGCTGTCTAACAGAACGGTTGTCACTGTGTGCACTCAACGTCCAGAGTTAAACCCGTGTGTGGATTCAGGAGTCTGCAAACACTTTCTGTGCAGAGATTCAAAACAGGCGTTTTCCAGCCCACTACCGGCATACGGAAGAACAGCAGAAAGCAAAGGGAAATATCTGCTTATACCATCCAAAACGCAGCTAACTAACAGGAACGGTTGTCAATGTGAGCACTCAACTTCCAGAGTTAAACCCGTGTGTGGATTCAGCAGTCTGCAAACTCTTTCTGTGCAGAGTCCCCAAAACAGGGGTTTTCAGCCCTATACTGGCATATGGAAGAAACCGCAGTAAGCACAGGGAAATATCTGCTTATAAATCCAAAACGCAGCTATATATCAGAACAGTTGACAATGTGTGCACTCAACTTCCAGAGTTAAACCCGTGTGTGGATTCAAGAGTCTACAAACACTTTCTGTGCAGAGTCTCAAAACAGGTGTTTTCAGCCCTATACCGGCATATGGAAGAAACGGCAGTAAGCACAGGGAAATATCTGCTTCTAAATCCAAAACGCAGCTATCTAACAGAACGGTTGTCAGTATGTGCATTCAACGTCCAGAGTTAAACCCGTGTGTAGATTCAGCAGTCTGCAAACACTTTCTGTGCAGAGTTTCAAAACAGGCGTTTCAGCCCATTACAGGCATATGGAAGAAACATCAGAAAGCACCAGGGAAATATCTGCTACTAAATCCAAAACGTAGATATCTAACAGAACGGTTGTCAATGTGTGCACTCCACTTCCAGAGTTAAACCCGTGTGTGGATTCAGCAGTCTGCAAACACTTTCTGTGCAGAGTGCCAAAACAGGTGTTTTCAGCCCTATACCGGCATATGAAAGAAACGGCAGTAAGCACAGGGAAATATCTGCTTCTAAATCCAAAATGCAGCTATCTAAGAGAACGGTTGTCAATGTGTGCACTCAATTTCCAGAGTTAAACCCGTGTGTGGATACAGGAGTCTGCAAACACTTTCTCTGCAGAGTCCCCAAAACAGGTGTTTTCAGCCGTATACCGGCATATGGAAGAAACGGCAGTATGCACAGGGGAAATATCTGCTTCTAAATCCAAAACGCAGCTATCTAAACAGAACGGTTGCCAATGTGTGCATTTAACTTCCAGAGTTAAACCAGTGTGTGGATTCAGCAGTCTGCAATCTCTTTCCGTGCAGAGTTTCAAAACAGGCGTTTTCAGCCCACTACCGGCATACGGAAACAAACAGGAGAATGCACAGGGAAATATCTGCTTATACACCCCAAAACGCAGCTAACTAACAGAACGGTTGTCAATGTGTGCCCTCAACTTCCAGAGTTAAACCCGTGTGTGGATTCAGCAGTCTGCAAACACTTTCTGTGCAGAGTCCCAAAACAGGTGTTTTCAGCCCTATCCCGGCATATGGAAGAAACGGCAGTAAGAACAGGGGAAATATCTGCTTATAAATCCAGAACGCAGCTATATATCAGAACAGTTGTCAATGTGTGCACTCAACTTCTCAGAGTTAAACCCGCGTGTGGATTCAGCAGGTCTGCAAACACTTTCTGTGCAGAGTCCCAAAAGAGGTGTTTTCAGCCTTATACCGGCATATGGAATAAACGGCAGTAAGTGTAGGGAAATATCTGCTTCTAACTCCAAAACGCAGCTATCTAACAGAACGGTTGTCAATGAGTGCACTCAACTTCCAGAGATAAACCCGTGTGTGGATTGAGCAGACTGCAAACCCCTTTCTGTGCAGAGACCCAAAACAGGCGTTTTCAGCCCTATACGGCATACAGAAGAAACGGCAGTATGCACAGGGAAATATCTGCTTCTAAATCCAAAACGCAGCTATCTAACAGAACGGTTGTCAATGTGTGCACTCAACTTCCAGAGTTAAACCGGTGTGTGGATTCACCAGTCTGCAAACACTTTCTGTGCAGAGTCACAAAACAGGCGTTTTCAGGCCCTATACCGGCATATGGAAGAAACGGCAGTAAGCACAGGGAAATATCTACTTCTAAATAAAAAACGCAGCCATCTAACAGAACGGTTGTGAATGTGAGCACTCAACTTCCAGAGTTAAACCCGTGTGTGGATTCAGCAGTCTGCAAACACTTTCTGTGCAGAGACCCAAAACAGGCGTTTTCAGCCCTATACCGGCATATGGAAGAAACGGCAGTAAGCATAGAGAAGTATCTGCTTCTAAATCCAAAATACAGCTATCTAACAGAACGGTTGTCAATGTGTGCACTCAAATTCCGGAGTTAAACCGGTGTCTGGATTCAGCAGTCTGTAAACACTTTCTGTGCAGAGTTTCAAAACAGTCGTTTTCAGCCCATTACCGGCATATGGAAGAAACAGCAGAATGGACAGGGAAATATCTGCTTCTAAATCCAAAACGCAGCTATCTAACAGAACGGTTGTCAATGTGTGCACTCAACTTCCAGAGTTAAACCCGTGTGTGGATTCAGCAGTCTGCAATCACTTTCTGTGCAGAGTCCCCAAACAGGCGTTTTCAGCCCTATACCGGCATATGGAAGAAACAGCAGAAAGCACAGGGAAATATCTGCTTCTAAATCCAAAACGCAGCTATCTAACAGAACGGTTGTCAATGCGTGCACTCAACTTCCAAAGTTAATCCCGTGTGTGGATTCAGCAGTCTGCAAACACTTTCTGTGCAGAGTCCCAAAACAGGTGTTTTCAGCCCTATACCGGCATATGGATGAAACGGCAGTAAGCACAGGGAAATATCTGCTTCTAAATCCAAAATGCAGCTATCTAACAGAACGGTTGTCAATGTGTGCACTCAACTTCTAGAGTTCAACCCGTGTGTGGATTCAGCAGTCTGCAAACACTTTCTGTGCAGAGTTTCAAAGCAGATGTTTTCAGCCCAATAACAGCATATGGAAAAAACAGCAGAAAGCACAGGGAAACATCTGCTGATACATCCAAAACGGAGCTAACTTACAGAACGGTTGTCAATGTGTGCACTCAACTTCCAGAGGTAAACCCGTGTGTGGATTCAGCAGTCTGCAAACACTTTCTGTGCAGAGTCCCAAAACAGGGGTTTTCAGCCCTATACCGGCATATGGAAGAAACGGCAGTAAGCACAGGGAAATATCGTTTTCTAAATCCAAAACGCAGCTATCTAACAGAACGGTTGTCAATGTGTGCACTCAACCTCCAGAGTTAAACCGGTGTGTGGATTCAGCAGTCTGCAAACACTTTCCGTGCAGAGTCCCAAAACAGGGGTTTTCAGCCCTATACCGGCATACGGAAGAAACGGCAGTAAGCACAGGGAAATATCTGCTTCTAAATCCAAAACGCAGCTATCTAACAGAACGGTTGTCAATGTGTTCACTCAACTTCCAGAGTTAAATCCGTGTGTGGATTCAGCAGACTGCAAACCCTTTCTGTGCAGAGTCCCAAAACAGGCGTTTTCAGCCCTCTACCGGCATTTGGAAGATATGGCAGTATTCACAGGGAAATTTCTGCTTCTAAATCCAAAACGCAGCTATCTAACAGAACGGTTGTCAATGTGTGCACTCACCTTCCAGAGATAAACACGTGTGTGGATTCACGAGTCTGCAAACACTTTCTGTGCAGAGTCCCAAAACAGGCGTTTTCAGCCCTATACCGGCATATGGAAGAAACTTCAGTAAGCACAGGGAAATATCTGCTTCTAAATCCAAAACGCAGCCATCTAACAGAAGGGTTCTCAATGTGTGCACTCAACTTCCAGAGTTAAACCCGTGTGTGGATTCAGCAGTCTGCAAACACTTTCTGAGCAGAGTCCCAAAACAGGGGTTTTCAGCCCTATACCTGCATATGGAAGAAACGGCAGTAAGCACAGGGAAATATCGTCTTCTAAATCCAAAACGCAGCTATCTAACAGAACGGTTGTCAATGCGTGCACTCAACCTCCAGAGTTAAACCGGTGTGTGGATTCAGCAGTCTGCAAACACTTTCTGTGCAGAGTCCCAGGACAGGCGTTTTCAGCCCTATACCGGCATATGGAAGAAACGGCAGTAAACAAAGGGAAATATCTGCTTCTGAATCCAAAACGCAGCTATGTAACAGAATGGTTGTCAATGTGTGCACTCAACTTCCAGAGTTAAACCCGTGTGTGGATTCAGCAGTCTCCAAGCACTTTCTTTGCACAGTACCAAAACAGGTGTTTTCAGCCCTATACCGGCATATGGAAGAAACGCCAGTAAGCTCAGGGAAATATCTGCTTCTAAATCCAAAACGCAGCTATCTATCAGAACGGTAGTCAATGTGTGCACTCAACTTCCATAGTTAAACCCGTATGTGGATTCACCAGTCTGCAAACACCTTCTCTGCAGAGTCTCAAAACAGGCGTTTTCAGCCCCATACCGGCATATGGAAGAAAGGGCAGTAAGCACAGGGAAATATCGGCTTCTAAATCCAAAACGCAGCTATCTAACAGAACGGTTGTCAATGTGTCCACTCAACCTCCAGAGTTAAACCAGTGTGTGGATTCAGCAGTCTGCAAACACTTTCTGAGCAGAGGCCCAAGACAGGCGTTTTCAGCCCTATACCGGCATATGGAAGAAACGGCAGTAAGCACAGGGAAATATCTGCTTCTAAATAGAAAACGCAGCTATCTAACAGAACTGTTGTCAATGTGTGCACTCAACTTCCAGAGTTAAACCCGTGTGTGGTTTCAGCAGTCTGCAAACACTTTCTGTGAAGAGTCCCAAAACAGGCGTTTTCAGCCCTATACTGGCATAGGGAAGAAACGGCAGAAAGCACAGGGAAATATCTGCTTCTAAATCCAAAACGCAGCTATCTAACAGAACGATTGTCAAAGTGTGCACTCAACTTCCAGAGTTAAAACCCTTGTGTGGTTTCAGCAGTCTGCAAACACTTTCTGTGCAGTTTCAAAACAGGCGTTTTCAGGCCAAAACCGGCATATGGAAGAAACAGCAGAAAGCACAGGGAAATATCTGCTACTAAATCAAAAACGCAGCTATCTAACAGAACGGGTGTCATTGTGTGCACTCAACTTCCAGGGTTACACCCGTGTGTGGATTCAACAGTCTGCAAACACTTTCTGTGCAGAGTCCCAAAACATGCGTTTTCAGCCCTATACCGGCATACGGTAGAAACGGCAGTAAGCACAGGGAAATATCTGCTTCTAAATCAAAAACGCAGCTATCTAACAGAACGGTTGTCAGTGTGTGCATTCAACTTCCAGAGTTAAACCCGTGTTTGGATTCAGCAGTCTGCAAACATCTTCTCTGCAGAGTCCCAAAACAGGCGTTTTCAGCCCATTACCGGCATATGGAAGAAAGAGCAGTAAGCACAGGGAAATATCTGCTTCTAAATCCAAAACGCAGCTATCTAACAGAACGGTTGTCAATGTGTGCACTCAACTTCCAGAGTTAAACCCGTGTGTGGATTCAGCAGTCTGCAAACACTTTCTCTGCAGAGTCCCAAAACAGGCGTTTTCAGCCCATTACCGGCATATGGAAGAAACAGCAGTAAGCACAGGGAAATATGTGCTTCTAAATCCAAAACGCAGCTATCTAGCAGAACGGTTGTCAATGTGTGCACTCAACCTCCAGAGTTAAACCAGTGTGTGGATTCAGCAGTCTGCAAACACTTTCTGAGCAGAGGCCCAAGACAGGCGTTTTCAGCCCTATACCGGCATATGGAAGAAACGGCAGTAAGCACAGGGAAATATCTGCTTCTAAATCGAAAACGCAGCTATCTAACAGAACTGTTGTCAATGTGTGCACTCAACTTCCAGAGTTAAACCCGTGTGTGGATTCAGCAGTCTGCAAACACTTTCTGTGAAGAGTCCCAAAACAGGCGTTTTCAGCCCTATACTGGCATAGGGAAGAAACGGCAGAAAGCACAGGGAAATATCTGTTTCTAAATCCAAAACGCAGCTATCTAACAGAACGATTGTCAAAGTGTGCACTCAACTTCCAGAGTTAAACCCGTGTGTGGTTTCAGCAGTCTGCAAACACTTTCTGTGCAGTTTCAAAACAGGCGTTTTCAGGCCAAAACCGGCATATGGAAGAAACAGCAGAAAGCACAGGGAAATATCTGCTACTAAATCAAAAACGCACCTATGTATCACAACAGTTGTCAATGTGTGCCCTAAACTTCCAGAGTTAAACCCGTGTGTGGATTCAGCAGTCTGCAAACACTTTCTGTGCAGAGTCCCATAACAGGTGTTTTCAGCCCTATACCGGTATATGGAAACGGCAGTAAGCACAGGGAAATATCTGCTTCTAAATCCAAAACGCAGCTAACAGAATGGCTGTCAATGTGTGCATTCAACTTCCAGAGTTAAACCCATGTGTGGATTCAGAAGTCCGCAAACAATTTCTGTGCAGAGTCTCAAAACAGGCGTTTTCAGCCCAATATCTGCATATGGAAGAAACAGCAGTAAGCATTGGGAAATATCTGCTTCTAAATCCAAAACGCAGCTATCCAACAGAACGGTTTTCAATGTGTGCACTCAACGTCCAGAGATAAACCCGTGGGTGGATTAAGCAGTCTGCAAACACTTTCTGCGCAGAGTCCCAAAACAGGCGTTTTCAGCCCTATACCGGCATATGGAAGAAATGGCAGTAAGCACAGTGAAATATCTGCTTATACATCCAAAACGCAGCTATCTAACAGAACGGTTGTCAATGTGTGCACTCAACTTCCAGAGTTAAACCCGTGTGTGGATTCAGCAGTCTGCAAACGCTTTCAGTGCAGAGTTTCCGAACAGTCGTTTTCTGCCCAATACCGGCCTATGGCAGCATCAGCAGAAAGCACAGGGAAATATCTGCTTCTAAATCCAAAACGCAGCTATCTATCAGAACGGTAGTCAATGTGTGCACTCAACTTCCATAGTTAAACCCGTATGTGGATTCACCTGTCTGCAAACACCTTCTGTGCAGAGTCTCAAAACAGGCGTTTTCAGCCCCATATCGGCATATGGAAGAAACGGCACTAAGCACAGGGAAATATCTGCTTTTAATTAAATACGCAGCAATCTATCACAACAGCTGTAAATGTGTGCACTCAACTTCCAGAGTTAAACATGTGTGTGGATACAGGAGTCTACAAACACTTTCTGTGCAGAGTCCCAAAACAGGTGTTTTCAGCCCTATACCGGCATACGGAAGAAACGGCAGTAAGCACAGGGAAATATCTGCTTCTAATTCCAAAACGCAGCTATCTAACAGAACGGTTGTCAATGTGTGCACTCAACTTCCAGAGTTAAACATGTGTGTGGATACAGGAGTCTGCAAACACTTTCTGTGCAGAGTCCCAAAACAGGTGTTTTCAGCCCTATACCGGCATATGGAAGAAACGGCAGTATGCACAGGGAAATATCTGCTTCTAAATCCAAAAGGCAGCTATCTAACAGAACGGTTGTCAATGTGTGCATTTAACTTCCAGAGTTAAACCCGTGTGTGGATTCAGCAGTCTGCAAACACTTACTGTGCAGAGTCCCAAAACAGGTGTTTTCAGCCCTATACCGGCATATGGAAGAAACGGCAGTAAGCACAGGGAAATATCAGCTTCTAAATACAAAACACAGCTATCTAACAGAACGGTTGTCAGTGTGTGCATTCATCTTCCAGAGTTAAACCATTGTTTGGATTCAGCAGTCTGCAAACACTTTCTGTGCAGAGTTTCAAAACAGGCGTTTTCAGCACACTACCGTCATACGGAAGAAACAGCAGAAAGCACAGGGAAATATCTGCTTATATATCCAAAACGCAGCTAAGTAACAGAACGGTTGTCGCTGTGTGCACTCACCTTCCAGAGTTAAACCTGTGTGTGGAAAGTGCAGACTGCAAACACTTTCTGTGCAGAGTCCCAAAACAGGCGTTTTCAGCCCTATACCGGCCTATGGAAGAAACGGCATTAAGCACAGGGAAATATCTGCTTATAAATCCAAAACACAGCTATCTAACAGAACGGTTGTCAATGCAGCACTCAACTTCCAGAGTTCAACCCGTGTGTGGATTCAGCAGTCTGCAAACACTTTCTGTGCAGAGTCCCAAAACAGGGGTTCTCAGCCCTATACCGGCATACGGAAGAAACGGCAGTAAGCACAGGGAAATATCGTCTTCTAAATCCAAAACGCAGCTGTCTAACAGAACGGTTGTCAATGTAGCACTCAACTTCCAGAGTTCAACCCGTGTGTGGATAAAGCAGTCTGCAAACACTTTCTGTGCAGAGTTTCAAAACAGGCGTTTTCAGCCCTATACCAGCATATGGAAGAAACAGCAGAAACCACAGGGAAATATCTGCTTCTGAATCCAAAACGCAGCTATCTAACAGAACGGTTTTCAATGTATGCACTCAACTTCCAGAGATCAACCCGTGTGTGGATTCAGCAGGCTGCAAACACTTACTGTGCAGAGGTTCCAAACAGTCGTTTTCAGCCCAATACCGGCCTATGGAAGCATTAGCAGAAAGCACAGGGAAATATCTGCTTCTAAATCAAAAACGCAGCTATCTAACAGAACGATTGTGAAAGTGTGCACTCAACTTCCAGAGTTAAACCCGTGTGTGGTTTCAGCAGTCTGGAAACACTTTCTGTGCAGAGTTTCAAAACAGGCGTTTTCAGGCCAATACCGGCATATGGAAGAAACAGCAGAAAGCACAGGGAAATATCTGCTTCTAAATCCAAAACGCAGCTATCTAACAGAACGTGTGTCAATGTGTGCACTCAACTTCCAGAGTTACAGCCGTGTGTGGATTCAGCAGTCTGCAAACACTTTCTGTGCAGAGGCCCAAAACAGGCATTTTCAGCCCTATACCGGCATATGGAAGAAACGGCAGTAAGCACAGGGAAATATCTGCTTCTAAATACAAAACGCAGCTATCTAACAGAACAGTTGTCAATGTGTGCACTCAACCTCCAGAGTTAACACAGTGTGTGGATTCAGCAGTCTGCAAACACTTTCTGTGAAGAGTCCCAAGACAGGCGTTTTCAGCCCTATACCGGCCTATGGAAGAAACGACAGTAAGCACAGGGAAATATCTGCTTGTAAATCCGAAACACAGCTATCTAACAGAACGGTTGTCAATGCCTGCGCTCAACTTCCAGAGTTAAACCCGTGTTTGGATTCGGCAGTTTGAAAACACTTTCTGTGCAGAGTCCCAAAACAGGCGTTTTCAGCCCTATACAGACATATGGAAGAAACCGCAGTAAGCACAGGGAAATATATGCTTCGAAATGCAACACGCAGCTATCTAACAGAACGGTTGTCAAAGTGTGCACTCATTCTGGAGTTAAACCGGTGTGTGGATTCAGCAGTCTGTAAACACTTTCTGTGCAGAGTTTCAAAACAGGCGTTTTCAGCCCATTACCGCCATATGGAAGAAACAGCAGAAAGCCCTGGGAAATGTCTCCTACTAAATCCAAAACGCAGCTTTCTAACAGAACGGTTGTCAATGTGTGCACTCAACTTCCGGAGTTAAACCCGTGTGTGGATTCAGCAGTCTGGAAACACTTTCTGTGCAGAGTCCCAAAACAGGCGTTTTCAGCCCTATACCGGCATATGGAAGAAACGGCAGTAAGCACCGGGAAATATCTGCTTATAAATCCAAATCGCAGCCATCTAACAGAAAGGTTGTCAAAGTGTGCACTCAACTTCCAGAGTTAAACAACTGTGTGGATTCAGCAGTCTGCAAACACTTTCTGTGCAGAGTCCCAAAACAGGTGTTTTCAGCCCTATACCGGCTTATGGAAGAAACGGCAGTAATCACAGGGAAATATCTGATTCTAAATCCAAAACGCAGCTATCTGACAGAACGGTTGTCAATGTCTGCACTCAACTTCCAGAGTTAAACCCGTGTGTGGATTCAGCAGTCTGCAAACACTTTCTGTGCAGAGTCCCAAAACAGGTGTTTTCAGCCCTATACCGGCATATGGAAGAAACGGCAGTAAGCACAGGGAAATATCTGCTTCTAAATCCAAAACGCAGCTATCTAACAGAACGGTTCTCACTCTGTGCATTCAACTTCCAGAGTTAAACCAGTGTGTGGATTCAGCAGTCTGCAAACTCTTTCTGTGCAGAGTTTTAAAACAGGCGTTTTCAGCCCACTTCCGGCATTAGGAAGAAACAGCAGAAAGCACAGGGAAATATCTGCTTAAACATCCAAAACGCAGCTAACTAACAGAACGGTTGTCAATGTGTGCACTCAACTTCCAGAGTTAAACCCGTGTGTGGATTCAGCAGTCTGCAAACACTTTCTCTGCAGAGTCCCAAAACAGGCGTTTTCAGCCCATTACCGGCATATGGAAGAAACAGCAGTAAGCACAGGGAAATATGTGCTTCTAAATCCAAAACGCAGCTATCTAAAAGAACGGTTGTCAATGTGTGCACTCAACTTCCAGAGTTAAACCCGTGTGTGGATTCAGCAGTCTGCAAACACTTTCTCTGCAGAGTCCCAAAGCAGGCGTTTTCAGCCCATTACCGGCATATGGAAGAAACAGCAGTAAGCACAGGGAAATATCTGCTTCTAAATCCAAAACGCAGCTATCTAACAGAACGGTTGTCAATGTGTGCACTCAACTTCCAGAGTTAAACCCATGTGTGGATTCAGCAGTCTGCAAACACTTTCTCTGCAGAGTCCCAAAACAGGCGTTTTCAGCCCATTACCGGCATATGGAAGAAACAGCAGTAAGCACAGGGAAATATCTGCTTCTAAATCCAAAACGCAGCTATCTAACAGAACGGTTGTCAATGTGTGCACTCAACTTCCAGAGTTAAACCCGGGTGTGGATTCAGCAGTCTGCAAACACTTTCTCTGCAGAGTCCCAAACCAGGCGTTTTCAGCCCATTACCGGCATATGGAAGAAACAGCAGTAAGCACAGGGAAATATCTGCTTCTAAATCCAAAACGCAGCTATCTAACAGAACGGTTGTCAATGTGTGCACTCAACTTCCAGAGTTAAACCCGTGTGTGGATTCAGCAGTCTGCAAACATCTTCTCTGCAGAGTCCCAAAACAGGCGTTTTCAGCCCATTACCGGCATATGGAAGAAAGAGCAGTAAGCACAGGGAAATATCTGCTTCTAAATCCAAAACGCAGCTATCTAACAGAACGGTTGTCAATGTGTGCACTCAACTTCCAGAGTTAAACCCGTGTGTGGATTCAGCAGTCTGCAAACACTTTCTCTGCAGAGTCCCAAAACAGGCGTTTTCAGCCCATTACCGGCATATGGAAGAAACAGCAGTAAGCACAGGGAAATATGTGCTTCTAAATCCAAAACGCAGCTATCTAGCAGAACGGTTGTCAATGTGTGCACTCAACCTCCAGAGTTAAACCAGTGTGTGGATTCAGCAGTCTGCAAACACTTTCTGAGCAGAGGCCCAAGACAGGCGTTTTCAGCCCTATACCGGCATATGGAAGAAACGGCAGTAAGCACAGGGAAATATCTGCTTCTAAATCGAAAACGCAGCTATCTAACAGAACTGTTGTCAATGTGTGCACTCAACTTCCAGAGTTAAACCCGTGTGTGGATTCAGCAGTCTGCAAACACTTTCTGTGAAGAGTCCCAAAACAGGCGTTTTCAGCCCTATACTGGCATAGGGAAGAAACGGCAGAAAGCACAGGGAAATATCTGTTTCTAAATCCAAAACGCAGCTATCTAACAGAACGATTGTCAAAGTGTGCACTCAACTTCCAGAGTTAAACCCGTGTGTGGTTTCAGCAGTCTGCAAACACTTTCTGTGCAGTTTCAAAACAGGCGTTTTCAGGCCAAAACCGGCATATGGAAGAAACAGCAGAAAGCACAGGGAAATATCTGCTACTAAATCAAAAACGCACCTATGTATCACAACAGTTGTCAATGTGTGCCCTAAACTTCCAGAGTTAAACCCGTGTGTGGATTCAGCAGTCTGCAAACACTTTCTGTGCAGAGTCCCATAACAGGTGTTTTCAGCCCTATACCGGTATATGGAAACGGCAGTAAGCACAGGGAAATATCTGCTTCTAAATCCAAAACGCAGCTAACAGAATGGCTGTCAATGTGTGCATTCAACTTCCAGAGTTAAACCCATGTGTGGATTCAGAAGTCCGCAAACAATTTCTGTGCAGAGTCTCAAAACAGGCGTTTTCAGCCCAATATCTGCATATGGAAGAAACAGCAGTAAGCATTGGGAAATATCTGCTTCTAAATCCAAAACGCAGCTATGCAAAAGAACGGTTGTCAATGTGTGCACTCAACTTCGAGAGTTAAACCCATGTGGATTCAGCAGTCTGCAAACACTTTCTGTGCAGAGTCTTAAAAAAGGCGTTTTCAGCCCAATACCGGCCTACGGAAGAATCAGCAGTAAACACCGGGAAATATCTGCTTCTAAATCCAAAATGCAGCTATCTAAGAGAACGGTTGTCAATGTGTGCATTCAACTTCCAGAGTTAAACCAGTGTGTGGATTCAGCAGTCTGCAAACTCTTTCTGTGCAGAGTTTCAAAACAGGCGTTTTCAGCACACTACCGGTATACGGAAGAAACAGCAGAATGCACAGGGAAATATCTGCTTATACATCCAAAACGCAGCTAACTGACAGAACGGTTGTCAATGTGTACACTGAACTTCCAGAGTTAAACCCGTGTGTGGATTCAGCAGTCTGCAAACACTTTCTGTGCAGAGTCCCAAAACAGGGGTTTTCAGCCCTATCCCGGCATATGGAAGAAACGGCAGTAAGCACAGGGAAATATCTGCTTATAAATCCAAAACGCAGCTATATATCAGAACAGTTGTCAATGTGTGCACTCAACTTCCAGAGTTAAACCCGTGTGTGGATTCAGCAGACTGTAAACCCTTTCTGTGCAGAGTCCCAAAACAGGCGTTTTCAGCGCAATACCGGCATTTGAAAGAAATGGCAGTATGCACACGGAAATATCTGCTTCTAAATCCAAAACGCAGCTATCAAACAGAACGGTTTTCAATGTGTGCACTCAACATCCAGAGATAAACCCGTGGGTGGATTAAGCAGTCTGCAAACACTTTCTGCGCAGAGTCCCAAAACAGGCGTTTTCAGCCCTATACCGGCATATGGAAGAAATGGCAGTAAGCACAGTGAAATATCTGCTTATACATCCAAAACGCAGCTATCTAACAGAACGGTTGTCAATGTGTGCACTCAACTTCCAGAGTTAAACCCGTGTGTGGATTCAGCAGTCTGCAAACACTTTCTGTGCAGAGTTTCCGAACAGTCGTTTTCTGCCCAATACCGGCCTATGGCAGCATCAGCAGAAAGCACAGGGAAATATCTGCTTCTAAATCCAAAACGCAGCTATCTATCAGAACGGTAGTCAATGTGTGCACTCAACTTCCATAGTTAAACCCGTATGTGGATTCACCAGTCTGCAAACACCTTCTGTGCAGAGTCTCAAAACAGGCGTTTTCAGCCCCTTATCGGCATATGGAAGAAACTGCAGTAAGCACAGGGAAATATCTGCTTTTAATTAAATACGCAGCTATCTATCAGAACAGTTGTAATTGTGTGCACTCAACTTCCAGAGTTAAACCCGTGTGTGGATTCAGCAGTCTGCAAACACTTTCTGTGCAGAGTTTCAAAACAGGCGTTTTCAGCCCTATACCAGCATATGGAAGAAACAGCAGAAACCACAGGGAAATATCTGCTTCTGAATCCAAAACGCAGCTATCTAACAGAACGGTTTTCAATGTGTGCACTCAACTTCCAGAGATCAACCCGTGTGTGGATTCAGCAGTCTGCAAACACTTACAGTGCAGAGGTTCCAAACAGTCGTTTTCAGCCCAATACCGGCCTATGGAAGCATCAGCAGGAAGCACAGGGAAATATCTGCTTCTAAATCCAAAACGCAGCTATGTAACAGAACGTTAGTCGATGTGCGCACTCAACTTCCAGAGTTAAACCCGTGTGTGGATTCAGCAGACTGCAAACCCTTTCTGTGCAGAGCCCCAAAACAGGCGTTTTCAGCTCTATACCGGCATTTGGAAGAAATGGCAGTATGCACAGGGAAATATCTGCTTCTAAATCCAAAACGCAGCTATCAAACAGAATGGTTTTCAATGTGTGCACTCAACATCCAGAGATAAACCCGTGGGTGGATTAAGCAGTCTGCAAACACTTTCTGCGCAGAGTCCCAAAACAGGCGTTTTCAGCCCTATACCGGCATATGGAAGAAACAGCAGTAAGCATTGGGAAATATCTGCTTCTAAATCCAAAACGCAGCTATGCAACAGAACGGTTGTCAATGTGTGCACTCAACTTCGAGAGTTAAACCCATGTGGATTCAGCAGTCTGCAAACACTTTCTGTGCAGAGTCTTAAAAAAGTCGTTTTCAGCCCAATACCGGCCTACGGAAGAATCAGCAGTAAACACCTGGAAATATCTGCTTCTAATTCCAAAATGCAGCTATCTAAGAGAACGGTTGTCAATGTGTGCACTCAACTTCCAGAGTTAAACCCGTGTGCGGATTCAGCAGTCTGCAAACACTTTCTGTGCAGAGTCCCAAAACAGTGGCTTTCAGCCCTATACCGGCATATGGAAGAAACGGCGGTAAGCACAGGGAAATATCTGCTTATAAATCCAAAACGCAGCTATATATCAGAACAGCTGTCAATGTGTGCACTCAACTTCCAGAGTTAAACCCTTCTGTGGATTCAGCAGACTGCAAACACTTTCTGTGCAGAGTCCCAAAATATGCGTTTCAGCCCTATACTGGCATATGGAAGAAACGGCAGTAAGCACAGGGAAATATCTGCTTTTAATTAAATACGCAGCTATCTATCAGAACAGTTGTAATTGTGTGCACACAACTTCCAGAGTTAAGCCCGTGTGTGGACTCAGCAGTCTGCAAACACTTTCTGTACAGAGTCCCAAAACAGGCGTTTTCATCCCGATACCGGCATATGGAAGAAACTGCAGTAAGCACAGGGAAATGTCTGCTTATAAATCCAAAACGCAGATATCTAACAGAACGGTAGTCAATGCGTGCACTCAACTTGCAGCGTTAAACCCGTGTGTGGATACAGCAGTCGGCAAACACTTTCTGTGCACAGTCCCAAAACAGGTGTTTTCAGCCCTATACCGGCATATTCAAGAAACGGCAGTAAGCACAGGGAAATATCTGCTTCTAAATCCAAAACGCAGCAACCTAACAGAACAGTTGACAACGTGTGCACTCAACTTCTAGAGTTAAACCCAAGTGTGATTCAGCAGTCTGTGAACACCTTCTGTGCAGAGTCCCAAAACAGGTGTTTTCAGCCCTATACCGGCATATGGAAGAAACAGCAGAAAGCACAGGGAAATATATGCTAATACTTCCAAAACACAGCTATCTAACAGAACGGTTGTCAACGTGTGCACTCAACTTCCGGAGTTAAACCCGTGTGTGGATTCAGTAGTCTGCAAACACTTTCTGTGCAGAGTGCCAAAACAGGTGTTTTCAGCCCTATACCGGCATATGGAAGAAACGGCAGTAAGCACAGGGAAATATCTGCTTCTAAATCCAAAAGGCAGCTATCTAACAAAACAGTTGTCAATGTGTGCATTCAACTTCCAGACTTAAACCCCTATGTGGATTCAGCAGTCTGCAAACTCTTACTGTGCAGAGTTTCAAAACAGGAGTTTTCAGCCCACTACCGGCATATGGAAGAAACAGCAGAAAGCACAGGGAAATACCTGCTTTTAATCAAAAACGCAGCTATCTAACAGAACGGTTGTCAATGTGTGCACTCAATTTCCAGAGTTAAACCCGTGTGTGGATTCAGCAGTCTGCAAACACTTTCTGTGCAGAGTCCCAAAACAGGCTTTTTCAGCCCTATACAGGCATATGGAAGAAACGGCAGTAATCACAGGGAAATATCTGCTTCTAAATCCAAAACGCAGCTATCTAACAGAACAGTTGTCAATGTGTGCACTCAACTTGCAGAGTTAAACTGGTGTGTGGATTCAGCAGTGTTCAAACACTTTCTGTGCAGAGTTACAAATCAGGCGGTTTCAGCCCATTACCGGCATATGGAAGAAACAGCAGAAAGCACAGGGAAATATCTGCTTCTAAATCCAAAACCCAGATATGTAACAGAACGGTTGTCAATGTGTGCCCTCAACTTCCAGAGTTAAACCCGTGTGTGGATTCAGCAGTCTGCAAACACTTTCTGTGCAGAGTCCCAAAACAGGCGTTTTCAGCCCAATACCGGCATATGGAAGAAACAGCAGAAAGCACAGGGAAATATCTGCTTCTAAATCCAAAACGCAGCTATCTAACAGAACGGTTGTCAATGTGTGCATTCCACTTCCAGAGTTAAATCCGTGTGTGGATTCAGCAGTCTGCAAACACTTTCTGTGCAGAGTTTCAAAACAGGCGTTTTCAGCCCAATACCGGCATATGGAAGAAACAGCAGAAAGCACAGGGAAATATCTGCTTCTAAATCCAAAACCCAGCTATCTAACAGAACGGTTGTCAATGTGTGCACTCAACTTCCAGAGTTAAACCCGTGTGTGGATTCAGCAGTCTGCAAACACTTTCTGTGCAGAGTTTCAAAACAGGCGTTTTCAGCCCAATACCGGCATATGGAAGAAACAGCAGAAAGCACAGGGAAATATCTGCTTCTAAATCCAAAACGCAGCTATCTAACAGAACGGTTGTCAATGTGTGCACTCCACTTCCAGAGTTAAACCCGTGTGTGAATTCAGCAGTCTGCAAACACTTTCTGTGCAGAGTTTCAAAACAGGCGTTTTCAGCCCAATACCGGCATATGGAAGAAACAGCAGAAAGCACAGGGAAATATCTGCTTCTAAATCCAAAACGCAGCTATCTAACAGAACGGTTGTCAATGTGTGCACTAAACTTCCAGAGTTAAACCCGTGTGTGGATTCAGCAGTCTGCAAACACTTTCTGTGCAGAGTTTCAAAACAGGCGTTTTCAGCCCAATACCGGCATATGGAAGAAACAGCAGAAAGCACAGGGAAATATCTGCTTCTAAATCCAAAACGCAGCTATCTAACAGAACGGTTGTCAATGTGTGCACTCAAGTTCCAGAGTTAAACCCGTGTTTGGATTCAGCAGTCTGCAAACACTTTCTGTGCAGAGTTTCAAAACAGGCGTTTTCAGCCCAATACCGGCATATGGAAGAAACAGCAGAAAGCACAGGGAAATATCTGCTTCTAAATCCAAAACGCAGCAATCTAACAGAACGGTTGTCAATGTGTGCACTCAACTTCCAGAGTTAAACCCGTGTGTGGATTCAGCAGTCTGCAAACACTTTCTGTGCAGAGTTTCAAAACAGGCGTTTTCAGCCCAATACCGTCATATGGAAGAAACAGCAGAAAGCACAGGGAAATATCTGCTTCTAAATCCAAAACGCAGCTATCTAACAGAACGGTTGTCAATGTGTGCACTCAAGTTCCAGAGTTAAACCCGTGTTTGGATTCAGCAGTCTGCAAACACTTTCTGTGCAGAGTTTCAAAACAGGCGTTTTCAGCCCAATACCGGCATATGGAAGAAACAGCAGAAAGCACAGGGAAATATCTGCTTCTAAATCCAAAACCCAGCTATCTAACAGAACGGTTGTCAATGTGTGCACTCAACTTCGAGAGTTAAACCAGTGTGTGAATTCAGCAGTCTGCAAACACTTTCTGTGCAGAGTTTCAAAACAGGCGTTTTCAGCCCAATACCGGCATATGGAAGAAACAGCAGAAAGCACAGGGAAATATCTGCTTCTAAATCCAAAACGCAGCTATCTAACAGAACGGTTGTCAATGTGTGCACTCCACTTCCAGAGTTAAACCCGTGTGTGAATTCAGCAGTCTGCAAACACTTTCTGTGCAGAGTTACAAAACAGGCATTTTCAGCCCAATACCGGCATATGGAAGAAACAGCAGAAAGCACAGGGAAATATCTGCTTCTAAATCCAAAACGCAGCTATCTAACAGAACGGTTGTCAATGTGTGCACTCAACTTCCAGAGTTAAACCCGTGTTTGGATTCAGCCGTCTGCAAACACTTTCTGTGCAGAGTTTCAAAACAGGCGTTTTCAGCCCAATACCGGCATATGGAAGAAACAGCAGAAAGCACAGGGAAATATCTGCTTCTAAATCCAAAACGCAGCTATCTAACAGAACGGTTGTCAATGTGTGCACTCAACTTCCAGAGTTAAACCCGTGTGTGAATTCAGCAGTCTGCAAACACTTTCTGTGCAGAGTTTCAAAACAGGCGTTTTCAGCCCAATACCGGCATATGGAAGAAACAGCAGAAAGCACAGGGAAATATCTGCTTCTAAATCCAAAACGCAGCTATCTAACAGAACGGTTGTCAAAGTGTGCACTCAACTTCCAGAGTTAAACCCGTGTTTGGATTCAGCCGTCTGCAAACACTTTCTGTGCAGAGTTTCAAAACAGGCGTTTTCAGCCCAATACCGGCATATGGAAGAAACAGCAGAAAGCACAGGGAAATATCTGCTTCTAAATCCAAAACGCAGCTATCTAACAGAACGGTTGTCAATGTGTGCACTCAACTTCCAGAGTTAAACCCGTGTGTGAATTCAGCAGTCTGCAAACACTTTCTGTGCAGAGTTTCAAAACAGGCGTTTTCAGCCCAATACCGGCATATGGAAGAAACAGCAGAAAGCACAGGGAAATATCTGCTTCTAAATCCAAAACGCAGCTATCTAACAGAACGGTTGTCAATGTGTGCACTCCACTTCCAGAGTTAAACCCGTGTGTGAATTCAGCAGTCTGCAAACACTTTCTGTGCAGAGTTTCAAAACAGGCATTTTCAGCCCAATACCGGCATATGGAAGAAAGAGCAGAAAGCACAGGGAAATATCTGCTTCTAAATCCAAAACGCAGCTATCTAACAGAACGGTTGTCAATGTGTGCACTCAACTTCCAGAGTTAAACCCGTGTTTGGATTCAGCCGTCTGCAAACACTTTCTGTGCAGAGTTTCAAAACAGGCGTTTTCAGCCCAATACCGGCATATGGAAGAAACAGCAGAAAGCACAGGGAAATATCTGCTTCTAAATCCAAAACGCAGCAATCTAACAGAACGGTTGTCAATGTGTGCACTCAACTTCCAGAGTTAAACCCGTGTGTGGATTCAGCAGTCTGCAAACACTTTCTGTGCAGAGTTTAAAAACAGGCGTTTTCTGCCCAATACCGGCATATGGAAGAAACAACAGAAACCACAGGGAAAAATCTGCTTCTAAATCCAAAACGGAGCTATCTAACAGAATGGTTGTCAATGTGTGCACTCAACTTCCAGAGTTAAACACGTGTGTGGATTCAGCAGTCTGCAAACACTTTCTGTGCAGAGTTTCATAACCGGCGTTTTCAGCCCAATACCGTCATATGGAAGAATCAGCAGAAAGCACAGGGAAATATCTGCTTCTAAATCCAAAACGCAGCTATCTAACAGAACGGTTGTCAATGTGTGCACTCCACTTCCAGAGTTAAACCCGTGTGTGGATTCAGCAGTCTGCAAACACTTTCTGTGCAGAGTTTCAAAACAGGCGTTTTCAGCCCAATACCGGCATATGGAAGAAACAGCAGAAAGCACAGGGAAATATCTGCTTCTAAATCCAAAACGCAGCTATCTAACAGAACGGTTGTCAATGTGTTCACTCAACTTCCAGAGTTAAACCCGTGTGTGAATTCAGCAGTCAGCAAACACTTTCTGTGCAGAGTTTCAAAACAGGCGTTTTCAGCCCAATACCGGCATATGGAAGAAACAGCAGAAAGCACAGGGAAATATCTGCTTCTAAATCCAAAACGCAGCAATCTAACAGAACGGTTGTCAATGTGTGCACTCAACTTCCAGAGTTAAACCCGTGAGAGGATTCAGCAGTCTGCAACCACTTTCTGTGCAGAGTTTCAAAACAGGCGTTTTCTGCCCAATACCGGCATATGGAAGAAACAGCAGAAAGCACAGGGAAATATCTGCTTCTAAATCCAAAACGCAGCTATCTAACAGAACGGTTGTCAATGTGTGCACTCAACTTCCAGAGGTAAACCCGTGTGTGGATTCAGAGGTCTGCAAACACTTTCTGTGCAGAGTTTCAAAACAGGCGTTTTCAGCCCAATACCGGCATATGGAAGAAACAGCAGAAAGCACAGGGAAATATCTGCTTCTAAATCCAAAACGCAGCTATCTAACAGAACGGTTGTCAATGTGTGCACTCAACTTCCAGAGTTAAACCCGTGTGTGGATTCAGCAGTCTGCAAACACTTTCTGTGCAGAGTTTCAAAACAGGCGTTTTCAGCCCAATACCGGCATATGGAAGAAACAACAGAAACCACAGGGAAAAATCTGCTTCTAAATTCAAAACGGAGCTATCTAACAGAATGGTTGTCAATGTGTGCACTCCACTTCCAGAGTTAAACCCGTGTGTGGATTCAGCAGTCTGAAAACACTTTCTGTGCAGAGTTTCAAAACAGGCGTTTTCAGCCCAATACCGGCATATGGAAGAAACAGCAGAAAGCACAGGGAAATATCTGCTTCTAAATCCAAAACGCAGCTATCTAACAGAACGGTTGTCAATGTGTGCACTCAAGTTCCAGAGTTAAACCCGTGTTTGGATTCAGCAGTCTGCAAACACTTTCTGTGCAGAGTTTCAAAACAGGCGTTTTCAGCCCAATACCGGCATATGGAAGAAACAGCAGAAAGCACAGGGAAATATCTGCTTCTAAATCCAAAACGCAGCTATCTAACAGAACAGTTGTCAATGTGTGCACTCAAGTTCCAGAGTTAAACCCGTGTGTGGATTCAGCAGTCTGCAAACACTTTCTGTGCAGAGTTTCAATACAGGCGTTTTCAGCCCAACACCGGCATATGGAAGAAACAGCAGAAAGCCCAGGGAAATATCTGCTTCTAAATCCAAAACGCAGCTATCTAACAGAACGGTTGTCAATGTGTGCACTCAAGTTCCAGAGTTAAACCCGTGTTTGGATTCAGCAGTCTGCAAACACTTTCTGTGCAGAGTTTCAAAACAGGCGTTTTCAGCCCAATACCGGCATATGGAAGAAACAGCAGAAAGCACAGGGAAATATCTACTTCTAAATCCAAAACGCAGCTATCTAACAGAACGGTTGTCAATGTGTGCACTCAACTTCCAGAGTTAAACCGGTGTGTGAATTCAGCAGTCTGCAAACATTTTCTGTGCAGAGTTTCAAAACAGGCGTTTTCAGCACAATACCGGCATATGGAAGAAACAGCAGAAAGCACAGGGAAATATCTGCTTCTAAATCCAAAACGCAGCTATCTAACAGAACGGTTGTCAATGTGTGCACTCAACTTCCAGAGTTAAACCCGTGTGTGGATTCAGCAGTCTGCAAACACTTTCTGTGCAGAGTTTCAAAACCGGCGTTTTCAGCCCAATACCGGCATATGGAAGAATCAGCAGAAAGCACAGGGAAATATCTGCTTCTAAATCCAAAACGCAGCTATCTAACAGAACGGTTGTCAATGTGTGCACTCCACTTCCAGAGTTAAACCCGTGTGTGGATTCAGCAGTCTGCAAACACTTTCTGTGCAGAGTTTCAAAACAGGCGTTTTCAGCCCAATACCGGCATATGGAAGAAACAGCAGAAAGCACAGGGAAATATCTGCTTCTAAATCCAAAACGCAGCTATCTAACAGAACGGTTGTCAATGTGTGCACTCAACTTCCAGAGTTAAACCCGTGTGTGAATTCAGCAGTCTGCAAACACTTTCTGTGCAGAGTTTCAAAACAGGCATTTTCAGCCCAATACCGGCATATGGAAGAAACAGCAGAAAGCACAGGGAAATATCTGCTTCTAAATCCAAAACGCAGCTATCTAACAGAACGGTTGTCAATGTGTGCACTCCACTTCCAGAGTTCAACCCGTGTGTGGATTCAGCAGTCTGCAAACACTTTCTGTGCAGAGTTTCAAAACAGGCGTTTTCAGCCCAATACCGGCATATGGAAGAAACAGCAGAAAGCACAGGGAAATATCTGCTTCTAAATCCAAAACGCAGCTATCTAACAGAACGGTTGTCAATGTGTGCACTCCACTTCCAGAGTTAAACCCGTGTGTAGATTCAGCAGTCTGCAAACACTTTCTGTGCAGAGTTTCAAAACAGGCGTTTTCAGCCCAATACCGGCATATGGAAGAAACAGCAGAAAGCACAGGGAAATATCTGCTTCTAAATCCAAAACCCAGCTATCTAACAGAACGGTTGTCAATGTGTGCACTCAACTTCCAGAGTTAAACCCGTGTGTGGATTCAGCAGTCTTCAAACACTTTCTGTGCAGAGTTTCAAAACAGGCGTTTTCAGCCCAATACCGGCATATGGAAGAAACAGCAGAAAGCACAGGGAAATATCTGCTTCTAAATCCAAAACGCAGCTATCTAACAGAACGGTTGTCAATGTGTGCACTCCACTTCCAGAGTTAAACCCGTGTGTGAATTCAGCAGTCTGCAAACACTTTCTGTGCAGAGTTTCAAAACAGGCGTTTTCAGCCCAATACCGGCATATGGAAGAAACAGCAGAAAGCACAGGGAAATATCTGCTTCTAAATCCAAAACGCAGCTTTCTAACAGAACGGTTGTCAATGTGTGCACTCAACTTCCAGAGTTAAACCAGTGTGTGGATTCAGCAGTCTGCAAACACTTTCTGTGCAGAGTTTCAAAACAGGCGTTTTCAGCCCAATACCGGCATATGGAAGAAACAGCAGAAAGCACAGGGAAATATCTGCTTCTAAATCCAAAACGCAGCTATCTAACAGAACGGTTGTCAATGTGTGCACTCAAGTTCCAGAGTTAAACCCGTGTTTGGATTCAGCAGTCTGCAAACACTTTCTGTGCAGAGTTTCAAAACAGGCGTTTTCAGCCCAATACCGGCATATGGAAGAAACAGCAGAAAGCACAGGGAAATATCTGCTTCTAAATCCAAAACGCAGCAATCTAACAGAACGGTTGTCAATGTGTGCACTCAACTTCCAGAGTTAAACCCGTGTTTGGATTCAGCAGTCTGCAAACACTTTCTGTGCAGAGTTTCAAAACAGGCGTTTTCAGCCCAATACCGGCATATGGAAGAAACAGCAGAAAGCACAGGGAAATATCTGCTTCTAAATCCATAACGCAGCTATCTAACAGAACGGTTGTCAATGTGTGCACTCAAGTTCCAGAGTTAAACCCGTGTTTGGATTCAGCAGTCTGCAAACACTTTCTGTGCAGAGTTTCAAAACAGGCGTTTTCAGCCCAATACCGGCATATGGAAGAAACAGCAGAAAGCACAGGGAAATATCTGCTTCTAAATCCAAAACGCAGCTATCTAACAGAACGGTTGTCAATGTGTGCACTCAACTTCGAGAGTTAAACCAGTGTGTGAATTCAGCAGTCTGCAAACACTTTCTGTGCAGAGTTTCAAAACAGGCGTTTTCAGCCCAATACCGGCATATGGAAGAAACAGCAGAAAGCACAGGGAAATATCTGCTTCTAAATCCAAAACGCAGCTATCTAACAGAACGGTTGTCAATGTGTGCACTCCACTTCCAGAGTTAAACCCGTGTGTGAATTCAGCAGTCTGCAAACACTTTCTGTGCAGAGTTTCAAAACAGGCGTTTTCAGCCCAATACCGGCATATGGAAGAAACAGCAGAAAGCACAGGGAAATATCTGCTTCTAAATCCAAAACGCAGCTATCTAACAGAACGGTTGTCAATGTGTGCACTCAACTTCCAGAGTTAAACCCGTGTGTGGATTCAGCAGTCTGCAAACACTTTCTGTGCAGAGTTTCAAAACCGGCGTTTTCAGCCCAATACCGGCATATGGAAGAAACAGCAGAAAGCGCAGGGAAATATCTGCTTCTAAATCCAAAACGCAGCTATCTAACAGAACGGTTGTCAATGTGTGCACTCCACTTCCAGAGTTAAACCCGTGTGTGAATTCAGCAGTCTGCAAACACTTTCTGTGCAGAGTTTCAAAACAGGCGTTTTCAGCCCAATACCGGCATATGGAAGAAACAGCAGAAAGCACAGGGAAATATCTGCTTCTAAATCCAAAACCCAGCAATCTAACAGAACGGTTGTCAATGTGTGCACTCCACTTCCAGAGTTAAACCCGTGTGTGAATTCAGCAGTCAGCAAACACTTTCTGTGCAGAGTTTCAAAACAGGCGTTTTCAGCCCAATACCGGCATATGGAAGAAACAGCAGAAAGCACAGGGAAATATCTGCTTCTAAATCCAAAACGCAGAAATCTAACAGAACGGTTGTCAATGTGTGCACTCAACTTCCAGAGTTAAACCCGTGTGTGGATTCAGCAGTCTGCAAACACTTTCTGTGCAGAGTTTCAAAACAGGCGTTTTCTGCCCAATACCGGCATATGGAAGAAACAACAGAAACCACAGGGAAAAATCTGCTTCTAAATCCAAAACGGAGCTATCTAACAGAATGGTTGTCAATGTGTGCACTCAACTTCCAGAGTTAAACACGTGTGTGGATTCAGCAGTCTGCAAACACTTTCTGTGCAGAGTTTCAAAACAGGCGTTTTTAGCCCAATACCGGCATATGGAAGAAACAGCAGAAAGCACAGGGAAATATCAGCTTCTAAATCCAAAATGCAGCTATCTAACAGAACGGTTGTCAATGTGTGCACTCAACTTCCAGAGTTAAACCCGTGTGTGAATTCAGCAGTCAGCAAACACTTTCTGTGCAGAGTTTCAAAACAGGCGTTTTCAGCCCAATACCGGCATAAGAAGAAACAGCAGAAAGCACAGGGAAATATCTGCTTCTAAATCCAAAACGCAGCTATCTAACAGAACGGTTGTCAATGTGTGCACTCAACTTCCGGAGTTAAACCCGTGTTTGGATTCAGCCGTCTGCAAACACTTTCTGTGCAGAGTTTCAAAACAGGCGTTTTCAGCCCAATACCGGCATATGGAAGAAACAGCAGAAAGCTCAGGGAAATATCTGCTTCTAAATCCAAAACGCAGCTATCTAACAGAACGGTTGTCAATGTGTGCACTCCACTTCCAGAGTTAAACCAGTGTGTGGATTCAGCAGTCTGCAAACACTTTCTGTGCAGAGTTTCAAAACAGGCGTTTTCAGCCCAATACCGGCATATGGAAGAAACAGCAGAAAGCACAGGGAAATATCTGCTTCTAAATCCAAAACGCAGCTATCTAACAGAACGGTTGTCAATGTGTGCACTCAAGTTCCAGAGTTAAACCCGTGTTTGGATTCAGCAGTCTGCAAACACTTTCTGTGCAGAGTTTCAAAACAGGCGTTTTCAGCCCAATACCGGCATATGGAAGAAACAGCAGAAAGCACAGGGAAATATCTGCTTCTAAATCCAAAACGCAGCAATCTAACAGAACGGTTGTCAATGTGTGCACTCAACTTGCAGAGTTAAACCCGTGTTTGGATTCAGCAGTCTGCAAACACTTTCTGTGCAGAGTTTCAAAACAGGCGTTTTCAGCCCAATACCGGCATATGGAAGAAACAGCAGAAAGCACAGGGAAATATCTGCTTCTCAATCCAAAACGCAGCTATCTAACAGAACGGTTGTCAATGTGTGCACTCAAGTTCCAGAGTTAAACCCGTGTTTGGATTCAGCAGTCTGCAAACACTTTCTGTGCAGAGTTTCAAAACAGGCGTTTTCAGCCCAATACCGGCATATGGAAGAAACAGCAGAAAGCACAGGGAAATATCTGCTTCTAAATCCAAAACGCAGCTATCTAACAGAACGGTTGTCAATGTGTGCACTCAACTTCGAGAGTTAAACCAGTGTGTGAATTCAGCAGTCTGCAAACACTTTCTGTGCAGAGTTTCAAAACAGGCGTTTTCAGCCCAATACCGGCATATGGAAGAAACAGCAGAAAGCACAGGGAAATATCTGCTTCTAAATCCAAAACGCAGCTATCTAACAGAACGGTTGTCAATGTGTGCACTCCACTTCCAGAGTTAAACCCGTGTGTGAATTCAGCAGTCTGCAAACACTTTCTGTGCAGAGTTTCAAAACAGGCGTTTTCAGCCCAATACCGGCATATGGAAGAAACAGCAGAAAGCACAGGGAAATATCTGCTTCTAAATCCAAAACGCAGCTATCTAACAGAACGGTTGTCAATGTGTGCACTCCACTTCCAGAGTTAAACCCGTGTGTGGATTCAGCAGTCTGCAAACACTTTCTGTGCAGAGTTTCAAAACCGGCGTTTTCAGCCCAATACCGGCATATGGAAGAAACAGCAGAAAGCACAGGGAAATATCTGCTTCTAAATCCAAAACGCAGCTATCTAACAGAACGGTTGTCAATGTGTGCACTCAACTTCCAGAGTTAAACCCGTGTGTGAATTCAGCAGTCTGCAAACACTTTCTGTGCAGAGTTTCAAAACCGGCGTTTTCAGCCCAATACCGGCATATGGAAGAAACAGCAGAAAGCACAGGGAAATATCTGCTTCTAAATCCAAAACGCAGCTATCTAACAGAACGGTTGTCAATGTGTGCACTCCACTTCCAGAGTTAAACCCGTGTGTGAATTCAGCAGTCTGCAAACACTTTCTGTGCAGAGTTTCAAAACAGGCGTTTTCAGCCCAATACCGGCATATGGAAGAAACAGCAGAAAGCACAGGGAAATATCTGCTTCTAAATCCAAAACGCAGCAATCTAACAGAACGGTTGTCAATGTGTGCACTCCACTTCCAGAGTTAAACCCGTGTGTGGATTCAGCAGTCTGCAAACACTTTCTGTGCAGAGTTTCAAAACAGGCGTTTTCAGCCCAATACCGGCATATGGAAGAAACAGCAGAAAGCACAGGGAAATATCTGCTTCTAAATCCAAAACGCAGCAATCTAACAGAACGGTTGTCAATGTGTGCACTCCACTTCCAGAGTTAAACCCGTGTGTGGATTCAGCAGTCTGCAAACACTTTCTGTGCAGAGTTTCAAAACAGGCGTTTTCAGCCCAATACCGGCATATGGAAGAAACAGCAGAAAGCACAGGGAAATATCTGCTTCTAAATCCAAAACGCAGCTATCTAACAGAACGGTTTTCAATGTGTGCACTCAACTTCCAGAGTTAAACCAGTGTGTGGATTCAGCAGTCTGCAAACACTTTCTGTGCAGAGTTTCAAAACAGGCGTTTTCAGCCCAATACCGGCATATGGAAGAAACAGCAGAAAGCACAGGGAAATATCTGCTTCTAAATCCAAAACGCAGCTATCTAACAGAACGGTTGTCAATGGGTGCACTCCACTTCAAACCCGTGTGTGGATTCAGGAGTCTGCAAACACTTTCTGTGCAGAGTTTCAAAACAGGCGTTTTCAGCCCAATACCGGCATATGGAAGAAACAGCAGAAAGCACAGGGAAATATCTGCTTCTAAATCCAAAACGCAGCTATCTAACAGAACGGTTGTCAATGTGTGCACTGAACTTCCAGAGTTAAACCCGTGTGTGGATTCAGCAGTCTGCAAACACATTCTGTGCAGAGTTTCAAAACAGGCGTTTTCAGCCCAATACCGGCATATGGAAGAAACAGCAGAAAGCACAGGGAAATATCTGCTTCTAAATCCAAAACGCAGCTATCTAACAGAACTGTTGTCAATGTGTGCACTCAACTTCCAGAGTTAAACCCGAGTGTGGATTCGGCACTCTGCAAACACTTTCTGTGCAGAGTTTCAAAACTGGCGTTTTCAGCCCAATACCGGCATATGGAAGAAACAGGAGAAAGCACAGGGAAATATCTGCTTCTAAATCCAAAACGCAGCTATCTAACAGAACGGTTGTCAATGTGTGCACTCAACTTCCAGAGTTAAACCGGTGTGTGGATTCAGCAGTCTGCAAACACTTTCTGTGCAGAGTTTCAAAACAGGCGTTTTCAGCGCAATACCGGCATATGGAAGAAAGAGCAGAAAGCACAGGGAAGTATCTGCTTCTAAATCCAGAACGCAGCTATCTAACAGAACGGTTGTCAGTGTGTGCACTCAACTTCCAGAGTTAAACCCGTGTTTGGATTCAGCAGTCTGCAAACACTTTCTGTGCAGAGTTTCAAAACAGGCGTTTTCAGCCCAATACCGGCATATGGAAGAAACAGCAGAAAACACAGGGAAATATCTGCTTCTAAATCCAAAACCCAGCTATCTAACAGAACGGTTGTCAATGTGTGCACTCAACTTCCAGAGTTAAACCCGTGTGTGGATTCAGCAGTCTGCAATCTCTTTCCGTGCAGAGTTTCAAAACAGGCGTTTTCAGCCCACTACCGGCATACGGAAAAAACAGCAAAAAGCACAGGGAAATATCTGCTTATACATCCAAAACGCAGCTACCTAACAGAATGGTTGTCAATGTGTGCACTCACATTCCGGAGTTAAACCGGTGTGTGGATTCAGCAGTCTGCAAACACTTTCTGTGTAGAGTTTCAAAACAGGCGTTTTCAGCCCACTAACGGCATACGGAAGAAACAGCAGAAAGCACAGGGAAATATCTGCTTATACATCCAAAACGCAGCTACCTAACAGAACGGTTGTCAATGTGTGCACTCAACTTCCAGAATTAAACCCGTGTGTGGATTCAGCAGTCTGCAAACACTTTCTGTGCAGAGTCCCAAAACAGGGATTTTCAGCCATATACCAGCATACGGAAGAAACGGCATTAAGCACAGGGAAATATCTGCTTATTAATCCAAAACGCAGCTATATATCAGAACAGCTGTCAATGTGTGCACTCAACTTCCAGAGTTAAACCCTTGTGTGAATTCAGCAGACTGCAAACACTTTCTGTGCAGTGTCCCAAAGCATGCGTTTTCAGCCCTATACCGGCATATGGAAGAAACGGCAGTAAGCACAGGGAAATGTCTGCTTCTAAATTAAAAACGCAGCTATCTATCAGAACAGTTGTCATTGTGTGCACTCTACTTCCAGAGTTAAACCCGTGTATGGATTCAGCAGTCTGCAAACACTTTCTGTGCTGAGTCCCAAAACAGGGGTTTTCAGCCCTATACCGGCATACGGAAAAAACGGCAGTAAGCACAGGGAATTATCTGCTTCTAAATCCAAAACACAGCTATCTAACAGAACGGTTGTCAATGTGTGCACTCAGCTTCCAGAGTTAAACCCGTGTGTGGATACAGGAGTCTGCAAACACTTTCTGTGCAGAGTCCAAAAGCAGGTGTTTTCAGCCCTATACCGGCATATGGAAGAAACGGCAGTATGCACAGGGAAATATCTGCTTATACATCCATAACGCAGCTATGTAACAGAACGGTTGTCAATGTGTGCACTGAACTTCCAGAGTTAAACCTGTGTGTGGAAACAGCAGTCTGCAAACACTTTCTGTGAAGAATCCCAAAACAGGTGTTTTCAGCCCTATACCGGCATATGGAAGAAACGGCAGTAAGCACAGGGAAATATCTGCTTATAAATCCAAAATGCAGCTATCTAACAGAACGGTTGTCAATGTGTCCACTCAACTTCCAGAGTTAAACCCGTGTTTGGATTCAGCAGTCTGCAAACTCTTTCTGTGCAGAGTCCCAAAACAGGGGTTTTCAGCCCTATACTGGCATATGGAAGAAACCGCAGTAAGCACAGGGAAATATCTGCTTATAAATCCAAAACGCAGCTATATATCAAAACAGTTGTCAATGTGTGCACTCAACTTCCAGAGTTAAACCCGTGTGTGGATTCAGGAGTCTACAAACACTTTCTGTGCAGAGTCCCAAAACAGGTGTTTTCAGCCCTGTACCGGCATATGGAAGAAACGGCAGTAAGCACAGGGAAATATTTGCTTCCAAATCCAAAACGCAGCTATCTAACAGAACGGTAGTCAATGTTTGCACTCAACATACAGAGTTGAACCCGTGTGAGGATTCAGCAGTCTGCAAACACTTTCTGTGCAAAGTCCCAAAACAGGTGTTTTCAGCCCTATACCGGCATATTGAAGAAACGACAGTAAGCACAGGGAAATATCTGCTTCTAAATCCAAAACGCAGCTATCTGACAGAACGGTTGTCAATATGTGCATTCAACTTCCAGAGTTAAACCCGTGTGTAGATTCAGCAGTCTGCAAACTCTTTCTGTGCAGAGTTTCAAAACAGTCGTTTTCAGGCCATTACAGGCATAAGGAAGAAACATCAGAAAGCACAGGGAAATATCTGCTACAAAATCCAAAACACAGATATCTAACAGAACGGTTGTCAATGTGTGCACTCCACTTCCAGAGTTAAACCCATGTGTGGATTCAGCAGTCTGCAAACCCTTTCTGTGCAGAGTGCCAAAACAGGTGTTTTCAGCCCTATACCGGCATATGGAAGAAACGGCAGTAAGCACAGGGAAATATCTGCTTCTAAATCCAAAACGCAGCTATCTAACAGAACGGTTGTCAATGTGTGCACTCAATTTCCAGAGTTAAACCCGTGTGTGGATACAGGAGTCTGCAAACACTTTCTGTGCAGAGTCCCAAATCAGGTGTTTTCAGTCCTATACCGGAATATGGAAGAAACGGCAGTATGCACAGGGAAAAATCTGCTTCTAAATCCAAAACGCAGCTATCTAACAGAACGGTTGCCAATGTGTGCATTTAACTTCCAGTGTTAAACCCTTGTGTGGATTCAGCAGTCTGCAAACACTTTCTGTGCAGAGTTTCAAAACAGGCGTTTTCAGCCCACTACCGGCATACAGAAGAAACAGCAGAAAGCACAGCGAAATATCTGCTTATACATCCAAAACGCAGCTAACTAACAGAACGGTTGTCAATGTGTGCACTCAACTTCCAGAGTTAAACCCGTGTGTGGATTCAGCAGTCTGCAAACACTTTCTGTGCAGAGTCCCAAAACAGGTGTTTTCCGCCCTATACCGGCATAGGGAAGAAACGGCAGTAAGCACAGGGAAATATCTGCTTCTAAGTCCAAAACGCAGCCATCTAACAGAACGGTTGTCAGTGTGTGCACTCAACTTCCGTAGCTAAACCCCGTGTGGATTCAGCAGTCTGCAAACACTTTCTGTGCAGAGTCCCAAAACAGGGGTTTTCAGCCCTATACCGGCATATGAAAGAAACAGCAGTAAGCACAGGGAAATATCTGCTTATACATCCATAACGCAGCTATCTAACAGAACGGTTGTCAATGTGTGCACTCAACTTCCAGAGTTAAACCTGTGTGTGGATACAGCAGTCTGCAAACACTTTCTGTGAAGACTCCCAAAACAGGTGTTTTCAGCCCTATACCGGCATATGGAAGAAACGGCAGTAAGCACAGGGAAATATCTGCTTATAAATCCAAAATGCAGCTATCTAACAGAACGGTTGTCAATGTGTCCACTCAACTTCCAGAGTTAAACCCGTGTGTGGATTCAGCAGTCTGCAAACTCTTTCTGTGCAGAGTCCCAAAACAGGTGTTTTCAGCCCTATAGCGGCATATGGAAGAAACGGCAGTAAGCACAGGGAAATATCTGCTTCTAAATCCAAAACGCAGCTATCTAACAGAACGGTTGTCAGTGTGTGCACTCAACGTCCAGAGTTAAACCCGTGTGTGGATTCAGGAGTCTGCAAACACTTTCTGTGCAGAGATTCAAAACAGGCGTTTTCAGCCCACTACCGGCATACGGAAGAAACAGCAGAAAGCACAGGGAAATATCTGCTTATACACCCAAAACGCAGCTAACTAACAGAACGGTTGTCAATGTGTGCACTCAACTTCCAGAGTTAATCCCGTGTGTGGATTCAGCAGTCTGCAAACAGTTTCTGTGCAGAGTCCCAAAACAGGGGTTTTCAGCCATATACCGGCATATGGAAGAAACGGCATTAAGCACAGGGAAATATCTGCTTATAAATCCAAAACGCAGCTATATATCAGAACAGCTGTCAATGTGTGCACTCAACTTCCAGAGTTAAACCCTTGTGTGAATTCAGCAGACTGCAAACACTTTCTGTGCAGTGTCCCAAAACATGCGTTTTCAGCCCTATACCGGCATATGGAAGAAACGGCAGTAAGCACAGGGAAATATCTGCTTCTAAATTAAAAACGCTGCTATCTATCAGAACAGTTGTCATTGTGTGCACTCAACTTCCAGAGTTAAACCCGTGTGTGGATTCAGCAGACTGCAAACACTTTCTGTGCAGTGTCCCAAAACATGCGTTTTCAGCCCTATACCGGCATACGGAAGAAACGGCAGTAAGCACAGGGAATTATCTGCTTCTAAATCCAAAACGCAGCTATCTAACAGAACGGTTGTCAATGTGTGCACTCAACTTCCAGAGTTAAACCCGTATGTGGATTCAGCAGTCTGCAAACACTTTCTGTGCAGAGTTTCAAAACAGGCGTTTTCAGCCCACTACCGGCATACTGAAGAAACAGCAGAAAGCACAGGGAAATATCTGCTTATACATCCAAAACGCAGCTAACTAACAGAAAGGTTGTCAATGTGTGCACTCAACTTCCAGAGTTAAACCCGTGTGTGGATTCAGCAGTCTGCAAACACTTTCTGGGCAGACTCCCAAAACAGGGGTTTTCAGACCTATACCGGCATAGGTAAGAAACAGCAGAAAGCACAGGGAAATATCTGCTTATAAATCCAAAACGCAGCTATATATCAGAACAGTTGTCAATGTGTGCACTCAACTTCCAGAGTTAAACCCGTGTGTGGTTTCAGCAGTCTGCAAACACTTTCTGTGCAGAGTCCCAAAACAGGCGTTTTCAGCCCGATACCGGCATATGAAAGAAACGGCAGTAAGCACAGGGAAATATCTGCTTATACATCCATAACGCAGCTATCTAACAGAACGGTTGTCAATGTTTGCACTCAACATACAGAGTTAAACCCGTGTGAGGATTCAGCAGTCTGCAAACACTTTCTGTGCAAAGTCCCAAAACAGGTGTTTTCAGCCCTTTACCGGCATATTGAAGAAACGACAGTAAGCACAGGGAAATATCTGCTTCTAAATCCAAAACGCAGCTATCTAACAGAACGGATGTCAATATGTGCATTCAACTTCCGGAGTTAAACCCGTGTGTAGATTCAGCAGTCTGCAAACACTTTCTGTGCAGAATTTCAAAACAGACGTTTTCAGCCCATTACAGGCATATGGAAGAAACATCAGAAAGCACGGGGAAATATCTGCTACTAAATCCATAACGGAGATATCTAACAGAACGGTTGTCAATGTGTGCACTCCACTTCCAGAGTTAAACCCGTGTGTGGATTCAGCAGTCAGCAAACCCTTTCTGTGCAGAGTGCCAAAACAGGTGTTTTCAGCCCTATACCGGCATATGGAAGAAACGGAAGTAAGCACAGGGAAATATCTGCTTCTAAATCCAAAACGCAGCTATCTAACAGAACGGTTGTCAATGTGTGCACTCAATTTCCAGAGTTAAACCCGTGTGTGGATACAGGAGTCTGCAAACACTTTCTGTGCAGAGTCCCAAAACTGGTGTTTTCAGCCCTATACCGGCATATGGAAGAAACGGCAGTATGCACAGGGAAATATCTGCTTCTAAATCCAAAACGCAGCTATCTAACAGAACGGTTGCGAATGTGTGCATTTACCTTCCAGAGTTAAACCAGTGTGTGGATTCAGCAGTCTGCAATCTCTTTCCGTGCAGAGTTTCAAAACAGGCGTTTTCAACCCACTACCGGCATACGGAAAAAACAGCAGAAAGAACAGGGAAATATCTGCTTATACATCCAAAACGCAGCTAACTAACAGAACGGTTGTCAATGTGTGCACTCAAACTCCGGAGTTAAACCGGTCTGTGGATTCAGCAGTCTGCAAACACTTTCTGTGTAGAGTTTCAAAACAGGCGTTTTCAGCCCACTACCGGCATACGGAAGAAATAGCAGAAAGCACAGGGAAATATCTGCTTATACATCCAAAACGCAGCTAACTAACAGAACGGTTGTCAATGTGTGCACTCAACTTCCAGAGTTAATCCCGTGTGTGGATTCAGCAGTCTGCAAACAGTTTCTGTGCAGAGTCCCAAAACAGGGGTTTTCAGTCATATACCGGCTTATGGAAGAAACGGCATTAAGCACAGGGAAATATCTGCTTATAAATCCAAAACGCAGCTATATATCGGAACAGCTGTCAATGTGTGCACTCAACTTCCAGAGTTAAACCCTTGTGTGAATTCAGCAGACTGCAAACACTTTCTGTGCAGTGTCCCAAAACAGGTGTTTTCAGCCCTATACCGGCATATGGAAGAAACGGCAGTAAGCACAGGGAAATATCTGCTTCTAAATTAAAAACGCAGCTGTCTATCAGAACAGTTGTCATTGGGTGCACTCAACTTCCAGAGTTAAACCCGTGTGTGGATTCAGCAGTCTGCAAACACTTTCTGTGCAGAGTCCCAAAACAGGTGTTTTCAGCCCTATACCGGCATACGGAAGAAACGGCAGTAAGCACAGGGAATTATCTGCTTCTAAATCCAAAACGCAGCTATCTAACAGAACGGTTGTCAATGTGTGCACTCAACTTCCAGAGTTAAACCCGTATGTGGATTCAGCAGTCTGCAAACACTTTCTGTGCAGAGTTTCAAAACAGGCGTTTTCAGCCCACTACCGGCATACTGAAGAAACAGCAGAAAGCACAGGGAAATATCTGCTTATACATCCAAAACGCAGCTAACTAACAGAAAGGTTGTCAATGTGTGCACTCAACTTCCAGGGTTAAACCCGTGTGTGGATTCAGCAGTCTGCAAACTCTTTCTGTGCAGAGTCCCAAAACAGGGGTTTTCAGCCCTATACTGGCATATGGAAGAAACCGCAGTATGCACAGGGAAATATCTGCTTATAAATCCAAAACGCAGCTACATATCAGAACAGTTGTCAATGTGTGCACTCAACTTCCAGAGTTAAACCCGTGTGTGGATTCAGGAGTCTACAAACACTTTCTGTGCAGAGTCCCAAAACAGGTGTTTTCAGAGCTGTACCGGCATATGGAAGAAACGGCAGTAAGCACAGGGAAATATCTCCTTCTAAATCCAAAACGCAGCTATCTAACAGAACGTTTGTCAATGTTTGCACTCAACATACAGAGTTAAACCCGTGTGTGGATTCAGCAGTCTGCAAACACTTTCTGTCCAGAGTTTCAAAACAGGCGTTTTCAGCCCATTACAGGCATATGGAAGAAACATCAGAAAGCACAGGGAAATATCTGCTACTAAATCCAAAACGCAGATATCTAACAGACCGGTTGTCAATGTGTGCACTCCACTTCCAGAGTTAAACCCGTGTGTGGATTCAGCAGTCTGCAAACCCTTTCTGTGCAGAGTGCCAAAACAGGTGTTTTCAGCCCTATACCGGCATATGGAAGAAACGGCAGTAAGCACAGGGAAATATCTGCTTCTAAATCCAAAACGCAGCTATCTAACACAACGGTTGTCAATGTGTGCACTCCATTTCCAGAGTTAAACCTGTGTGTGGATACAGGAGTCTGCAAACACTTTCTGTGCAGAGTCCCAAAACAGGTGTTTTCAGCCCTATACCGGCTTATGGAAGAAACGGCAGTATGCACAGGGAAATAACTGCTTCTAAATCCAAAACGCAGCTATCTAACAGAACGGTTGCCAATGTGTGCATTTAACTTCCAGAGTTAAACCAGTGTGTGGATTCAGCAGTCTGCAATCTCTTTCCGTGCAGAGTTTCAAAACAGGCGTTTTCAGCCCACTACCGGCATACGGAAAAAACAGCAGAAAGCACAGGGAAATATCTGCTTATACATCCAAAACGCAGCTAACTAACAGAACGGTTGTCAATGTGTGCACTCAAATTCCGGAGTTAAACTGGTGTGTGCATTCAGCAGTCTGCAAACACTTTCTGTGTAGAGTTTCAAAACAGGCGTTTTCAGCCCACTACCGGCATACGGAAGAAATAGCAGAAAGCACAGGGAAATATCTGCTTAAACATCCAAAACGCAGCTGACTAACAGAACGGTTGTCAATCTGTGCACTCAACTTCCAGAGTTAAACCCGCGTGTGGATTCAGCAGTCTGCAAACACTTTCTATGCAGAGTCCCAAAACAGGGGTTTTCAGCCATATACCGGCATATGGAAGAAACGGCATTAAGTACAGGGAAATATCTGCTTATAAATCCAAAACGCAGCTATATATCAGAACAGCTGTCAATGTGTGCACTCAACTTCCAGAGTTAAACCCTTGTGTGAATTCAGCAGACTGCAAACACTTTCTGTGCAGTGTCCCAAAACATGCGTTTTCAGCCCTATACCGGCATATGGAAGAAACGGCAGTAAGCACAGGGAAATATCTGCTTCTAAATTAAAAACGCAGCTATCTATCAGAACAGTTGTCATTGTGTGCACTCAACTTCCAGAGTTAAACCCGTGTGTGGATTCAGCAGTCTGCAAACACTTTCTGTGCAGACTCCCAAAACAGGGGTTTTCAGTCCTATACCGGCATATGGAAGAAACAGCAGAAAGCACAGGGAAATATCTGCTTATAAATCCAAAACGCAGCTATCTAACAGAACGGTTGTCAATGTGTGCACTCAACTTCCAGAGTTAAACCCGGGTGTGGATTCAGCAGTCTGCAAACACTTTCTGTGCAGAGTCCCAAAACAGGTGTTTTCAGCCCTGTACCGGCATAGGGAAGAAACGGCAGTAAGCACAGGGAAATATCTGCTTCTAAGTCCAAAACGTAGCCATCTAACAGAACGGTTGTCAGTGTGTGCACTCAGCTTCCGGAGTTAAACCCCTGTGTGGATTCAGCAGTCTGCAAACACTTCTGTGCAGAGTCCCAAAACAGGCGTTTTCAGCCCTATACCGGCATATGGAAGAAACGGCAGTAAGCACAGGGAAATATCTGCTTATACATGCATAACGCAGCTATCTAACAGAACGGTTGTCAATGTGTGCACTCAACTTCCAGAGTTGAACCCGTGTGTGGATACAGCAGTCTGCAAACCCTTTCTGTGAAGACTCCCAAAACAGGTGTTTTCAGCCCTATACCGGCATATGGAAGAAACAGCAGTAAGCACAGGGAAATATCTGCTTATAAATCCAAAATGCAGCTATCTAACAGAACGGTTGTCAATGTGTCCACTCAACTTCCAGAGTTAAACCCGTGTGTGGATTCAGCAGTCTGCAAACTCTTTCTGTGCAGAGTCCCAAAACAGGTGTTTTCAGCCCTATAGCGGCATATGGAAGAAACGGCAGTAAGCACAGGGAAATATCTGCTTCTAAATCCAAAACGCAGCTGTCTAACAGAACGGTTGTCACTGTGTGCACTCAACGTCCAGAGTTAAACCCGTGTGTGGATTCAGGAGTCTGCAAACACTTTCTGTGCAGAGATTCAAAACAGGCGTTTTCAGCCCACTACCGGCATACGGAAGAAACAGCAGAAAGCAAAGGGAAATATCTGCTTATACATCCAAAACGCAGCTAACTAACAGAACGGTTGTCAATGTGAGCACTCAACTTCCAGAGTTAAACCCGTGTGTGGATTCAGCAGTCTGCAAACTCTTTCTGTGCAGAGTCCCAAAACAGGGGTTTTCAGCCCTATACTGGCATATGGAAGAAACCGCAGTAAGCACAGGGAAATATCTGCTTATAAATCCAAAACGCAGCTATATATCAGAACAGTTGACAATGTGTGCACTCAACTTCCAGAGTTAAACCCGTGTGTGGATTCAAGAGTCTACAAACACTTTCTGTGCAGAGTCTCAAAACAGGTGTTTTCAGCCCTATACCGGCATATGGAAGAAACGGCAGTAAGCACAGGGAAATATCTGCTTCTAAATCCAAAACGCAGCTATCTAACAGAACGGTTGTCAGTATGTGCATTCAACGTCCAGAGTTAAACCCGTGTGTAGATTCAGCAGTCTGCAAACACTTTCTGTGCAGAGTTTCAAAACAGGCGTTTTCAGCCCATTACAGGCATATGGAAGAAACATCAGAAAGCACAGGGAAATATCTGCTACTAAATCCAAAACGTAGATATCTAACAGAACGGTTGTCAATGTGTGCACTCCACTTCCAGAGTTAAACCCGTGTGTGGATTCAGCAGTCTGCAAACACTTTCTGTGCAGAGTGTCAAAACAGGTGTTTTCAGCCCTATACCGGCATATGAAAGAAACGGCAGTAAGCACAGGGAAATATCTGCTTCTAAATCCAAAATGCAGCTATCTAAGAGAACGGTTGTCAATGTGTGCACTCAATTTCCAGAGTTAAACCCGTGTGTGGATACAGGAGTCTGCAAACACTTTCTCTGCAGAGTCCCAAAACAGGTGTTTTCAGCCGTATACCGGCATATGGAAGAAACGGCAGTATGCAGAGGGAAATATCTGCTTCTAAATCCAAAACGCAGCTATCTAACAGAACGGTTGCCAATGTGTGCATTTAACTTCCAGAGTTAAACCAGTGTGTGGATTCAGCAGTCTGCAATCTCTTTCCGTGCAGAGTTTCAAAACAGGCGTTTTCAGCCCACTACCGGCATACGGAAAAAACAGGAGAATGCACAGGGAAATATCTGCTTATACACCCAAAACGCAGATAACTAACAGAACGGTTGTCAATGTGTGCCCTCAACTTCCAGAGTTAAACCCGTGTGTGGATTCAGCAGTCTGCAAACACTTTCTGTGCAGAGTCCCAAAACAGGTGTTTTCAGCCCTATCCCGGCATATGGAAGAAACGGCAGTAAGAACAGGGAAATATCTGCTTATAAATCCAGAACGCAGCTATATATCAGAACAGTTGTCAATGTGTGCACTCAACTTCCAGAGTTAAACCCGTGTGTGGATTCAGCAGTCTGCAAACACTTTCTGTGCAGAGTCCCAAAAGAGGTGTTTTCAGCCTTATACCGGCATATGGAATAAACGGCAGTAAGTGTAGGGAAATATCTGCTTCTAAATCCAAAACGCAGCTATCTAACAGAACGGTTGTCAATGAGTGCACTCAACTTCCAGAGATAAACCCGTGTGTGGATTGAGCAGACTGCAAACCCTTTCTGTGCAGAGACCCAAAACAGGCGTTTTCAGCCCTATACCGGCATACAGAAGAAACGGCAGTATGCACAGGGAAATATCTGCTTCTAAATCCAAAACGCAGCTATCTAACAGAACGGTTGTCAATGTGTGCACTCAACTTCCAGAGTTAAACCGGTGTGTGGATTCACCAGTCTGCAAACACTTTCTGTGCAGAGTCACAAAACAGGCGTTTTCAGCCCTATACCGGCATATGGAAGAAACGGCAGTAAGCACAGGGAAATATCTACTTCTAAATAAAAAACGCAGCCATCTAACAGAACGGTTGTGAATGTGAGCACTCAACTTCCAGAGTTAAACCCGTGTGTGGATTCAGCAGTCTGCAAACACTTTCTGTGCAGAGACCCAAAACAGGCGTTTTCAGCCCTATACCGGCATATGGAAGAAACGGCAGTAAGCATAGAGAAGTATCTGCTTCTAAATCCAAAATACAGCTATCTAACAGAACGGTTGTCAATGTGTGCACTCAAATTCCGGAGTTAAACCGGTGTCTGGATTCAGCAGTCTGTAAACACTTTCTGTGCAGAGTTTCAAAACAGTCGTTTTCAGCCCATTACCGGCATATGGAAGAAACAGCAGAATGGACAGGGAAATATCTGCTTCTAAATCCAAAACGCAGCTATCTAACAGAACGGTTGTCAATGTGTGCACTCAACTTCCAGAGTTAAACCCGTGTGTGGATTCAGCAGTCTGCAATCACTTTCTGTGCAGAGTCCCCAAACAGGCGTTTTCAGCCCTATACCGGCATATGGAAGAAACAGCAGAAAGCACAGGGAAATATCTGCTTCTAAATCCAAAACGCAGCTATCTAACAGAACGGTTGTCAATGCGTGCACTCAACTTCCAAAGTTAATCCCGTGTGTGGATTCAGCAGTCTGCAAACACTTTCTGTGCAGAGTCCCAAAACAGGTGTTTTCAGCCCTATACCGGCATATGGATGAAACGGCAGTAAGCACAGGGAAATATCTGCTTCTAAATCCAAAATGCAGCTATCTAACAGAACGGTTGTCAATGTGTGCACTCAACTTCTAGAGTTCAACCCGTGTGTGGATTCAGCAGTCTGCAAACACTTTCTGTGCAGAGTTTCAAAGCAGATGTTTTCAGCCCAATAACAGCATATGGAAAAAACAGCAGAAAGCACAGGGAAACATCTGCTGATACATCCAAAACGGAGCTAACTTACAGAACGGTTGTCAATGTGTGCACTCAACTTCCAGAGGTAAACCCGTGTGTGGATTCAGCAGTCTGCAAACACTTTCTGTGCAGAGTCCCAAAACAGGGGTTTTCAGCCCTATACCGGCATATGGAAGAAACGGCAGTAAGCACAGGGAAATATCGTTTTCTAAATCCAAAACGCAGCTATCTAACAGAACGGTTGTCAATGTGTGCACTCAACCTCCAGAGTTAAACCGGTGTGTGGATTCAGCAGTCTGCAAACACTTTCCGTGCAGAGTCCCAAAACAGGGGTTTTCAGCCCTATACCGGCATACGGAAGAAACGGCAGTAAGCACAGGGAAATATCTGCTTCTAAATCCAAAACGCAGCTATCTAACAGAACGGTTGTCAATGTGTTCACTCAACTTCCAGAGTTAAATCCGTGTGTGGATTCAGCAGACTGCAAACCCTTTCTGTGCAGAGTCCCAAAACAGGCGTTTTCAGCCCTCTATCGGCATTTGGAAGATATGGCAGTATTCACAGGGAAATTTCTGCTTCTAAATCCAAAACGCAGCTATCTAACAGAACGGTTGTCAATGTGTGCACTCACCTTCCAGAGATAAACACGTGTGTGGATTCACGAGTCTGCAAACACTTTCTGTGCAGAGTCCCAAAACAGGCGTTTTCAGCCCTATACCGGCATATGGAAGAAACTTCAGTAAGCACAGGGAAATATCTGCTTCTAAATCCAAAACGCAGCCATCTAACAGAAGGGTTCTCAATGTGTGCACTCAACTTCCAGAGTTAAACCCGTGTGTGGATTCAGCAGTCTGCAAACACTTTCTGAGCAGAGTCCCAAAACAGGGGTTTTCAGCCCTATACCTGCATATGGAAGAAACGGCAGTAAGCACAGGGAAATATCGTCTTCTAAATCCAAAACGCAGCTATCTAACAGAACGGTTGTCAATGCGTGCACTCAACCTCCAGAGTTAAACCGGTGTGTGGATTCAGCAGTCTGCAAACACTTTCTGTGCAGAGTCCCAGGACAAGCGTTTTCAGCCCTATACCGGCATATGGAAGAAACGGCAGTAAACAAAGGGAAATATCTGCTTCTGAATCCAAAACGCAGCTATGTAACAGAATGGTTGTCAATGTGTGCACTCAACTTCCAGAGTTAAACCCGTGTGTGGATTCAGCAGTCTCCAAGCACTTTCTTTGCACAGTACCAAAACAGGTGTTTTCAGCCCTATACCGGCATATGGAAGAAACGCCAGTAAGCTCAGGGAAATATCTGCTTCTAAATCCAAAACGCAGCTATCTAACAGAACGGTTGTCAATGTGTGCACTCAACTTCCAGAGTTTAACCCGTGTGTGGATTCAGCAGTCTGCAAACACTTTCTGTGCAGAGTTCCCAAACAGTCGTTTTCAGCCCAATACCGGCCTATGGGAGCATCAGCAGAAAGCACAGGGAAATATCTGCTTCTAAATCCAAAACGCAGCTATCTATCAGAACGGTAGTCAATGTGTGCACTCAACTTCCATAGTTAAACCCGTATGTGGATTCACCAGTCTGCAAACACCTTCTCTGCAGAGTCTCAAAACAGGCGTTTTCAGCCCCATACCGGCATATGGAAGAAAGGGCAGTAAGCACAGGGAAATATCGGCTTCTAAATCCAAAACGCAGCTATCTAACAGAACGGTTGTCAATGTGTGCACTCAACCTCCAGAGTTAAACCAGTGTGTGGATTCAGCAGTCTGCAAACACTTTCTGAGCAGAGGCCCAAGACAGGCGTTTTCAGCCCTATACCGGCATATGGAAGAAACGGCAGTAAGCACAGGGAAATATCTGCTTCTAAATAGAAAACGCAGCTATCTAACAGAACTGTTGTCAATGTGTGCACTCAACTTCCAGAGTTAAACCCGTGTGTGGTTTCAGCAGTCTGCAAACACTTTCTGTGAAGAGTCCCAAAACAGGCGTTTTCAGCCCTATACTGGCATAGGGAAGAAACGGCAGAAAGCACAGGGAAATATCTGCTTCTAAATCCAAAACGCAGCTATCTAACAGAACGATTGTCAAAGTGTGCACTCAACTTCCAGAGTTAAACCCTTGTGTGGTTTCAGCAGTCTGCAAACACTTTCTGTGCAGTTTCAAAACAGGCGTTTTCAGGCCAAAACCGGCATATGGAAGAAACAGCAGAAAGCACAGGGAAATATCTGCTACTAAATCAAAAACGCAGCTATCTAACAGAACGGGTGTCATTGTGTGCACTCAACTTCCAGGGTTACACCCGTGTGTGGATTCAACAGTCTGCAAACACTTTCTGTGCAGAGTCCCAAAACATGCGTTTTCAGCCCTATACCGGCATACGGTAGAAACGGCAGTAAGCACAGGGAAATATCTGCTTCTAAATCAAAAACGCAGCTATCTAACAGAACGGTTGTCAGTGTGTGCATTCAACTTCCAGAGTTAAACCCGTGTTTGGATTCAGCAGTCTGCAAACATCTTCTCTGCAGAGTCCCAAAACAGGCGTTTTCAGCCCATTACCGGCATATGGAAGAAAGAGCAGTAAGCACAGGGAAATATCTGCTTCTAAATCCAAAACGCAGCTATCTAACAGAACGGTTGTCAATGTGTGCACTCAACTTCCAGAGTTAAACCCGTGTGTGGATTCAGCAGTCTGCAAACACTTTCTCTGCAGAGTCCCAAAACAGGCGTTTTCAGCCCATTACCGGCATATGGAAGAAACAGCAGTAAGCACAGGGAAATATGTGCTTCTAAATCCAAAACGCAGCTATCTAGCAGAACGGTTGTCAATGTGTGCACTCAACCTCCAGAGTTAAACCAGTGTGTGGATTCAGCAGTCTGCAAACACTTTCTGAGCAGAGGCCCAAGACAGGCGTTTTCAGCCCTATACCGGCATATGGAAGAAACGGCAGTAAGCACAGGGAAATATCTGCTTCTAAATCGAAAACGCAGCTATCTAACAGAACTGTTGTCAATGTGTGCACTCAACTTCCAGAGTTAAACCCGTGTGTGGATTCAGCAGTCTGCAAACACTTTCTGTGAAGAGTCCCAAAACAGGCGTTTTCAGCCCTATACTGGCATAGGGAAGAAACGGCAGAAAGCACAGGGAAATATCTGTTTCTAAATCCAAAACGCAGCTATCTAACAGAACGATTGTCAAAGTGTGCACTCAACTTCCAGAGTTAAACCCGTGTGTGGTTTCAGCAGTCTGCAAACACTTTCTGTGCAGTTTCAAAACAGGCGTTTTCAGGCCAAAACCGGCATATGGAAGAAACAGCAGAAAGCACAGGGAAATATCTGCTACTAAATCAAAAACGCACCTATGTATCACAACAGTTGTCAATGTGTGCCCTAAACTTCCAGAGTTAAACCCGTGTGTGGATTCAGCAGTCTGCAAACACTTTCTGTGCAGAGTCCCATAACAGGTGTTTTCAGCCCTATACCGGTATATGGAAACGGCAGTAAGCACAGGGAAATATCTGCTTCTAAATCCAAAACGCAGCTAACAGAATGGCTGTCAATGTGTGCATTCAACTTCCAGAGTTAAACCCATGTGTGGATTCAGAAGTCCGCAAACAATTTCTGTGCAGAGTCTCAAAACAGGCGTTTTCAGCCCAATATCTGCATATGGAAGAAACAGCAGTAAGCATTGGGAAATATCTGCTTCTAAATCCAAAACGCAGCTATCCAACAGAACGGTTTTCAATGTGTGCACTCAACGTCCAGAGATAAACCCGTGGGTGGATTAAGCAGTCTGCAAACACTTTCTGCGCAGAGTCCCAAAACAGGCGTTTTCAGCCCTATACCGGCATATGGAAGAAATGGCAGTAAGCACAGTGAAATATCTGCTTATACATCCAAAACGCAGCTATCTAACAGAACGGTTGTCAATGTGTGCACTCAACTTCCAGAGTTAAACCCGTGTGTGGATTCAGCAGTCTGCAAACGCTTTCAGTGCAGAGTTTCCGAACAGTCGTTTTCTGCCCAATACCGGCCTATGGCAGCATCAGCAGAAAGCACAGGGAAATATCTGCTTCTAAATCCAAAACGCAGCTATCTATCAGAACGGTAGTCAATGTGTGCACTCAACTTCCATAGTTAAACCCGTATGTGGATTCACCTGTCTGCAAACACCTTCTGTGCAGAGTCTCAAAACAGGCGTTTTCAGCCCCATATCGGCATATGGAAGAAACGGCACTAAGCACAGGGAAATATCTGCTTTTAATTAAATACGCAGCAATCTATCACAACAGCTGTAAATGTGTGCACTCAACTTCCAGAGTTAAACATGTGTGTGGATACAGGAGTCTACAAACACTTTCTGTGCAGAGTCCCAAAACAGGTGTTTTCAGCCCTATACCGGCATACGGAAGAAACGGCAGTAAGCACAGGGAAATATCTGCTTCTAATTCCAAAACGCAGCTATCTAACAGAACGGTTGTCAATGTGTGCACTCAACTTCCAGAGTTAAACATGTGTGTGGATACAGGAGTCTGCAAACACTTTCTGTGCAGAGTCCCAAAACAGGTGTTTTCAGCCCTATACCGGCATATGGAAGAAACGGCAGTATGCACAGGGAAATATCTGCTTCTAAATCCAAAAGGCAGCTATCTAACAGAACGGTTGTCAATGTGTGCATTTAACTTCCAGAGTTAAACCCGTGTGTGGATTCAGCAGTCTGCAAACACTTACTGTGCAGAGTCCCAAAACAGGTGTTTTCAGCCCTATACCGGCATATGGAAGAAACGGCAGTAAGCACAGGGAAATATCAGCTTCTAAATACAAAACACAGCTATCTAACAGAACGGTTGTCAGTGTGTGCATTCATCTTCCAGAGTTAAACCATTGTTTGGATTCAGCAGTCTGCAAACACTTTCTGTGCAGAGTTTCAAAACAGGCGTTTTCAGCACACTACCGTCATACGGAAGAAACAGCAGAAAGCACAGGGAAATATCTGCTTATATATCCAAAACGCAGCTAAGTAACAGAACGGTTGTCACTGTGTGCACTCACCTTCCAGAGTTAAACCTGTGTGTGGAAAGTGCAGACTGCAAACACTTTCTGTGCAGAGTCCCAAAACAGGCGTTTTCAGCCCTATACCGGCCTATGGAAGAAACGGCATTAAGCACAGGGAAATATCTGCTTATAAATCCAAAACACAGCTATCTAACAGAACGGTTGTCAATGCAGCACTCAACTTCCAGAGTTCAACCCGTGTGTGGATTCAGCAGTCTGCAAACACTTTCTGTGCAGAGTCCCAAAACAGGGGTTCTCAGCCCTATACCGGCATACGGAAGAAACGGCAGTAAGCACAGGGAAATATCGTCTTCTAAATCCAAAACGCAGCTGTCTAACAGAACGGTTGTCAATGTAGCACTCAACTTCCAGAGTTCAACCCGTGTGTGGATTCAGCAGTCTGCAAACACTTTCTGTGCAGAGTTTCAAAACAGGCGTTTTCAGCCCTATACCAGCATATGGAAGAAACAGCAGAAACCACAGGGAAATATCTGCTTCTGAATCCAAAACGCAGCTATCTAACAGAACGGTTTTCAATGTATGCACTCAACTTCCAGAGATCAACCCGTGTGTGGATTCAGCAGGCTGCAAACACTTACTGTGCAGAGGTTCCAAACAGTCGTTTTCAGCCCAATACCGGCCTATGGAAGCATTAGCAGAAAGCACAGGGAAATATCTGCTTCTAAATCAAAAACGCAGCTATCTAACAGAACGATTGTGAAAGTGTGCACTCAACTTCCAGAGTTAAACCCGTGTGTGGTTTCAGCAGTCTGGAAACACTTTCTGTGCAGAGTTTCAAAACAGGCGTTTTCAGGCCAATACCGGCATATGGAAGAAACAGCAGAAAGCACAGGGAAATATCTGCTTCTAAATCCAAAACGCAGCTATCTAACAGAACGTGTGTCAATGTGTGCACTCAACTTCCAGAGTTACAGCCGTGTGTGGATTCAGCAGTCTGCAAACACTTTCTGTGCAGAGGCCCAAAACAGGCATTTTCAGCCCTATACCGGCATATGGAAGAAACGGCAGTAAGCACAGGGAAATATCTGCTTCTAAATACAAAACGCAGCTATCTAACAGAACAGTTGTCAATGTGTGCACTCAACCTCCAGAGTTAACACAGTGTGTGGATTCAGCAGTCTGCAAACACTTTCTGTGAAGAGTCCCAAGACAGGCGTTTTCAGCCCTATACCGGCCTATGGAAGAAACGACAGTAAGCACAGGGAAATATCTGCTTGTAAATCCGAAACACAGCTATCTAACAGAACGGTTGTCAATGCCTGCGCTCAACTTCCAGAGTTAAACCCGTGTTTGGATTCGGCAGTTTGAAAACACTTTCTGTGCAGAGTCCCAAAACAGGCGTTTTCAGCCCTATACAGACATATGGAAGAAACCGCAGTAAGCACAGGGAAATATATGCTTCGAAATGCAACACGCAGCTATCTAACAGAACGGTTGTCAAAGTGTGCACTCATTCTGGAGTTAAACCGGTGTGTGGATTCAGCAGTCTGTAAACACTTTCTGTGCAGAGTTTCAAAACAGGCGTTTTCAGCCCATTACCGCCATATGGAAGAAACAGCAGAAAGCCCTGGGAAATGTCTCCTACTAAATCCAAAACGCAGCTTTCTAACAGAACGGTTGTCAATGTGTGCACTCAACTTCCGGAGTTAAACCCGTGTGTGGATTCAGCAGTCTGGAAACACTTTCTGTGCAGAGTCCCAAAACAGGCGTTTTCAGCCCTATACCGGCATATGGAAGAAACGGCAGTAAGCACCGGGAAATATCTGCTTATAAATCCAAATCGCAGCCATCTAACAGAAAGGTTGTCAAAGTGTGCACTCAACTTCCAGAGTTAAACAACTGTGTGGATTCAGCAGTCTGCAAACACTTTCTGTGCAGAGTCCCAAAACAGGTGTTTTCAGCCCTATACCGGCTTATGGAAGAAACGGCAGTAATCACAGGGAAATATCTGATTCTAAATCCAAAACGCAGCTATCTGACAGAACGGTTGTCAATGTCTGCACTCAACTTCCAGAGTTAAACCCGTGTGTGGATTCAGCAGTCTGCAAACACTTTCTGTGCAGAGTCCCAAAACAGGTGTTTTCAGCCCTATACCGGCATATGGAAGAAACGGCAGTAAGCACAGGGAAATATCTGCTTCTAAATCCAAAACGCAGCTATCTAACAGAACGGTTCTCACTCTGTGCATTCAACTTCCAGAGTTAAACCAGTGTGTGGATTCAGCAGTCTGCAAACTCTTTCTGTGCAGAGTTTTAAAACAGGCGTTTTCAGCCCACTTCCGGCATTAGGAAGAAACAGCAGAAAGCACAGGGAAATATCTGCTTAAACATCCAAAACGCAGCTAACTAACAGAACGGTTGTCAATGTGTGCACTCAACTTCCAGAGTTAAACCCGTGTGTGGATTCAGCAGTCTGCAAACACTTTCTCTGCAGAGTCCCAAAACAGGCGTTTTCAGCCCATTACCGGCATATGGAAGAAACAGCAGTAAGCACAGGGAAATATGTGCTTCTAAATCCAAAACGCAGCTATCTAAAAGAACGGTTGTCAATGTGTGCACTCAACTTCCAGAGTTAAACCCGTGTGTGGATTCAGCAGTCTGCAAACACTTTCTCTGCAGAGTCCCAAAGCAGGCGTTTTCAGCCCATTACCGGCATATGGAAGAAACAGCAGTAAGCACAGGGAAATATCTGCTTCTAAATCCAAAACGCAGCTATCTAACAGAACGGTTGTCAATGTGTGCACTCAACTTCCAGAGTTAAACCCATGTGTGGATTCAGCAGTCTGCAAACACTTTCTCTGCAGAGTCCCAAAACAGGCGTTTTCAGCCCATTACCGGCATATGGAAGAAACAGCAGTAAGCACAGGGAAATATCTGCTTCTAAATCCAAAACGCAGCTATCTAACAGAACGGTTGTCAATGTGTGCACTCAACTTCCAGAGTTAAACCCGGGTGTGGATTCAGCAGTCTGCAAACACTTTCTCTGCAGAGTCCCAAAACAGGCGTTTTCTGCCCATTACCGGCATATGGAAGAAACAGCAGTAAGCACAGGGAAATATCTGCTTCTAAATCCAAAACGCAGCTATCTAACAAAACGGTTGTCAATGTGTGCACTCAACTTCCAGAGTTAAACCCGTGTGTGGATTCAGCAGTCTGCAAACACTTTCTCTGCAGAGTCCCAAACCAGGCGTTTTCAGCCCATTACCGGCATATGGAAGAAACAGCAGTAAGCACAGGGAAATATCTGCTTCTAAATCCAAAACGCAGCTATCTAACAGAACGGTTGTCAATGTGTGCACTCAACTTCCAGAGTTAAACCCGTGTGTGGATTCAGCAGTCTGCAAACATCTTCTCTGCAGAGTCCCAAAACAGGCGTTTTCAGCCCATTACCGGCATATGGAAGAAAGAGCAGTAAGCACAGGGAAATATCTGCTTCTAAATCCAAAACGCAGCTATCTAACAGAACGGTTGTCAATGTGTGCACTCAACTTCCAGAGTTAAACCCGTGTGTGGATTCAGCAGTCTGCAAACACTTTCTCTGCAGAGTCCCAAAACAGGCGTTTTCAGCCCATTACCGGCATATGGAAGAAACAGCAGTAAGCACAGGGAAATATGTGCTTCTAAATCCAAAACGCAGCTATCTAGCAGAACGGTTGTCAATGTGTGCACTCAACCTCCAGAGTTAAACCAGTGTGTGGATTCAGCAGTCTGCAAACACTTTCTGAGCAGAGGCCCAAGACAGGCGTTTTCAGCCCTATACCGGCATATGGAAGAAACGGCAGTAAGCACAGGGAAATATCTGCTTCTAAATCGAAAACGCAGCTATCTAACAGAACTGTTGTCAATGTGTGCACTCAACTTCCAGAGTTAAACCCGTGTGTGGATTCAGCAGTCTGCAAACACTTTCTGTGAAGAGTCCCAAAACAGGCGTTTTCAGCCCTATACTGGCATAGGGAAGAAACGGCAGAAAGCACAGGGAAATATCTGTTTCTAAATCCAAAACGCAGCTATCTAACAGAACGATTGTCAAAGTGTGCACTCAACTTCCAGAGTTAAACCCGTGTGTGGTTTCAGCAGTCTGCAAACACTTTCTGTGCAGTTTCAAAACAGGCGTTTTCAGGCCAAAACCGGCATATGGAAGAAACAGCAGAAAGCACAGGGAAATATCTGCTACTAAATCAAAAACGCACCTATGTATCACAACAGTTGTCAATGTGTGCCCTAAACTTCCAGAGTTAAACCCGTGTGTGGATTCAGCAGTCTGCAAACACTTTCTGTGCAGAGTCCCATAACAGGTGTTTTCAGCCCTATACCGGTATATGGAAACGGCAGTAAGCACAGGGAAATATCTGCTTCTAAATCCAAAACGCAGCTAACAGAATGGCTGTCAATGTGTGCATTCAACTTCCAGAGTTAAACCCATGTGTGGATTCAGAAGTCCGCAAACAATTTCTGTGCAGAGTCTCAAAACAGGCGTTTTCAGCCCAATATCTGCATATGGAAGAAACAGCAGTAAGCATTGGGAAATATCTGCTTCTAAATCCAAAACGCAGCTATGCAAAAGAACGGTTGTCAATGTGTGCACTCAACTTCGAGAGTTAAACCCATGTGGATTCAGCAGTCTGCAAACACTTTCTGTGCAGAGTCTTAAAAAAGGCGTTTTCAGCCCAATACCGGCCTACGGAAGAATCAGCAGTAAACACCGGGAAATATCTGCTTCTAAATCCAAAATGCAGCTATCTAAGAGAACGGTTGTCAATGTGTGCATTCAACTTCCAGAGTTAAACCAGTGTGTGGATTCAGCAGTCTGCAAACTCTTTCTGTGCAGAGTTTCAAAACAGGCGTTTTCAGCACACTACCGGTATACGGAAGAAACAGCAGAATGCACAGGGAAATATCTGCTTATACATCCAAAACGCAGCTAACTGACAGAACGGTTGTCAATGTGTACACTGAACTTCCAGAGTTAAACCCGTGTGTGGATTCAGCAGTCTGCAAACACTTTCTGTGCAGAGTCCCAAAACAGGGGTTTTCAGCCCTATCCCGGCATATGGAAGAAACGGCAGTAAGCACAGGGAAATATCTGCTTATAAATCCAAAACGCAGCTATATATCAGAACAGTTGTCAATGTGTGCACTCAACTTCCAGAGTTAAACCCGTGTGTGGATTCAGCAGACTGTAAACCCTTTCTGTGCAGAGTCCCAAAACAGGCGTTTTCAGCGCAATACCGGCATTTGAAAGAAATGGCAGTATGCACACGGAAATATCTGCTTCTAAATCCAAAACGCAGCTATCAAACAGAACGGTTTTCAATGTGTGCACTCAACATCCAGAGATAAACCCGTGGGTGGATTAAGCAGTCTGCAAACACTTTCTGCGCAGAGTCCCAAAACAGGCGTTTTCAGCCCTATACCGGCATATGGAAGAAATGGCAGTAAGCACAGTGAAATATCTGCTTATACATCCAAAACGCAGCTATCTAACAGAACGGTTGTCAATGTGTGCACTCAACTTCCAGAGTTAAACCCGTGTGTGGATTCAGCAGTCTGCAAACACTTTCTGTGCAGAGTTTCCGAACAGTCGTTTTCTGCCCAATACCGGCCTATGGCAGCATCAGCAGAAAGCACAGGGAAATATCTGCTTCTAAATCCAAAACGCAGCTATCTATCAGAACGGTAGTCAATGTGTGCACTCAACTTCCATAGTTAAACCCGTATGTGGATTCACCAGTCTGCAAACACCTTCTGTGCAGAGTCTCAAAACAGGCGTTTTCAGCCCCTTATCGGCATATGGAAGAAACTGCAGTAAGCACAGGGAAATATCTGCTTTTAATTAAATACGCAGCTATCTATCAGAACAGTTGTAATTGTGTGCACTCAACTTCCAGAGTTAAACCCGTGTGTGGATTCAGCAGTCTGCAAACACTTTCTGTGCAGAGTTTCAAAACAGGCGTTTTCAGCCCTATACCAGCATATGGAAGAAACAGCAGAAACCACAGGGAAATATCTGCTTCTGAATCCAAAACGCAGCTATCTAACAGAACGGTTTTCAATGTGTGCACTCAACTTCCAGAGATCAACCCGTGTGTGGATTCAGCAGTCTGCAAACACTTACAGTGCAGAGGTTCCAAACAGTCGTTTTCAGCCCAATACCGGCCTATGGAAGCATCAGCAGGAAGCACAGGGAAATATCTGCTTCTAAATCCAAAACGCAGCTATGTAACAGAACGTTAGTCGATGTGCGCACTCAACTTCCAGAGTTAAACCCGTATGTGGATTCAGCAGTCTGCAAACACCTTCTGTGCAGAGTCTCAAAACAGGCGTTTTAGGCCCCATACCGGCATATGGAAGAAAGGGCAGTAAGCACAGGGAAATATCAGCTTCTAAATCCAAACCGCAGGTTATCTAACAGAACGGTTGTCAATGTGTGCATTCAAGCTCCAGAGTTAAACCAGTGTGTGGATTCAGCAGTCTGCAATCACTTTCTGAGCAGAGGCCCAAGACAGGCGTTTTCAGCCCTATACCGGCATATGGAAGAAACGGAAGTAAGCACAGGGCAATATCTGCTTCTAAATCCAAAACGCAGCTATCTAACAGAACGGTTGTCAATGTGTGCACTCAACTTCCAGAGTTAAACCCGTGTGTGGATTCAGCAGTTTGCAAACCCTTTCTGTGCAGAGTCTTAAAAAAGGCGTTTTTAGCCCAATACCGGCCTACGGAAGAATCAGCAGTAAACACCGGGAAATATCTGCTTCTAAATCCAAAATGCAGCTATCTAAGAGAACGGTTGTCAATGTGTGCATTCAACTTCCAGAGTTAAACCAGTGTGTGGATTCAGCAGTCTGCAAACTCTTTCTGTGCAGAGTTTCAAAACAGGCGTTTTCAGCACACTACCGGCCTACGGAAGAAACAGCAGAAAGCACAGGGAAATATATGCTTATACATCCAAAACGCAGCTAACTGACAGAACGGTTGTCAATGTATGCACTCAACTTCCAGAGTTAAACCCGTGTTTGGATTCAGCAGTCTGCAAACACTTTCTGTGCAGAGTCCCAAAACAGGGGTTTTCAGTCCTATACCGGCATATGGAAGAAACGGCAGTAAGCACAGGGAAATATCTGCTTATAAATCCAAAACGCAGCTATATATCAGAACAGTTGTCAATGTGTGCACTCAACTTCCAGAGTTAAACCCGTGTGTGGATTCAGCAGACTGCAAACCCTTTCTGTGCAGAGCCCCAAAACAGGCGTTTTCAGCTCTATACCGGCATTTGGAAGAAATGGCAGTATGCACAGGGAAATATCTGCTTCTAAATCCAAACGCAGCTATCAAACAGAATGGTTTTCAATGTGTGCACTCAACATCCAGAGATAAACCCGTGGGTGGATTAAGCAGTCTGCAAACACTTTCTGCGCAGAGTCCCAAAACAGGCGTTTTCAGCCCTATACCGGCATATGGAAGAAACAGCAGTAAGCATTGGGAAATATCTGCTTCTAAATCCAAAACGCAGCTATGCAACAGAACGGTTGTCAATGTGTGCACTCAACTTCGAGAGTTAAACCCATGTGGATTCAGCAGTCTGCAAACACTTTCTGTGCAGAGTCTTAAAAAAGTCGTTTTCAGCCCAATACCGGCCTACGGAAGAATCAGCAGTAAACACCTGGAAATATCTGCTTCTAATTCCAAAATGCAGCTATCTAAGAGAACGGTTGTCAATGTGTGCACTCAACTTCCAGAGTTAAACCCGTGTGCGGATTCAGCAGTCTGCAAACACTTTCTGTGCAGAGTCCCAAAACAGTGGCTTTCAGCCCTATACCGGCATATGGAAGAAACGGCGGTAAGCACAGGGAAATATCTGCTTATAAATCCAAAACGCAGCTATATATCAGAACAGCTGTCAATGTGTGCACTCAACTTCCAGAGTTAAACCCTTCTGTGGATTCAGCAGACTGCAAACACTTTCTGTGCAGAGTCCCAAAATATGCGTTTCAGCCCTATACTGGCATATGGAAGAAACGGCAGTAAGCACAGGGAAATATCTGCTTTTAATTAAATACGCAGCTATCTATCAGAACAGTTGTAATTGTGTGCACACAACTTCCAGAGTTAAGACCGTGTGTGGACTCAGCAGTCTGCAAACACTTTCTGTACAGAGTCCCAAAACAGGCGTTTTCATCCCGATACCGGCATATGGAAGAAACTGCAGTAAGCACAGGGAAATGTCTGCTTATAAATCCAAAACGCAGATATCTAACAGAACGGTAGTCAATGCGTGCACTCAACTTGCAGCGTTAAACCCGTGTGTGGATACAGCAGTCGGCAAACACTTTCTGTGCACAGTCCCAAAACAGGTGTTTTCAGCCCTATACCGGCATATTCAAGAAACGGCAGTAAGCACAGGGAAATATCTGCTTCTAAATCCAAAACGCAGCAACCTAACAGAACAGTTGACAACGTGTGCACTCAACTTCTAGAGTTAAACCCAAGTGTGATTCAGCAGTCTGTGAACACCTTCTGTGCAGAGTCCCAAAACAGGTGTTTTCAGCCCTATACCGGCATATGGAAGAAACAGCAGAAAGCACAGGGAAATATATGCTAATACTTCCAAAACACAGCTATCTAACAGAACGGTTGTCAACGTGTGCACTCAACTTCCGGAGTTAAACCCGTGTGTGGATTCAGTAGTCTGCAAACACTTTCTGTGCAGAGTGCCAAAACAGGTGTTTTCAGCCCTATACCGGCATATGGAAGAAACGGCAGTAAGCACAGGGAAATATCTGCTTCTAAATCCAAAAGGCAGCTATCTAACAAAACAGTTGTCAATGTGTGCATTCAACTTCCAGACTTAAACCCCTATGTGGATTCAGCAGTCTGCAAACTCTTACTGTGCAGAGTTTCAAAACAGGAGTTTTCAGCCCACTACCGGCATATGGAAGAAACAGCAGAAAGCACAGGGAAATACCTGCTTTTAATCAAAAACGCAGCTATCTAACAGAACGGTTGTCAATGTGTGCACTCAATTTCCAGAGTTAAACCCGTGTGTGGATTCAGCAGTCTGCAAACACTTTCTGTGCAGAGTCCCAAAACAGGCTTTTTCAGCCCTATACAGGCATATGGAAGAAACGGCAGTAATCACAGGGAAATATCTGCTTCTAAATCCAAAACGCAGCTATCTAACAGAACAGTTGTCAATGTGTGCACTCAACTTGCAGAGTTAAACTGGTGTGTGGATTCAGCAGTGTTCAAACACTTTCTGTGCAGAGTTACAAATCAGGCGGTTTCAGCCCATTACCGGCATATGGAAGAAACAGCAGAAAGCACAGGGAAATATCTGCTTCTAAATCCAAAACCCAGATATGTAACAGAACGGTTGTCAATGTGTGCCCTCAACTTCCAGAGTTAAACCCGTGTGTGGATTCAGCAGTCTGCAAACACTTTCTGTGCAGAGTCCCAAAACAGGCGTTTTCAGCCCAATACCGGCATATGGAAGAAACAGCAGAAAGCACAGGGAAATATCTGCTTCTAAATCCAAAACGCAGCTATCTAACAGAACGGTTGTCAATGTGTGCATTCCACTTCCAGAGTTAAATCCGTGTGTGGATTCAGCAGTCTGCAAACACTTTCTGTGCAGAGTTTCAAAACAGGCGTTTTCAGCCCAATACCGGCATATGGAAGAAACAGCAGAAAGCACAGGGAAATATCTGCTTCTAAATCCAAAACCCAGCTATCTAACAGAACGGTTGTCAATGTGTGCACTCAACTTCCAGAGTTAAACCCGTGTGTGGATTCAGCAGTCTGCAAACACTTTCTGTGCAGAGTTTCAAAACAGGCGTTTTCAGCCCAATACCGGCATATGGAAGAAACAGCAGAAAGCACAGGGAAATATCTGCTTCTAAATCCAAAACGCAGCTATCTAACAGAACGGTTGTCAATGTGTGCACTCCACTTCCAGAGTTAAACCCGTGTGTGAATTCAGCAGTCTGCAAACACTTTCTGTGCAGAGTTTCAAAACAGGCGTTTTCAGCCCAATACCGGCATATGGAAGAAACAGCAGAAAGCACAGGAAAATATCTGCTTCTAATCCAAAACGCAGCTATCTAACAGAACGGTTGTCAATGTGTGCACTAAACTTCCAGAGTTAAACCCGTGTGTGGATTCAGCAGTCTGCAAACACTTTCTGTGCAGAGTTTCAAAACAGGCGTTTTCAGCCCAATACCGGCATATGGAAGAAACAGCAGAAAGCACAGGGAAATATCTGCTTCTAAATCCAAAACGCAGCTATCTAACAGAACGGTTGTCAATGTGTGCACTCAAGTTCCAGAGTTAAACCCGTGTTTGGATTCAGCAGTCTGCAAACACTTTCTGTGCAGAGTTTCAAAACAGGCGTTTTCAGCCCAATACCGGCATATGGAAGAAACAGCAGAAAGCACAGGGAAATATCTGCTTCTAAATCCAAAACGCAGCAATCTAACAGAACGGTTGTCAATGTGTGCACTCAACTTCCAGAGTTAAACCGCTGTGTGGATTCAGCAGTCTGCAAACACTTTCTGTGCAGAGTTTCAAAACAGGCGTTTTCAGCCCAATACCGTCATATGGAAGAAACAGCAGAAAGCACAGGGAAATATCTGCTTCTAAATCCAAAACGCAGCTATCTAACAGAACGGTTGTCAATGTGTGCACTCAAGTTCCAGAGTTAAACCCGTGTTTGGATTCAGCAGTCTGCAAACACTTTCTGTGCAGAGTTTCAAAACAGGCGTTTTCAGCCCAATACCGGCATATGGAAGAAACAGCAGAAAGCACAGGGAAATATCTGCTTCTAAATCCAAAACCCAGCTATCTAACAGAACGGTTGTCAATGTGTGCACTCAACTTCGAGAGTTAAACCAGTGTGTGAATTCAGCAGTCTGCAAACACTTTCTGTGCAGAGTTTCAAAACAGGCGTTTTCAGCCCAATACCGGCATATGGAAGAAACAGCAGAAAGCACAGGGAAATATCTGCTTCTAAATCCAAAACGCAGCTATCTAACAGAACGGTTGTCAAGTGTGCACTCCACTTCCAGAGTTAAACCCGTGTGTGAATTCAGCAGTCTGCAAACACTTTCTGTGCAGAGTTACAAAACAGGCATTTTCAGCCCAATACCGGCATATGGAAGAAACAGCAGAAAGCACAGGGAAATATCTGCTTCTAAATCCAAAACGCAGCTATCTAACAGAACGGTTGTCAATGTGTGCACTCAACTTCCAGAGTTAAACCCGTGTTTGGATTCAGCCGTCTGCAAACACTTTCTGTGCAGAGTTTCAAAACAGGCGTTTTTCAGCCCAATACCGGCATATGGAAGAAACAGCAGAAAGCACAGGGAAATATCTGCTTCTAAATCCAAAACGCAGCTATCTAACAGAACGGTTGTCAATGTGTGCACTCAACTTCCAGAGTTAAACCCGTGTGTGAATTCAGCAGTCTGCAAACACTTTCTGTGCAGAGTTTCAAAACAGGCGTTTTCAGCCCAATACCGGCATATGGAAGAAACAGCAGAAAGCACAGGGAAATATCTGCTTCTAAATCCAAAACGCAGCTATCTAACAGAACGGTTGTCAATGTGTGCACTCAACTTCCAGAGTTAAACCCGTGTTTGGATTCAGCCGTCTGCAAACACTTTCTGTGCAGAGTTTCAAAACAGGCGTTTTCAGCCCAATACCGGCATATGGAAGAAACAGCAGAAAGCACAGGGAAATATCTGCTTCTAAATCCAAAACGCAGCTATCTAACAGAACGGTTGTCAATGTGTGCACTCCACTTCCAGAGTTAAACCCGTGTGTGAATTCAGCAGTCTGCAAACACTTTCTGTGCAGAGTTTCAAAACAGGCGTTTTCAGCCCAATACCGGCATATGGAAGAAACAGCAGAAAGCACAGGGAAATATCTGCTTCTAAATCCAAAACGCAGCTATCTAACAGAACGGTTGTCAATGTGTGCACTCCACTTCCAGAGTTAAACCCGTGTGTGAATTCAGCAGTCTGCAAACACTTTCTGTGCAGAGTTTCAAAACAGGCATTTTCAGCCCAATACCGGCATATGGAAGAAACAGCAGAAAGCACAGGGAAATATCTGCTTCTAAATCCAAAACGCAGCTATCTAACAGAACGGTTGTCAATGTGTGCACTCAACTTCCAGAGTTAAACCCGTGTTTGGATTCAGCCGTCTGCAAACACTTTCTGTGCAGAGTTTCAAAACAGGCGTTTTCAGCCCAATACCGGCATATGGAAGAAACAGCAGAAAGCACAGGGAAATATCTGCTTCTAAATCCAAAACGCAGCAATCTAACAGAACGGTTGTCAATGTGTGCACTCAACTTCCAGAGTTAAACCCGTGTGTGGATTCAGCAGTCTGCAAACACTTTCTGTGCAGAGTTTAAAAACAGGCGTTTTCTGCCCAATACCGGCATATGGAAGAAACAACAGAAACCACAGGGAAAAATCTGCTTCTAAATCCAAAACGGAGCTATCTAACAGAATGGTTGTCAATGTGTGCACTCAACTTCCAGAGTTAAACACGTGTGTGGATTCAGCAGTCTGCAAACACTTTCTGTGCAGAGTTTCATAACCGGCGTTTTCAGCCCAATACCGTCATATGGAAGAATCAGCAGAAAGCACAGGGAAATATCTGCTTCTAAATCCAAAACGCAGCTATCTAACAGAACGGTTGTCAATGTGTGCACTCCACTTCCAGAGTTAAACCCGTGTGTGGATTCAGCAGTCTGCAAACACTTTCTGTGCAGAGTTTCAAAACAGGCGTTTTCAGCCCAATACCGGCATATGGAAGAAACAGCAGAAAGCACAGGGAAATATCTGCTTCTAAATCCAAAACGCAGCTATCTAACAGAACGGTTGTCAATGTGTTCACTCAACTTCCAGAGTTAAACCCGTGTGTGAATTCAGCAGTCAGCAAACACTTTCTGTGCAGAGTTTCAAAACAGGCGTTTTCAGCCCAATACCGGCATATGGAAGAAACAGCAGAAAGCACAGGGAAATATCTGCTTCTAAATCCAAAACGCAGCAATCTAACAGAACGGTTGTCAATGTGTGCACTCAACTTCCAGAGTTAAACCCGTGAGAGGATTCAGCAGTCTGCAACCACTTTCTGTGCAGAGTTTCAAAACAGGCGTTTTCTGCCCAATACCGGCATATGGAAGAAACAGCAGAAAGCACAGGGAAATATCTGCTTCTAAATCCAAAACGCAGCTATCTAACAGAACGGTTGTCAATGTGTGCACTCAACTTCCAGAGGTAAACCCGTGTGTGGATTCAGAGGTCTGCAAACACTTTCTGTGCAGAGTTTCAAAACAGGCGTTTTCAGCCCAATACCGGCATATGGAAGAAACAGCAGAAAGCACAGGGAAATATCTGCTTCTAAATCCAAAACGCAGCTATCTAACAGAACGGTTGTCAATGTGTGCACTCAACTTCCAGAGTTAAACCCGTGTGTGGATTCAGCAGTCTGCAAACACTTTCTGTGCAGAGTTTCAAAACAGGCGTTTTCAGCCCAATACCGGCATATGGAAGAAACAACAGAAACCACAGGGAAAAATCTGCTTCTAAATTCAAAACGGAGCTATCTAACAGAATGGTTGTCAATGTGTGCACTCCACTTCCAGAGTTAAACCCGTGTGTGGATTCAGCAGTCTGAAAACACTTTCTGTGCAGAGTTTCAAAACAGGCGTTTTCAGCCCAATACCGGCATATGGAAGAAACAGCAGAAAGCACAGGGAAATATCTGCTTCTAAATCCAAAACGCAGCTATCTAACAGAACGGTTGTCAATGTGTGCACTCAACTTCCAGAGTTAAACCCGTGTTTGGATTCAGCAGTCTGCAAACACTTTCTGTGCAGAGTTTCAAAACAGGCGTTTTCAGCCCAATACCGGCATATGGAAGAAACAGCAGAAAGCACAGGGAAATATCTGCTTCTAAATCCAAAACGCAGCTATCTAACAGAACGGTTGTCAATGTGTGCACTCAACTTCCAGAGTTAAACCCGTGTGTGGATTCAGCAGTCTGCAAACACTTTCTGTGCAGAGTTTCAATACAGGCGTTTTCAGCCCAACACCGGCATATGGAAGAAACAGCAGAAAGCCCAGGGAAATATCTGCTTCTAAATCCAAAACGCAGCTATCTAACAGAACGGTTGTCAATGTGTGCACTCAAGTTCCAGAGTTAAACCCGTGTTTGGATTCAGCAGTCTGCAAACACTTTCTGTGCAGAGTTTCAAAACAGGCGTTTTCAGCCCAATACCGGCATATGGAAGAAACAGCAGAAAGCACAGGGAAATATCTACTTCTAAATCCAAAACGCAGCTATCTAACAGAACGGTTGTCAATGTGTGCACTCAACTTCCAGAGTTAAACCGGTGTGTGAATTCAGCAGTCTGCAAACATTTTCTGTGCAGAGTTTCAAAACAGGCGTTTTCAGCACAATACCGGCATATGGAAGAAACAGCAGAAAGCACAGGGAAATATCTGCTTCTAAATCCAAAACGCAGCTATCTAACAGAACGGTTGTCAATGTGTGCACTCAACTTCCAGAGTTAAACCCGTGTGTGGATTCAGCAGTCTGCAAACACTTTCTGTGCAGAGTTTCAAAACCGGCGTTTTCAGCCCAATACCGGCATATGGAAGAATCAGCAGAAAGCACAGGGAAATATCTGCTTCTAAATCCAAAACGCAGCTATCTAACAGAACGGTTGTCAATGTGTGCACTCCACTTCCAGAGTTAAACCCGTGTGTGGATTCAGCAGTCTGCAAACACTTTCTGTGCAGAGTTTCAAAACAGGCGTTTTCAGCCCAATACCGGCATATGGAAGAAACAGCAGAAAGCACAGGGAAATATCTGCTTCTAAATCCAAAACGCAGCTATCTAACAGAACGGTTGTCAATGTGTGCACTCAACTTCCAGAGTTAAACCCGTGTGTGAATTCAGCAGTCTGCAAACACTTTCTGTGCAGAGTTTCAAAACAGGCATTTTCAGCCCAATACCGGCATATGGAAGAAACAGCAGAAAGCACAGGGAAATATCTGCTTCTAAATCCAAAACGCAGCTATCTAACAGAACGGTTGTCAATGTGTGCACTCCACTTCCAGATTTCAACCCGTGTGTGGATTCAGCAGTCTGCAAACACTTTCTGTGCAGAGTTTCAAAACAGGCGTTTTCAGCCCAATACCGGCATATGGAAGAAACAGCAGAAAGCACAGGGAAATATCTGCTTCTAAACCCAAAACGCAGCTATCTAACAGAACGGTGGTCAATGTGTGCACTCCACTTCCAGAGTTAAACCCGTGTGTGGATTCAGCAGTCTGCAAACACTTTCTGTGCAGAGTTTCAAAACAGGCGTTTTCAGCCCAATACCGGCATATGGAAGAAACAGCAGAAAGCACAGGGAAATATCTGCTTCTAAATCCAAAACCCAGCTATCTAACAGAACGGTTGTCAATGTGTGCACTCAACTTCCAGAGTTAAACCCGTGTGTGGATTCAGCAGTCTTCAAACACTTTCTGTGCAGAGTTTCAAAACAGGCGTTTTCAGCCCAATACCGGCATATGGAAGAAACAGCAGAAAGCACAGGGAAATATCTGCTTCTAAATCCAAAACGCAGCTATCTAACAGAACGGTTGTCAATGTGTGCACTCCACTTCCAGAGTTAAACCCGTGTGTGAATTCAGCAGTCTGCAAACACTTTCTGTGCAGAGTTTCAAAACAGGCGTTTTCAGCCCAATACCGGCATATGGAAGAAACAGCAGAAAGCACAGGGAAATATCTGCTTCTAAATCCAAAACGCAGCTTTCTAACAGAACGGTTGTCAATGTGTGCACTCAACTTCCAGAGTTAAACCAGTGTGTGGATTCAGCAGTCTGCAAACACTTTCTGTGCAGAGTTTCAAAACAGGCGTTTTCAGCCCAATACCGGCATATGGAAGAAACAGCAGAAAGCACAGGGAAATATCTGCTTCTAAATCCAAAACGCAGCTATCTAACAGAACGGTTGTCAATGTGTGCACTCAAGTTCCAGAGTTAAACCCGTGTTTGGATTCAGCAGTCTGCAAACACTTTCTGTGCAGAGTTTCAAAACAGGCGTTTTCAGCCCAATACCGGCATATGGAAGAAACAGCAGAAAGCACAGGGAAATATCTGCTTCTAAATCCAAAACGCAGCAATCTAACAGAACGGTTGTCAATGTGTGCACTCAACTTCCAGAGTTAAACCCGTGTTTGGATTCAGCAGTCTGCAAACACTTTCTGTGCAGAGTTTCAAAACAGGCGTTTTCAGCCCAATACCGGCATATGGAAGAAACAGCAGAAAGCACAGGGAAATATCTGCTTCTAAATCCATAACGCAGCTATCTAACAGAACGGTTGTCAATGTGTGCACTCAAGTTCCAGAGTTAAACCCGTGTTTGGATTCAGCAGTCTGCAAACACTTTCTGTGCAGAGTTTCAAAACAGGCGTTTTCAGCCCAATACCGGCATATGGAAGAAACAGCAGAAAGCACAGGGAAATATCTGCTTCTAAATCCAAAACGCAGCTATCTAACAGAACGGTTGTCAATGTGTGCACTCAACTTCGAGAGTTAAACCAGTGTGTGAATTCAGCAGTCTGCAAACACTTTCTGTGCAGAGTTTCAAAACAGGCGTTTTCAGCCCAATACCGGCATATGGAAGAAACAGCAGAAAGCACAGGGAAATATCTGCTTCTAAATCCAAAACGCAGCTATCTAACAGAACGGTTGTCAATGTGTGCACTCCACTTCCAGAGTTAAACCCGTGTGTGAATTCAGCAGTCTGCAAACACTTTCTGTGCAGAGTTTCAAAACAGGCGTTTTCAGCCCAATACCGGCATATGGAAGAAACAGCAGAAAGCACAGGGAAATATCTGCTTCTAAATCCAAAACGCAGCTATCTAACAGAACGGTTGTCAATGTGTGCACTCAACTTCCAGAGTTAAACCCGTGTGTGGATTCAGCAGTCTGCAAACACTTTCTGTGCAGAGTTTCAAAACCGGCGTTTTCAGCCCAATACCGGCATATGGAAGAAACAGCAGAAAGCGCAGGGAAATATCTGCTTCTAAATCCAAAACGCAGCTATCTAACAGAACGGTTGTCAATGTGTGCACTCCACTTCCAGAGTTAAACCCGTGTGTGAATTCAGCAGTCTGCAAACACTTTCTGTGCAGAGTTTCAAAACAGGCGTTTTCAGCCCAATACCGGCATATGGAAGAAACAGCAGAAAGCACAGGGAAATATCTGCTTCTAAATCCAAAACCCAGCAATCTAACAGAACGGTTGTCAATGTGTGCACTCCACTTCCAGAGTTAAACCCGTGTGTGAATTCAGCAGTCAGCAAACACTTTCTGTGCAGAGTTTCAAAACAGGCGTTTTCAGCCCAATACCGGCATATGGAAGAAACAGCAGAAAGCACAGGGAAATATCTGCTTCTAAATCCAAAACGCAGAAATCTAACAGAACGGTTGTCAATGTGTGCACTCAACTTCCAGAGTTAAACCCGTGTGTGGATTCAGCAGTCTGCAAACACTTTCTGTGCAGAGTTTCAAAACAGGCGTTTTCTGCCCAATACCGGCATATGGAAGAAACAACAGAAACCACAGGGAAAAATCTGCTTCTAAATCCAAAACGGAGCTATCTAACAGAATGGTTGTCAATGTGTGCACTCAACTTCCAGAGTTAAACACGTGTGTGGATTCAGCAGTCTGCAAACACTTTCTGTGCAGAGTTTCAAAACAGGCGTTTTTAGCCCAATACCGGCATATGGAAGAAACAGCAGAAAGCACAGGGAAATATCAGCTTCTAAATCCAAAATGCAGCTATCTAACAGAACGGTTGTCAATGTGTGCACTCAACTTCCAGAGTTAAACCCGTGTGTGAATTCAGCAGTCAGCAAACACTTTCTGTGCAGAGTTTCAAAACAGGCGTTTTCAGCCCAATACCGGCATAAGAAGAAACAGCAGAAAGCACAGGGAAATATCTGCTTCTAAATCCAAAACGCAGCTATCTAACAGAACGGTTGTCAATGTGTGCACTCAACTTCCGGAGTTAAACCCGTGTTTGGATTCAGCCGTCTGCAAACACTTTCTGTGCAGAGTTTCAAAACAGGCGTTTTCAGCCCAATACCGGCATATGGAAGAAACAGCAGAAAGCTCAGGGAAATATCTGCTTCTAAATCCAAAACGCAGCAATCTAACAGAACGGTTGTCAATGTGTGCACTCCACTTCCAGAGTTAAACCCGTGTGTGGTTTCAGCAGTCTGCAAACACTTTCTGTGCAGAGTTTCAAAACAGGCGTTTTCAGCCCAATACCGGCATATGGAAGAAACAGCAGAAAGCACAGGGAAATATCTGCTTCTAAATCCAAAACGCAGCTATCTAACAGAACGGTTGTCAATGTGTGCACTCAAGTTCCAGAGTTAAACCCGTGTTTGGATTCAGCAGTCTGCAAACACTTTCTGTGCAGAGTTTCAAAACAGGCGTTTTCAGCCCAATACCGGCATATGGAAGAAACAGCAGAAAGCACAGGGAAATATCTGCTTCTAAATCCAAAACGCAGCAATCTAACAGAACGGTTGTCAATGTGTGCACTCAACTTGCAGAGTTAAACCCGTGTTTGGATTCAGCAGTCTGCAAACACTTTCTGTGCAGAGTTTCAAAACAGGCGTTTTCAGCCCAATACCGGCATATGGAAGAAACAGCAGAAAGCACAGGGAAATATCTGCTTCTCAATCCAAAACGCAGCTATCTAACAGAACGGTTGTCAATGTGTGCACTCAAGTTCCAGAGTTAAACCCGTGTTTGGATTCAGCAGTCTGCAAACACTTTCTGTGCAGAGTTTCAAAACAGGCGTTTTCAGCCCAATACCGGCATATGGAAGAAACAGCAGAAAGCACAGGGAAATATCTGCTTCTAAATCCAAAACGCAGCTATCTAACAGAACGGTTGTCAATGTGTGCACTCAACTTCGAGAGTTAAACCAGTGTGTGAATTCAGCAGTCTGCAAACACTTTCTGTGCAGAGTTTCAAAACAGGCGTTTTCAGCCCAATACCGGCATATGGAAGAAACAGCAGAAAGCACAGGGAAATATCTGCTTCTAAATCCAAAACGCAGCTATCTAACAGAACGGTTGTCAATGTGTGCACTCCACTTCCAGAGTTAAACCCGTGTGTGAATTCAGCAGTCTGCAAACACTTTCTGTGCAGAGTTTCAAAACAGGCGTTTTCAGCCCAATACCGGCATATGGAAGAAACAGCAGAAAGCACAGGGAAATATCTGCTTCTAAATCCAAAACGCAGCTATCTAACAGAACGGTTGTCAATGTGTGCACTCCACTTCCAGAGTTAAACCCGTGTGTGGATTCAGCAGTCTGCAAACACTTTCTGTGCAGAGTTTCAAAACCGGCGTTTTCAGCCCAATACCGGCATATGGAAGAAACAGCAGAAAGCACAGGGAAATATCTGCTTCTAAATCCAAAACGCAGCTATCTAACAGAACGGTTGTCAATGTGTGCACTCAACTTCCAGAGTTAAACCCGTGTGTGAATTCAGCAGTCTGCAAACACTTTCTGTGCAGAGTTTCAAAACCGGCGTTTTCAGCCCAATACCGGCATATGGAAGAAACAGCAGAAAGCACAGGGAAATATCTGCTTCTAAATCCAAAACGCAGCTATCTAACAGAACGGTTGTCAATGTGTGCACTCCACTTCCAGAGTTAAACCCGTGTGTGAATTCAGCAGTCTGCAAACACTTTCTGTGCAGAGTTTCAAAACAGGCGTTTTCAGCCCAATACCGGCATATGGAAGAAACAGCAGAAAGCACAGGGAAATATCTGCTTCTAAATCCAAAACGCAGCAATCTAACAGAACGGTTGTCAATGTGTGCACTCCACTTCCAGAGTTAAACCCGTGTGTGGATTCAGCAGTCTGCAAACACTTTCTGTGCAGAGTTTCAAAACAGGCGTTTTCAGCCCAATACCGGCATATGGAAGAAACAGCAGAAAGCACAGGGAAATATCTGCTTCTAAATCCAAAACGCAGCAATCTAACAGAACGGTTGTCAATGTGTGCACTCCACTTCCAGAGTTAAACCCGTGTGTGGATTCAGCAGTCTGCAAACACTTTCTGTGCAGAGTTTCAAAACAGGCGTTTTCAGCCCAATACCGGCATATGGAAGAAACAGCAGAAAGCACAGGGAAATATCTGCTTCTAAATCCAAAACGCAGCTATCTAACAGAACGGTTTTCAATGTGTGCACTCAACTTCCAGAGTTAAACCCGTGTTTGGATTCAGCAGTCTGCAAACACTTTCTGTGCAGAGTTTCAAAACAGGCGTTTTCAGCCCAATACCGGCATATGGAAGAAACAGCAGAAAGCACAGGGAAATATCTGCTTCTAAATCCAAAACGCAGCTATCTAACAGAACGGTTGTCAATGGGTGCACTCCACTTCAAACCCGTGTGTGGATTCAGGAGTCTGCAAACACTTTCTGTGCAGAGTTTCAAAACAGGCGTTTTCAGCCCAATACCGGCATATGGAAGAAACAGCAGAAAGCACAGGGAAATATCTGCTTCTAAATCCAAAACGCAGCTATCTAACAGAACGGTTGTCAATGTGTGCACTGAACTTCCAGAGTTAAACCCGTGTGTGGATTCAGCAGTCTGCAAACACATTCTGTGCAGAGTTTCAAAACAGGCGTTTTCAGCCCAATACCGGCATATGGAAGAAACAGCAGAAAGCACAGGGAAATATCTGCTTCTAAATCCAAAACGCAGCTATCTAACAGAACTGTTGTCAATGTGTGCACTCAACTTCCAGAGTTAAACCCGAGTGTGGATTCGGCACTCTGCAAACACTTTCTGTGCAGAGTTTCAAAACTGGCGTTTTCAGCCCAATACCGGCATATGGAAGAAACAGGAGAAAGCACAGGGAAATATCTGCTTCTAAATCCAAAACGCAGCTATCTAACAGAACGGTTGTCAATGTGTGCACTCAACTTCCAGAGTTAAACCGGTGTGTGGATTCAGCAGTCTGCAAACACTTTCTGTGCAGAGTTTCAAAACAGGCGTTTTCAGCGCAATACCGGCATATGGAAGAAAGAGCAGAAAGCACAGGGAAGTATCTGCTTCTAAATCCAGAACGCAGCTATCTAACAGAACGGTTGTCAGTGTGTGCACTCAACTTCCAGAGTTAAACCCGTGTTTGGATTCAGCAGTCTGCAAACACTTTCTGTGCAGAGTTTCAAAACAGGCGTTTTCAGCCCAATACCGGCATATGGAAGAAACAGCAGAAAGCACAGGGAAATATCTGCTTCTAAATCCAAAACCCAGCTATCTAACAGAACGGTTGTCAATGTGTGCACTCAACTTCCAGAGTTAAACCCGTGTGTGGATTCAGCAGTCTGCAAACACTTTCTGTGCAGAGTTTCAAAACAGGCGTTTTCAGCCCAATACCGGCATATGGAAGAAACAGCAGAAAGCACAGGGAAATATCTGCTTCTAAATCCAAAACGCAGCTATCTAACAGAACGGTTGTCAATGTGTGCACTCAACTTCCAGAGTTAAACCCGTGTTTGGATTCAGCCGTCTGCAAACACTTTCTGTGCGGAGTTTCAAAACAGGCGTTTTCAGCCCAATACCGGCATATGGAAGAAACAGCAGAAAGCACAGGGAAATATCTGCTTCTAAATCCAAAACGCAGCTATCTAACAGAATGGTTGTCAATGTGTTCACTCAACTTCCAGAGTTAAACCCGAGTGTATTCAGCAGTCAGCAAACACTTTCTGTGCAGAGTTTCAAAACAGGCGTTTTCAGCCCAATACCGGCATATGGAAGAAACAGCAGAAAGCACAGGGAAATATCTGCTTCTAAATCCAAAACGCAGCTATCTAACAGAACGGTTGTCAATGTGTGCACTCCACTTCCAGAGTTAAACCCGTGTGTGGATTCAGGAGTCTGCAAACACTTTCTGTGCAGAGTTTCAAAACAGGCGTTTTCAGCCCAATACCGGCATATGGAAGAAACAGCAGAAAGCACAGGGAAATATCTGCTTCTAAATCCAAAACGCAGCTATCTAACAGAACGGTTGTCAATGTGTGCACTCAACTTCCAGAGTTAAACCCGTGTGTGAATTCAGCAGTCTGCAAACACTTTCTGTGCAGAGTTTCAAAACCGGCGTTTTCAGCCCAATACCGGCATATGGAAGAAACAGCAGAAAGCACAGGGAAATATCTGCTTCTAAATCCAAAACGCAGCTATCTAACAGAACGGTTGTCAATGTGTGCACTCAACTTCCAGAGTTAAACCCGTGTGTGAATTCAGCAGTCTGCAAACACTTTCTGTGCAGAGTTTCAAAACAGGCGTTTACAGCCCAATACCGGCATATGGAAGAAACAGCAGAAAGCACAGGGAAATATCTGCTTCTAAATCCAAAACGCAGCTATCTAACAGAACGGTTGTCAATGTGTGCACTCCACTTCCAGAGTTAAACCCGTGTGTGGATTCAGCAGTCTGCAAACACTTTCTGTGCAGAGTTTCAAAACAGGCGTTTTCAGCCCAATACCGGCATATGGAAGAAACAGCAGAAAGCACAGGGAAATATCTGCTTCTAAATCCAAAACGCAGCAATCTAACAGAACGATTGTCAATGTGTGCACTCCACTTCCAGAGTTAAACCCGTGTGTGGATTCAGCAGTCTGCAAACACTTTCTGTGCAGAGTTTCAAAACAGGCGTTTTCAGCCCAATACCGGCATATGGAAGAAACAGCAGAAAGCACAGGGAAATATCTGCTTCTAAATCCAAAACGCAGCTATCTAACAGAACGGTTGTCAATGTGTGCACTCAACTTCCAGAGTTAAACCCGTGTTTGGATTCAGCAGTCTGCAAACACTTTCTGTGCAGAGTTTCAAAACAGGCGTTTTCAGCCCAATACCGGCATATGGAAGAAACAGCAGAAAGCACAGGGAAATATCTGCTTCTAAATCCAAAACGCAGCTATCTAACAGAACGGTTGTCAATGGGTGCACTCCACTTCAAACCCGTGTGTGGATTCAGGAGTCTGCAAACACTTTCTGTGCAGAGTTGCAAAACAGGCGTTTTCAGCCCAATACCGGCATATGGAAGAAACAGCAGAAAGCACAGGGAAATATCTGCTTCTAAATCCAAAACGCAGCTATCTAACAGAACGGTTGTCAATGTGTGCACTGAACTTCCAGAGTTAAACCCGTGTGTGGATTCAGCAGTCTGCAAACACATTCTGTGCAGAGTTTCAAAACAGGCGTTTTCAGCCCAATACCGGCATATGGAAGAAACAGCAGAAAGCACAGGGAAATATCTGCTTCTAAATCCAAAACGCAGCTATCTAACAGAACGGTTGTCAATGTGTGCACTCAACTTCCAGAGTTAAACCCGAGTGAGGATTCGGCACTCTGCAAACACTTTCTGTGCAGAGTTTCAAAACTGGCGTTTTCAGCCCAATACCGGCATATGGAAGAAACAGCAGAAAGCACAGGGAAATATCTGCTTCTAAATCCAAAACGCAGCTATCTAACAGAAGGGTTGTCAATGTGTGCACTCAACTTCCAGAGTTAAACCGGTGTGTGGATTCAGCAGTCTGCAAACACTTTCTGTGCAGAGTTTCAAAACAGGCGTTTTCAGCGCAATACCGGCATATGGAAGAAAGAGCAGAAAGCACAGGGAAGTATCTGCTTCTAAATCCAGAACGCAGCTATCTAACAGAACGGTTGTCAGTGTGTGCACTCAACTTCCAGAGTTAAACCCGTGTTTGGATTCAGCAGTCTGCAAACACTTTCTGTGCAGAGTTTCAAAACAGGCGTTTTCAGCCCAATACCGGCATATGGAAGAAACAGCAGAAAGCACAGGGAAATATCTGCTTCTAAATCCAAAACGCAGCAATCTAACAGAACGGTTGTCAATGTGTGCACTCAACTTCCAGAGTTAAACCCGTGTTTGGATTCAGCAGTCTGCAAACACTTTCTGTGCAGAGTTTCAAAACAGGCGTTTTCAGCCCAATACCGGCATATGGAAGAAACAGCAGAAAGCACAGGGAAATATCTGCTTCTAAATCCAAAACGCAGCTATCTAACAGAACGGTTGTCAATGTGTGCACTCAACTTCCAGAGTTAAACCCGTGTTTGGATTCAGCCGTCTGCAAACACTTTCTGTGCAGAGTTTCAAAACAGGCGTTTTCAGCCCAATACCGGCATATGGAAGAAACAGCAGAAAGCACAGGGAAATATCTGCTTCTAAATCCAAAACGCAGCTATCTAACAGAATGGTTGTCAATGTGTTCACTCAACTTCCAGAGTTAAACCCGTGTGTGTATTCAGCAGTCAGCAAACACTTTCTGTGCAGAGTTTCAAAACAGGCGTTTTCAGCCCAATACCGGCATATGGAAGAAACAGCAGAAAGCACAGGGAAATATCTGCTTCTAAATCCAAAACGCAGCTATCTAACAGAACGGTTGTCAATGTGTGCACTCCACTTCCAGAGTTAAACCCGTGTGTGGATTCAGCAGTCTGCAAACACTTTCTGTGCAGAGTTTCAAAACAGGCGTTTTCTGCCCAATACCGGCATATGGAAGAAACAACAGAAACCACAGGGAAAAATCTGCTTCTAAATCCAAAACGGAGCTATCTAACAGAATGGTTGTCAATGTGTGCACTCAACTTCCAGAGTTAAACACGTGTGTGGATTCAGCAGTCTGCAAACACTTTCTGTGCAGTGTTTCAAAACAGGCGTTTTTAGCCCAATACCGGCATATGGAAGAAACAGCAGAAAGCACAGGGAAATATCAGCTTCTAAATCCAAAATGCAGCTATCTAACAGAACGGTTGTCAATGTGTGCACTCAACTTCCAGAGTTAAACCCGTGTGTGAATTCAGCAGTCAGCAAACACTTTCTGTGCAGAGTTTCAAAACAGGCGTTTTCAGCCCAATACCGGCATAAGAAGAAACAGCAGAAAGCACAGGGAAACATCTGCTTCTAAATCCAAAACGCAGCTATCTAACAGAACGGTTGTCAATGTGTGCACTCAACTTCCGGAGTTAAACCCGTGTTTGGATTCAGCCGTCTGCAAACACTTTCTGTGCAGAGTTTCAAAACAGGCGTTTTCAGCCCAATACCGGCATATGGAAGAAACAGCAGAAAGCACAGGGAAATATCTGCTTCTAAATCCAAAACGCAGCTATCTAACAGAACGGTTGTCAATGTGTGCACTCCACTTCCAGAGTTAAACCCGTGTGTGGATTCAGCAGTCTACAAACACTTTCTGTGCAGAGTTTCAAAACCGGCGTTTTCAGCCCAATACCGGCATATGGAAGAATCAGCAGAAAGCACAGGGAAATATCTGCTTCTAAATCCAAAACGCAGCTATCTAACAGAACGGTTGTCAATGTGTGCACTCCACTTCCAGAGTTAAACCCGTGTGTGGATTCAGCAGTCTGCAAACACTTTCTGTGCAGAGTTTCAAAACAGGCGTTTTCAGCCCAATACCGGCATATGGAAGAAACAGCAGAAAGCACAGGGAAATATCTGCTTCTAAATCCAAAACGCAGCTATCTAACAAAACGGTTGTCAATGTGTGCACTCAACTTCCAGAGTTAAACCCGTGTTTGGATTCAGCCGTCTGCAAACACTTTCTGTGCAGAGTTTCAAAACAGGCGTTTTCAGCCCAATACCGGCATATGGAAGAAACAGCAGAAAGCACAGGGAAATATCTGCTTCTAAATCCAAAACGCAGCTATCTAACAGAACGGTTGTCAATGTGTTCACTCAACTTCCAGAGTTAAACCCGTGTGTGAATTCAGCAGTCAGCAAACACTTTCTGTGCAGAGTTTCAAAACAGGCGTTTTCAGCCCAATACCGGCATATGGAAGAAACAGTAGAAAGCACAGGGAAATATCTGCTTCTAATTCCAAAACCCAGCTAACTAACAGAACGGTTGTCAATGTGTGCACTCAACTTCCAGAGTTAAACCCGTGTGTGGATTCAGCAGTCTGCAAACACTTTCTGTGCAGAGTTTCAAAACAGGCGTTTTCAGCCCAATACCGGCATATGGAAGAAACAGCAGAAAGCACAGGGAAATATCTGCTTCTAAATCCAAAACGCAGCTATCTAACAGAACGGTTGTCATTGTGTGCACTCCACTTCCAGAGTTAAACCCGTGTGTGGATTCAGCAGTCTGCAAACACTTTCTGTGCAGAGTTTCAAAACCGGCGTTTTCAGCCCAATACCGTCATATGGAAGAAACAGCAGAAAGCACAGGGAAATATCTGCTTCTAAATCCAAAACGCAGCTATCTAACAGAACGGTTGTCAATGTGTGCACTCAAATTCCAGAGTTAAACCCGTGTGTGGATTCAGCAGTCTGCAAACACTTTCTGTGCAGAGTTTCAAAACAGGCGTTTTCAGCCCAATACCGGCATATGGAAGAACCAACAGAAACCACAGGGAAAAATCTGCTTCTAAATCCAAAACGGAGCTATCTAACAGAATGGTTGTCAATGTGTGCACTCCACTTCCAGAGTTAAACCCGTGTGTGGATTCAGCAGTCTGCAAACACTTTCTGTGCAGAGTTTCAAAACAGGCGTTTTCAGCCCAATACCGGCATATGGAAGAAACAGCAGAAAGCACAGGGAAATATCTGCTTCTAAATCCAAAACGCAGCTATCTAACAGAACGGTTGTCAATGTGTGCACTCAAGTTCCAGAGTTAAACCCGTGTTTGGATTCAGCAGTCTGCAAACACTTTCTGTGCAGAGTTTCAAAACAGGCGTTTTCAGCCCAATACCGGCATATGGAAGAAACAGCAGAAAGCACAGGGAAATATCTGCTTCTAAATCCAAAACGCAGCTATCTAACAGAACGGTTGTCAATGTGTGCACTCAACTTCCAGAGTTAAACCCATGTGTGGATTCAGCAGTCTGCAAACACTTTCTGTGCAGAGTTTCAAAACAGGCGTTTTCAGCCCAATACCGGCATATGGAAGAAACAGCAGAAAGCCCAGGGAAATATCTGCTTCTAAATCCAAAACGCAGCTATCTAACAGAACGGTTGTCAATGTGTGCACTCAAGTTCCAGAGTTAAACCCGTGTTTGGATTCAGCAGTCTGCGAACACTTTCTGTGCAGAGTTTCAAAACAGGCGTTTTCAGCCCAATACCGGCATATGGAAGAAACAGCAGAAAGCACAGGGAAATATCTACTTCTAAATCCAAAACGCAGCTATCTAACAGAACGGTTGTCAATGTGTGCACTCAACTTCCAGAGTTAAACCGGTGTGTGAATTCAGCAGTCTGCAAACACTTTCTGTGCAGAGTTTCAAAACAGGCGTTTTCAGCCCAATACCGGCATATGGAAGAAACAGCAGAAAGCACAGGGAAATATCTGCTTCTAAATCCAAAACGCAGCTATCTAACAGAACGGTTGTCAATGTGTGCACTCAACTTCCAGAGTTAAACCCGTGTGTTAATTCAGCAGTCTGCAAACACTTTCTGTGCAGAGTTTCAAAACAGGCATTTTCAGCCCAATACCGGCATATGGAAGAAACAGCAGAAAGCACAGGGAAATATCTGCTTCTAAATCCAAAACGCAGCTATCTAACAGAACGGTTGTCAATGTGTGCACTCCACTTATAGAGTTAAACCCGTGTGTGGATTCAGCAGTCTGCAAACACTTTCTGTGCAGAGTTTCAAAACAGGCGTTTTCAGCCCAATACCGGCATATGGAAGAAACAGCAGAAAGCACAGGGAAATATCTGCTTCTAAATCCAAAACGCAGCTATCTAACAGAACGGTTGTCAATGTGTGCACTCCACTTCCAGAGTTAAACCCGTGTGTGGATTCAGCAGTCTGCAAACACTTTCTGTGCAGAGTTTCAAAACAGGCGTTTTCAGCCCAATACCGGCATATGGAAGAAACAGCAGAAAGCACAGGGAAATATCTGCTTCTAAATCCAAAACCCAGCTATCTAACAGAACGGTTGTCAATGTGTGCACTCAACTTCCAGAGTTAAACCCGTGTGTGGATTCAGCAGTCTGCAAACACTTTCTGTGCAGAGTTTCAAAACAGGCGTTTTCAGCCCAATACCGGCATATGGAAGAAACAGCAGAAAGCACAGGGAAATATCTGCTTCTAAATCCAAAACGCAGCTATCTAACAGAACGGTTGTCAATGTGTGCACTCCACTTCCAGAGTTAAACCCGTGTGTGGATTCAGCAGTCTGCAAACACTTTCTGTGCAGAGTTTCAAAACAGGCGTTTTCAGCCCAATACCGGCATATGGAAGAAACAGCAGAAAGCACAGGGAAATATCTGCTTCTAAATCCAAAACGCAGCTATCTAACAGAACGGTTGTCAATGTGTGCACTCAGCTTCCAGAATTAAACCCGTGTTTGGATTCAGCCGTCTGCAAACACTTTCTGTGCAGAGTTTCAAAACAGGCGTTTTCAGCCCAATACCGGCATATGGAAGAAACAGCAGAAAGCACAGGGAAATATCTGCTTCTAAATCCAAAACGCAGCTATCTAACAGAATGGTTGTCAATGTGTTCACTCAACTTCCAGAGTTAAACCCGTGTGTGTATTCAGCAGTCAGCAAACACTTTCTGTGCAGAGTTTCAAAACAGGCGTTTTCAGCCCAATACCGGCATATGGAAGAAACAGCAGAAAGCACAGGGAAATATCTGCTTCTAAATCCAAAACGCAGCTATCTAACAGAACGGTTGTCAATGTGTGCACTCCACTTCCAGAGTTAAACCCGTGTGTGGATTCAGCAGTCTGCAAACACTTTCTGTGCAGAGTTTCAAAACAGGCGTTTTCTGCCCAATACCGGCATATGGAAGAAACAACAGAAACCACAGGGAAAAATCTGCTTCTAAATCCAAAACGGAGCTATCTAACAGAATGGTTGTCAATGTGTGCACTCAACTTCCAGAGTTAAACACGTGTGTGGATTCAGCAGTCTGCAAACACTTTCTGTGCAGAGTTTCAAAACAGGCGTTTTTAGCCCAATACCGGCATATGGAAGAAACAGCAGAAAGCACAGGGAAATATCAGCTTCTAAATCCAAAATGCAGCTATCTAACAGAACGGTTGTCAATGTGTGCACTCAACTTCCAGAGTTAAACCCGTGTGTGAATTCAGCAGTCAGCAAACACTTTCTGTGCAGAGTTTCAAAACAGGCGTTTTCAGCCCAATACCGGCATAAGAAGAAACAGCAGAAAGCACAGGGAAATATCTGCTTCTAAATCCAAAACGCAGCTATCTAACAGAACGGTTGTCAATGTGTGCACTCAACTTCCGGAGTTAAACCCGTGTTTAGATTCAGCCGTCTGCAAACACTTTCTGTGCAGAGTTTCAAAACAGGCGTTTTCAGCCCAATACCGGCATATGGAAGAAACAGCAGAAAGCACAGGGAAATATATGCTTCTAAATCCAAAACGCAGCAATCTAACAGAACGGTTGTCAATGTGTGCACTCCACTTCCAGAGTTAAACCCGTGTGTGGATTCAGCAGTCTGCAAACACTTTCTGTGCAGAGTTTCAAAACCGGCGTTTTCAGCCCAATACCGGCATATGGAAGAATCAGCAGAAAGCACAGGGAAATATCTGCTTCTAAATCCAAAACGCAGCTATCTAACAGAACGGTTGTCAATGTGTGCACTCCACTTCCAGAGTTAAACCCGTGTGAGAATTCAGCAGTCTGCAAACACTTTCTGTGCAGAGTTTCAAAACAGGCGTTTTCAGCCCAATACCGGCATATGGAAGAAACAGCAGAAAGCACAGGGAAATATCTGCTTCTAAATCCAAAACGCAGCTATCTAACAAAACGGTTGTCAATGTGTACACTCAACTTCCAGAGTTAAACCCGTGTTTGGATTCAGCCGTCTGCAAACACTTTCTGTGCAGAGTTTCAAAACAGGCGTTTTCAGCCCAATACCGGCATATGGAAGAAACAGCAGAAAGCACAGGGAAATATCTGCTTCTAAATCCAAAACGCAGCTATCTAACAGAACGGTTGTCAATGTGTTCACTCAACTTCCAGAGTTAAACCCGTGTGTGAATTCAGCAGTCAGCAAACACTTTCTGTGCAGAGTTTCAAAACAGGCGTTTTCAGCCCAATACCGGCATATGGAAGAAACAGCAGAAAGCACAGGGAAATATCTGCTTCTAAATCCAAAACGCAGCAATCTAACAGAACGGTTGTCAATGTGTGCACTCAACTTCCAGAGTTAAACCCGGGTGTGGATTCAGCAGTCTGCAAACACTTTCTGTGCAGAGTTTCAAAACAGGCGTTTTCAGCCCAATACCGGCATATGGAAGAAACAGCAGAAAGCACAGGGAAATATCTGCTTCTAATTCCAAAACCCAGCTATCTAACAGAACGGTTGTCAATGTGTGCACTCAACTTCCAGAGTTAAACCCGTGTGTGGATTCAGCAGTCTGCAAACACTTTCTGTGCAGAGTTTCAAAACAGGCGTTTTCAGCCCAATACCGGCATATGGAAGAAACAGCAGAAAGCACAGGGAAATATCTGCTTCTAAATCCAAAACGCAGCTATCTAACAGAACGGTTGTCATTGTGTGCACTCCACTTCCAGAGTTAAACCCGTGTGTGGATTCAGCAGTCTGCAAACACTTTCTGTGCAGAGTTTCAAAACCGGCGTTTTCAGCCCAATACCGTCATATGGAAGAAACAGCAGAAAGCACAGGGAAATATCTGCTTCTAAATCCAAAACGCAGCTATCTAACAGAACGGTTGTCAATGTGTGCACTCAACTTCCAGAGTTAAACCCGTGTGTGGATTCAGCAGTCTGCAAACACTTTCTGTGCAGAGTTTCAAAACAGGCGTTTTCAGCCCAATACCGGCATATGGAAGAACCAACAGAAACCACAGGGAAAAATCTGCTTCTAAATCCAAAACGGAGCTATCTAACAGAATGGTGTCAATGTGTGCACTCCACTTCCAGAGTTAAACCCGTGTGTGGATTCAGCAGTCTGCAAACACTTTCTGTGCAGAGTTTCAAAACAGGCGTTTTCAGCCCAATACCGGCATATGGAAGAAACAGCAGAAAGCACAGGGAAATATCTGCTTCTAAATCCAAAACGCAGCTATCTAACAGAACGGTTGTCAATGTGTGCACTCAAGTTCCAGAGTTAAACCCGTGTTTGGATTCAGCAGTCTGCAAACACTTTCTGTGCAGAGTTTCAAAACAGGCGTTTTCAGCCCAATACCGGCATATGGAAGAAACAACAGAAAGCACAGGGAAATATCTGCTTCTAAATCCAAAACGCAGCTATCTAACAGAACGGTTGTCAATGTGTGCACTCAACTTCCAGAGTTAAACCCATGTGTGGATTCAGCAGTCTGCAAACACTTTCTGTGCAGAGTTTCAAAACAGGCGTTTTCAGCCCAATACCGGCATATGGAAGAAACAGCAGAAAGCCCAGGGAAATATCTGCTTCTAAATCCAAAACGCAGCTATCTAACAGAACGGTTGTCAATGTGTGCACTCAAGTTCCAGAGTTAAACCCGTGTTTGGATTCAGCAGTCTGCAAACACTTTCTGTGCAGAGTTTCAAAACAGGCGTTTTCAGCCCAATACCGGCATATGGAAGAATCAGCAGAAAGCACAGGGAAATATCTGCTTCTAAATCCAAAACGCAGCTATCTAACAGAACGGTTGTCAATGTGTGCACTCCACTTCCAGAGTTAAACCCGTGTGTGGATTCAGCAGTCTGCAAACACTTTCTGTGCAGAGTTTCAAAACAGGCGTTTTCAGCCCAATACCGGCATATGGAAGAAACAGCAGAAAGCACAGGGAAATATCTGCTTCTAAATCCAAAACCCAGCTATCTAACAGAACGGTTGTCAATGTGTGCACTCAACTTCCAGAGTTAAACCCGTGTGTGGATTCAGCAGTCTGCAAACACTTTCTGTGCAGAGTTTCAAAACAGGCGTTTTCAGCCCAATACCGGCATATGGAAGAAACAGCAGAAAGCACAGGGAAATATCTGCTTCTAAATCCAAAACGCAGCTATCTAACAGAACCGTTGTCAATGTGTGCACTCCACTTCCAGAGTTAAACCCGTGTGTGGATTCAGCAGTCTGCAAACACTTTCTGTGCAGAGTTTCAAAACAGGCGTTTTCAGCCCAATACCGGCATATGGAAGAAACAGCAGAAAGCACAGGGAAATATCTGCTTCTAAATCCAAAACGCAGCTATCTAACAGAACGGTTGTCAATGTGTGCACTCCACTTCCAGAGTTAAACCCGTGTGTGAATTCAGCAGTCTGCAAACACTTTCTGTGCAGAGTTTCAAAACAGGCGTTTTCAGCCCAATACCGGCATATGGAAGAAACAGCAGAAAGCACAGGGAAATATCTGCTTCTAAATCCAAAACGCAGCTATCTAACAGAACGGTTGTCAATGTGTGCACTCAACTTCCAGAGTTAAACCCGTGTGTGAATTCAGCAGTCTGCAAACACTTTCTGTGCAGAGTTTCAAAACAGGCGTTTTCAGCCCAATACCGGCATATGGAAGAAACAGCAGAAAGCACAGGGAAATATCTGCTTCTAAATCCAAAACGCAGCTATCTAACAGAACGGTTGTCAATGTGTGCACTCAACTTCCAGAGTTAAACCAGTGTGTGGATTCAGCAGTCTGCAAACACTTTCTGTGCAGAGTTTCAAAACAGGCGTTTTCAGCCCAATACCGGCATATGGAAGAAACAGCAGAAAGCACAGGGAAATATCTGCTTCTAAATCCAAAACGCAGCTATCTAACAGAACGGTTGTCAATGTGTGCACTCAAGTTCCAGAGTTAAACCCGTGTTTGGATTCAGCAGTCTGCAAACACTTTCTGTGCAGAGTTTCAAAACAGGTGTTTTCAGCCCAATACCGGCATATGGAAGAAACAGCAGAAAGCACAGGGAAATATCTGCTTCTAAATCCAAAACGCAGCAATCTAACAGAACGGTTGTCAATGTGTGCACTCAACTTCCAGAGTTAAACCCGTGTTTGGATTCAGCAGTCTGCAAACACTTTCTGTGCAGAGTTTCAAAACAGGCGTTTTCAGCCCATTACCGGCATATGGAAGAAACAGCAGAAAGCACAGGGAAATATCTGCTTCTAAATCCAAAACGCAGCTATCTAACAGAACGGTTGTCAATGTGTGCACTCAAGTTCCAGAGTTAAACCCGTGTTTGGATTCAGCAGTCTGCAAACACTTTCTGTGCAGAGTTTCAAAACAGGCGTTTTCAGCCCAATACCGGCATATGGAAGAAACAGCAGAAAGCACAGGGAAATATCTGCTTCTAAATCCAAAACGCAGCTATCTAACAGAACGGTTGTCAATGTGTGCACTCAACTTCGAGAGTTAAACCAGTGTGTGAATTCAGCAGTCTGCAAACACTTTCTGTGCAGAGTTTCAAAACAGGCGTTTTCAGCCCAAACCGGCATATGGAAGAAACAGCAGAAAGCACAGGGAAATATCTGCTTCTAAATCCAAAACGCAGCTATCTAACAGAACGGTTGTCAATGTGTGCACTCCACTTCCAGAGTTAAACCCGTGTGTGAATTCAGCAGTCTGCAAACACTTTCTGTGCAGAGTTTGAAAACAGGCGTTTTCAGCCCAATACCGGCATATGGAAGAAACAGCAGAAAGCACAGGGAAATATCTGCTTCTAAATCCAAAACGCAGCTATCTAACAGAACGGTTGTCAATGTGTGCACTCCACTTCCAGAGTTAAACCCGTGTGTGGATTCAGCAGTCTGCAAACACTTTCTGTGCAGAGTTTCAAAACAGGCGTTTTCAGCCCAATACCGGCATATGGAAGAAACAGCAGAAAGCACAGGGAAATATCTGCTTCTAAATCCAAAACGCAGCTATCTAACAGAACGGTTGTCAATGTGTGCACTCCTCTTCCAGAGTTAAACCCGTGTGTGGATTCAGCAGTCTGCAAACACTTTCTGTGCAGAGTTTCAAAACAGGCGTTTTCAGCCCAATACCGGCATATGGAAGAAACAGCAGAAAGCACAGGGAAATATCTGCTTCTAAATCCAAAACGCAGCTATCTAACAGAACGGTTGTCAATGTGTGCACTCAACTTCCAGAGTTAAACCCGTGTTTGGATTCAGCAGTCTGCAAACACTTTCTGTGCAGAGTTTCAAAACAGGCGTTTTCAGCCCAATACCGGCATATGGAAGAAACAGCAGAAAGCACAGGGAAATATCTGCTTCTAAATCCAAAACGCAGCTATCTAACAGAACGGTTGTCAATGTGTGCACTCAACTTCCAGAGTTAAACCAGTGTGTGGATTCAGCAGTCTGCAAACACTTTCTGTGCAGAGTTTCAAAACAGGCGTTTTCAGCCCAATACCGGCATATGGAAGAAACAGCAGAAAGCACAGGGAAATATCTGCTTCTAAATCCAAAACGCAGCTATCTAACAGAACGGTTGTCAATGTGTGCACTCAAGTTCCAGATTTAAACACGTGTTTGGATTCAGCAGTCTGCAAACACTTTCTGTGCAGAGTTTCAAAACAGGTGTTTTCAGCCCAATACCGGCATATGGAAGAAACAGCAGAAAGCACAGGGAAATATCTGCTTCTAAATCCAAAACGCAGCAATCTAACAGAACGGTTGTCAATGTGTGCACTCAACTTCCAGAGTTAAACCCGTGTTTGGATTCAGCAGTCTGCAAACACTTTCTGTGCAGAGTTTCAAAACAGGCGTTTTCAGCCCAATACCGGCATATGGAAGAAACAGCAGAAAGCACAGGGAAATATCTGCTTCTAAATCCAAAACGCAGCTATCTAACAGAACGGTTGTCAATGTGTGCACTCAAGTTCCAGAGTTAAACCCGTGTTTGGATTCAGCAGTCTGCAAACACTTTCTGTGCAGAGTTTCAAAACAGGCGTTTTCAGCCCAATACCGGCATATGGAAGAAACAGCAGAAAGCACAGGGAAATATCTGCTTCTAAATACAAATCGCAGCTATCTAACAGAACGGTTGTCAATGTGTGCACTCAACTTCGAGAGTTAAACCAGTGTGTGAATTCAGCAGTCTGCAAACACTTTCTGTGCAGAGTTTCAAAACAGGCGTTTTCAGCCCAATACCGGCATATGGAAGAAACAGCAGAAAGCACAGGGAAATATCTGCTTCTAAATCCAAAACGCAGCTATCTAACAGAACGGTTGTCAATGTGTGCACTCCACTTCCAGAGTTAAACCCGTGTGTGAATTCAGCAGTCTGCAAACACTTTCTGTGCAGAGTTTCAAAACAGGCGTTTTCAGCCCAATACCGGCATATGGAAGAAACAGCAGAAAGCACAGGGAAATATCTGCTTCTAAATCCAAAACGCAGCTATCTAACAGAACGGTTGTCAATGTGTGCACTCAACTTCCAGAGTTAAACCCGTGTGTGGATTCAGCAGTCTGCAAACACTTTCTGTGCAGAGTTTCAAAACAGGCGTTTTCAGCCCAATACCGGCATATGGAAGAAACAGCAGAAAGCACAGGGAAATATCTGCTTCTAAATCCAAAACGCAGCTATCTAACAGAACGGTTGTCAATGTGTGCACTCAAGTTCCAGAGTTAAACCCGTGTGTGAATTCAGCAGTCTGCAAACACTTTCTGTGCAGAGTTTCAAAACAGGTGTTTTCAGCCCAATACCGGCATATGGAAGAAACAGCAGAAAGCACAGGGAAATATCTGCTTCTAAATCCAAAACGCAGCAATCTAACAGAACGGTTGTCAATGTGTGCACTCAACTTCCAGAGTTAAACCCGTGTTTGGATTCAGCAGTCTGCAAAAACTTTCTGTGCAGAGTTTCAAAACAGGCGTTTTCAGCCCAATACCGGCATATGGAAGAAACAGCAGAAAGCACAGGGAAATATCTGCTTCTAAATCCAAAACGCAGCTATCTAACAGAACGGTTGTCAATGTGTGCACTCAACTTCCAGAGTTAAACCCGTGTTTGGATTCAGCAGTCTGCAAACACTTTCTGTGCAGAGTTTCAAAACAGGCGTTTTCAGCCCAATACCGGCATATGGAAGAAACAGCAGAAAGCACAGGGAAATATCTGCTTCTAAATCCAAAACGCAGCTATCTAACAGAACGGTTGTCAATGTGTGCACTCCTCTTCCAGAGTTAAACCCGTGTGTGGATTCAGCAGTCTGCAAACACTTTCTGTGCAGAGTTTCAAAACAGGCGTTTTCAGCCCAATACCGGCATATGGAAGAAACAGCAGAAAGCACAGGGAAATATCTGCTTCTAAATCCAAAACGCAGCTATCTAACAGAACGGTTGTCAATGTGTGCACTCAAGTTCCAGAGTTAAACCCGTGTTTGGATTCAGCAGTCTGCCAACACTTTCTGTGCAGAGTTTCAAAACAGGCGTTTTCAGCCCAATACCGGCATATGGAAGAAACAGCAGAAAGCACAGGGAAATATCTGCTTCTAAATCCAAATCGCAGCTATCTAACAGAACGGTTGTCAATGTGTGCACTCAACTTCGAGAGTTAAACCAGTGTGTGAATTCAGCAGTCTGCAAACACTTTCTGTGCAGAGTTTCAAAACAGGCGTTTTCAGCCCAATACCGGCATATGGAAGAAACAGCAGAAAGCACAGGGAAATATCTGCTTCTAAATCCAAAACGCAGCTATCTAACAGAACGGTTGTCAATGTGTGCACTCCACTTCCAGAGTTAAACCCGTGTGTGAATTCAGCAGTCTGCAAACACTTTCTGTGCAGAGTTTCAAAACAGGCGTTTTCAGCCCAATACCGGCATATGGAAGAAACAGCAGAAAGCACAGGGAAATATCTGCTTCTAAATCCAAAACGCAGCTATCTAACAGAACGGTTGTCAATGTGTGCACTCCACTTCCAGAGTTAAACCCGTGTGTGGATTCAGCAGTCTGCAAACACTTTCTGTGCAGAGTTTCAAAACAGGCGTTTTCAGCCCAATACCGGCATATGGAAGAAACAGCAGAAAGCACAGGGAAATATCTGCTTCTAAATCCAAAACGCAGCAATCTAACAGAACGGTTGTCAATGTGTGCACTCAACTTCCAGAGTTAAACCCGGGTGTGGATTCAGCAGTCTGCAAACACTTTCTGTGCAGAGTTTCAAAACAGGCGTTTTCAGCCCAATACCGGCATATGGAAGAAACAGCAGAAAGCACAGGGAAATATCTGCTTCTAATTCCAAAACCCAGCTATCTAACAGAACGGTTGTCAATGTGTGCACTCAACTTCCAGAGTTAAACCCGTGTGTGGATTCAGCAGTCTGCAAACACTTTCTGTGCAGAGTTTCAAAACAGGCGTTTTCAGCCCAATACCGGCATATGGAAGAAACAGCAGAAAGCACAGGGAAATATCTGCTTCTAAATCCAAAACGCAGCTATCTAACAGAACGGTTGTCATTGTGTGCACTCCACTTCCAGAGTTAAACCCGTGTGTGGATTCAGCAGTCTGCAAACACTTTCTGTGCAGAGTTTCAAAACCGGCGTTTTCAGCCCAATACCGTCATATGGAAGAAACAGCAGAAAGCCCAGGGAAATATCTGCTTCTAAATCCAAAACGCAGCTATCTAACAGAACGGTTGTCAATGTGTGCACTCAACTTCCAGAGTTAAACCCGTGTGTGGATTCAGCAGTCTGCAAACACTTTCTGTGCAGAGTTTCAAAACAGGCGTTTTCAGCCCAATACCGGCATATGGAAGAACCAACAGAAACCACAGGGAAAAATCTGCTTCTAAATCCAAAACGGAGCTATCTACCAGAATGGTTGTCAATGTGTGCACTCCACTTCCAGAGTTAAACCCGTGTGTGGATTCAGCAGTCTGCAAACACTTTCTGTGCAGAGTTTCAAAACAGGCGTTTTCAGCCCAATACCGGCATATGGAAGAAACAGCAGAAAGCACAGGGAAATATCTGCTTCTAAATCCAAAACGCAGCTATCTAACAGAACGGTTGTCAATGTGTGCACTCAAGTTCCAGAGTTAAACCCGTGTGTGGATTCAGCAGTCTGCAAACACTTTCTGTGCAGAGTTTCAAAACAGGCGTTTTCAGCCCAATACCGGCATATGGAAGAAACAGCAGAAAGCACAGGGAAATATCTGCTTCTAAATCCAAAACGCAGCAATCTAACAGAACGGTTGTCAATGTGTGCACTCCACTTCCAGAGTTAAACCCGTGTGTGGATTCAGCAGTCTGCAAACACTTTCTGTGCAGAGTTTCAAAACAGGCGTTTTCAGCCCAATACCGGCATATGGAAGAAACAGCAGAAAGCACAGGGAAATATCTGCTTCTAAATCCAAAACGCAGCTATCTAACAGAACGGTTGTCAATGTGTGCACTCCACTTCCAGAGTTAAACCCGTGTGTGAATTCAGCAGTCTGCAAACACTTTCTGTGCAGAGTTTCAAAACAGGCGTTTTCAGCCCAATACCGGCATATGGAAGAAACAGCAGAAAGCACAGGGAAATATCTGCTTCTAAATCCAAAACGCAGCTATCTAACAGAACGGTTGTCAATGTGTGCACTCAACTTCCAGAGTTAAACCCGTGTGTGAATTCAGCAGTCTGCAAACACTTTCTGTGCAGAGTTTCAAAACAGGCGTTTTCAGCCCAATACCGGCATATGGAAGAAACAGCAGAAAGCACAGGGAAATATCTGCTTCTAAATCCAAAACGCAGCTATCTAACAGAACGGTTGTCAATGTGTGCACTCCACTTCCAGAGTTAAACCCGTGTGTGAATTCAGCAGTCTGCAAACACTTTCTGTGCAGAGTTTCAAAACAGGCGTTTTCAGCCCAATACCGGCATATGGAAGAAACAGCAGAAAGCACAGGGAAATATCTGCTTCTAAATCCAAAACGCAGCTATCTAACAGAACGGTTGTCAATGTGTGCACTCCACTTCCAGAGTTAAACCCGTGTGTGGATTCAGCAGTCTGCAAACACTTTCTGTGCAGAGTTTCAAAACAGGCGTTTTCAGCCCAATACCGGCATATGGAAGAAACAGCAGAAAGCACAGGGAAATATCTGCTTCTAAATCCAAAACGCAGCAATCTAACAGAACGGTTGTCAATGTGTGCACTCAACTTCCAGAGTTAAACCCGGGTGTGGATTCAGCAGTCTGCAAACACTTTCTGTGCAGAGTTTCAAAACAGGCGTTTTCAGCCCAATACCGGCATATGGAAGAAACAGCAGAAAGCACAGGGAAATATCTGCTTCTAATTCCAAAACCCAGCTATCTAACAGAACGGTTGTCAATGTGTGCACTCAACTTCCAGAGTTAAACCCGTGTGTGGATTCAGCAGTCTGCAAACACTTTCTGTGCAGAGTTTCAAAACAGGCGTTTTCAGCCCAATACCGGCATATGGAAGAAACAGCAGAAAGCACAGGGAAATATCTGCTTCTAAATCCAAAACGCAGCTATCTAACAGAACGGTTGTCATTGTGTGCACTCCACTTCCAGAGTTAAACCCGTGTGTGGATTCAGCAGTCTGCAAACACTTTCTGTGCAGAGTTTCAAAACCGGCGTTTTCAGCCCAATACCGTCATATGGAAGAAACAGCAGAAAGCCCAGGGAAATATCTGCTTCTAAATCCAAAACGCAGCTATCTAACAGAACGGTTGTCAATGTGTGCACTCAACTTCCAGAGTTAAACCCGTGTGTGGATTCAGCAGTCTGCAAACACTTTCTGTGCAGAGTTTCAAAACAGGCGTTTTCAGCCCAATACCGGCATATGGAAGAACCAACAGAAACCACAGGGAAAAATCTGCTTCTAAATCCAAAACGGAGCTATCTACCAGAATGGTTGTCAATGTGTGCACTCCACTTCCAGAGTTAAACCCGTGTGTGGATTCAGCAGTCTGCAAACACTTTCTGTGCAGAGTTTCAAAACAGGCGTTTTCAGCCCAATACCGGCATATGGAAGAAACAGCAGAAAGCACAGGGAAATATCTGCTTCTAAATCCAAAACGCAGCTATCTAACAGAACGGTTGTCAATGTGTGCACTCAAGTTCCAGAGTTAAACCCGTGTGTGGATTCAGCAGTCTGCAAACACTTTCTGTGCAGAGTTTCAAAACAGGCGTTTTCAGCCCAATACCGGCATATGGAAGAAACAGCAGAAAGCACAGGGAAATATCTGCTTCTAAATCCAAAACGCAGCAATCTAACAGAACGGTTGTCAATGTGTGCACTCCACTTCCAGAGTTAAACCCGTGTGTGGATTCAGCAGTCTGCAAACACTTTCTGTGCAGAGTTTCAAAACAGGCGTTTTCAGCCCAATACCGGCATATGGAAGAAACAGCAGAAAGCACAGGGAAATATCTGCTTCTAAATCCAAAACGCAGCTATCTAACAGAACGGTTGTCAATGTGTGCACTCCACTTCCAGAGTTAAACCCGTGTGTGAATTCAGCAGTCTGCAAACACTTTCTGTGCAGAGTTTCAAAACAGGCGTTTTCAGCCCAATACCGGCATATGGAAGAAACAGCAGAAAGCACAGGGAAATATCTGCTTCTAAATCCAAAACGCAGCTATCTAACAGAACGGTTGTCAATGTGTGCACTCAACTTCCAGAGTTAAACCCGTGTGTGAATTCAGCAGTCTGCAAACACTTTCTGTGCAGAGTTTCAAAACAGGCGTTTTCAGCCCAGTACCGGCATATGGAAGAAACAGCAGAAAGCACAGGGAAATATCTGCTTCTAAATCCAAAACGCAGCTATCTAACAGAACGGTTGTCAATGTGTGCACTCAACTTCCAGAGTTAAACCAGTGTGTGGATTCAGCAGTCTGCAAACACTTTCTGTGCAGAGTTTCAAAACAGGCGTTTTCAGCCCAATACCGGCATATGGAAGAAACAGCAGAAAGCACAGGGAAATATCTGCTTCTAAATCCAAAACGCAGCTATCTAACAGAACGGTTGTCAATGTGTGCACTCAAGTTCCAGAGTTAAACCCGTGTTTGGATTCAGCAGTCTGCAAACACTTTCTGTGCAGAGTTTCAAAACAGGTGTTTTCAGCCCAATACCGGCATATGGAAGAAACAGCAGAAAGCACAGGGAAATATCTGCTTCTAAATCCAAAACGCAGCAATCTAACAGAACGGTTGTCAATGTGTGCACTCAACTTCCAGAGTTAAACCCGTGTTTGGATTCAGCAGTCTGCAAACACTTTCTGTGCAGAGTTTCAAAACAGGCGTTTTCAGCCCAATACCGGCATATGGAAGAAACAGCAGAAAGCACAGGGAAATATCTGCTTCTAAATCCAAAACGCAGCTATCTAACAGAACGGTTGTCAATGTGTGCACTCAAGTTCCAGAGTTAAACCCGTGTTTGGATTCAGCAGTCTGCAAACACTTTCTGTGCAGAGTTTCAAAACAGGCGTTTTCAGCCCAATACCGGCATATGGAAGAAACAGCAGAAAGCACAGGGAAATATCTGCTTCTAAATCCAAAACGCAGCTATCTAACAGAACGGTTGTCAATGTGTGCACTCAACTTCGAGAGTTAAACCAGTGTGTGAATTCAGCAGTCTGCAAACACTTTCTGTGCAGAGTTTCAAAACAGGCGTTTTCAGCCCAAACCGGCATATGGAAGAAACAGCAGAAAGCACAGGGAAATATCTGCTTCTAAATCCAAAACGCAGCTATCTAACAGAACGGTTGTCAATGTGTGCACTCCACTTCCAGAGTTAAACCCGTGTGTGAATTCAGCAGTCTGCAAACACTTTCTGTGCAGAGTTTCAAAACAGGCGTTTTCAGCCCAATACCGGCATATGGAAGAAACAGCAGAAAGCACAGGGAAATATCTGCTTCTAAATCCAAAACGCAGCTATCTAACAGAACGGTTGTCAATGTGTGCACTCCTCTTCCAGAGTTAAACCCGTGTGTGGATTCAGCAGTCTGCAAACACTTTCTGTGCAGAGTTTCAAAACAGGCGTTTTCAGCCCAATACCGGCATATGGAAGAAACAGCAGAAAGCACAGGGAAATATCTGCTTCTAAATCCAAAACGCAGCTATCTAACAGAACGGTTGTCAATGTGTGCACTCAACTTCCAGAGTTAAACCCGTGTTTGGATTCAGCAGTCTGCAAACACTTTCTGTGCAGAGTTTCAAAACAGGCGTTTTCAGCCCAATACCGGCATATGGAAGAAACAGCAGAAAGCACAGGGAAATATCTGCTTCTAAATCCAAAACGCAGCTATCTAACAGAACGGTTGTCAATGGGTGCACTCCACTTCCAGAGTTAAACCCGTGTGTGGATTCAGGAGTCTGCAAACACTTTCTGTGCAGAGTTTCAAAACACGCGTTTTCAGCCCAATACCGGCATATGGAAGAAACAGCAGAAAGCACAGGGAAATATCTGCTTCTAAATCCAAAACGCAGCTATCTAACAGAACGGTTGTCAATGTGTGCACTGAACTTCCAGAGTTAAACCCGTGTGTGGATTCAGCAGTCTGCAAACACATTCTGTGCAGAGTTTCAAAACAGGCGTTTTCAGCCCAATACCGGCATATGGAAGAAACAGCAGAAAGCACAGGGAAATATCTGCTTCTAAATCCAAAACGCAGCTATCTAACAGAACGGTTGTCAATGTGTGCACTCAACTTCCAGAGTTAAACCCGAGTGTGGATTCGGCACTCTGCAAACACTTTCTGTGCAGAGTTTCAAAACTGGCGTTTTCAGCCCAATACCGGCATATGGAAGAAACAGCAGAAAGCACAGGGAAATATCTGCTTCTAAATCCAAAACGCAGCTATCTAACAGAACGGTTGTCAATGTGTGCACTCAACTTCCAGAGTTAAACCCGTGTGTGGATTCAGCAGTCTGCAAACACTTTCTGTGCAGAGTTTCAAAACAGGCGTTTTCAGCGCAATACCGGCATACGGAAGAAAGAGCAGAAAGCACAGGGAAGTATCTGCTTCTAAATCCAAAACGCAGCTATCTAACAGAACGGTTGTCAGTGTGTGCACTCAACTTCCAGAGTTAAACCCGTGTTTGGATTCAGCAGTCTGCAAACACTTTCTGTGCAGAGTTTCAAAACAGGCGTTTTCAGCCCATTACCGGCATATGGAAGAAACAGCAGAAAGCACAGGGAAATATCTGCTTCTAAATCCAAAACGCAGCTATCTAACAGAACGGTTGTCAATGTGTTCACTCAACTTCCAGAGTTAAACCCGTGTGTGGATTCAGCAGTCTGCAAACACTTTCTGTGCAGAGTTTCAAAACAGGCGTTTTCAGCCCAATACCGGCATATGGAAGAAACAGCAGAAAGCACAGGGAAATATCTGCTTCTAAATCCAAAACGCAGCTATCTAACAGAACGGTTGTCAATGTGTGCACTCAAGTTCCAGAGTTAAACCCGTGTTTGGATTCAGCAGTCTGCAAACACTTTCTGTGCAGAGTTTTAAAACAGGCGTTTTCAGACCAATACCGGCATATGGAAGAAACAGCAGAAAGCACAGGGAAATATCTGCTTCTAAATCGAAAACGCAGCTATCTAACAGAACGGTTGTCAATGTGTGCACTCAACTTCCAGAGTTAAACCAGTGTGTGAATTCAGCAGTCTGCAAACACTTTCTGTGCAGAGTTTCAAAACCGGCGTTTTCAGCCCAATACCGGCATATGGAAGAATCAGCAGAAAGCACAGGGAAATATCTGCTTCTAAATCCAAAACGCAGCTATCTAACAGAACGGTTGTCAATGTGTGCACTCCACTTCCAGAGTTAAACCCGTGTGTGGATTCAGCAGTCTGCAAACACTTTCTGTGCAGAGTTTCAAAACAGGCGTTTTCAGCCCAATACCGGCATATGGAAGAAACAGCAGAAAGCACAGGGAAATATCTGCTTCTAAATCCAAAACGCAGCTATCTAACAGAACGGTTGTCAATGTGTGCACTCCACTTCCAGAGTTAAACCCGTGTGTGGATTCAGCAGTCTGCAAACACTTTCTGTGCAGAGTTTCAAAACAGGCGTTTTCAGCCCAATACCGGCATATGGAAGAAACAGCAGAAAGCACAGGGAAATATCTGCTTCTAAATCCAAAACGCAGCTATCTAACAGAACGGTTGTCAATGTGTGCACTCCACTTCCAGAGTTAAACCCGTGTGTGGATTCAGCAGTCTGCAAACACTTTCTGTGCAGAGTTTCAAAACAGGCGTTTTCAGCCCAATACCGGCATAAGGAAGAAACAGCAGAAAGCATAGGGAAATATCTGCTTCTAAATCCAAAACGCAGCTATCTAACAGAACGGTTGTCAATGTGTGCACTCAACTTCCAGAGTTAAACCCGTGTTTGGATTCAGCCGTCTGCAAACACTTTCTGTGCAGAGTTTCAAAACAGGCGTTTTCAGCCAAATACCGGCATATGGAAGAAACAGCAGAAAGCACAGGGAAATATCTGCTTCTAAATCCAAAACGCAGCTATCTAACAGAACGGTTGTCAATGTGTGCACTCAAGTTCCAGAGTTAAACCCGTGTGTGGATTCAGCAGTCTGCAAACACTTTCTGTGCAGAGTTTCAAAACAGGCGTTTTCAGCCCAATACCGGCATATGGAAGAAACAGCAGAAAGCACAGGGAAATATCTGCTTCTAAATCCAAAACGCAGCTATCTAACAGAACGGTTGTCAATGTGTGCACTCAACTTCCAGAGTTAAACCCGTGTGTGAATTCAGCAGTCTGCAAACACTTTCTGTGCAGAGTTTCAAAACAGGCGTTTTCAGCCCAATACCGGCATATGGAAGAAACAGCAGAAAGCACAGGGAAATATCTGCTTCTAAATCCAAAACGCAGCTATCTAACAGAACGGTTGTCAATGTGTGCACTCAAGTTCCAGAGTTAAACCCGTGTGTGGATTCAGCAGTCTGCAAACACTTTCTGTGCAGAGTTTCAAAACAGGCGTTTTCAGCCCAATACCGGCATATGGAAGAAACAGCAGAAAGCACAGGGAAATATCTGCTTCTAAATCCAAAACGCAGCTATCTAACAGAACGGTTGTCAATGTGTGCACTCAACTTCCAGAGTTAAACCCGTGTGTGGATTCAGCAGTCTGCAAACACTTTCTGTGCAGAGTTTCAAAACAGCCGTTTTCAGCCCAATACCGGCATATGGAAGAAACAGCAGTAAGACTCCGTCTAAAACTCAGAAGAAACGTTTCTTTCAAACTGCTCGGCCGTGTGTTCTTTGACCTAAGGGAGCTGAATCTATGTTTAGATTCAGCGATATGGAAACACCTTTATTCTAGGAGCTGTCTTTGGATATTCCAGAATGAATGGGTGTATATGCTGTGAAGAGAAATATCTGTTTCTAAAACCAAATCCGATCTATCTAACAGAGTGGTTGTGAATGTGTGCATTCGGCTTAAAGAGGTAAACTGCTCTTCTCATGCAGCACTTTAGAAACCCTTTATATGCAAATTCTCATAGGGACCTTTCCAGCAGAACACCAACCTAAAGGAAATAGCAGTAAGACTGCATCTATAACATGGAAGAATCTTTGTTTTCAAAGTGCTCTGCTGTGTGTTCATTCACATAAGAGACTTGAATATATGTTCAGATTCAGCTAGTTAGAAACACGTTTCTTCCAGGAGCTGTGTTTGCCTATTCCAGAGTATACTGGAGTATAAGATGTAAAGACAAATGTCTCGTTCCAAAAGAAAAATGGATGATCTAATGGAATGGTTGTCAATGTGTGCATTCAACTTACTGAGCTAAACTGCTGTTTGTATGCAGCAGTTTAGAAAACATTTCTGTGTAGATTCTCAAACAGACATTTGCAGCAAAATGCCGGCCTATAAGAAATAGCAGTAAGACTGCATCTAAAACTCAGAGGGAACGTTTCTTTCAAACTGCTCTGCAGTGTGTTCGTTCACCAAAGGTAGTTGAATCTATGTTTAGATTCAGCGAGTTTGAAACACGTTTATTCTAGGAGCTGCATTTCGATATTCCAGAGTGTATGGGAGTAAATGCTGTAAAGAGAAATACCTGTTTCTAAAACCAAAACGGAGCTATCTAACAGAATGGTTGTGAATGTGTGCATTCAACTTAAAGGGTTAATCTGCTCTTCTTAGGCAGCAGTTTAGAAACCCTTTCTATGCAAATTCTAAAATCTGCATTTGCAGCAAAACACCAGCCTAAAAGAAGTAGCAGTAAGACTGCATCTATAACATAGAAGAAACGTTTTATTTCAAAATGCTCTGCTCTGTGTTCATTCACCTAAGAGTCTTGAGTATATGTTCAGATTCAGCGAGTAAGAAACACGTTTCTTCCAGGAGCTGCATTTGCATATTCCAGAGTGTACTGGAGTATAAGGTTTAAAGTGAAATATCTGGTTCTAAAACAAACACGGAGCCATCTAACAGAATGGTTGTCACTGTGTGCATTCAGCTTATTGACATAAACTGTTGTTTCTATGCAGCAGTTTAGAAAAGCTTTTTGTGCAGATTCTAAAACAGACATTCCCAGCAAAATACCGGCCTCTAAGAAATAGCAATAAGACTGCGTCTAAAACTCAAATAAAACGTTTCTTTCAAACTGCTGTGCTGTGTGTTCGTTCACCTAAGGGAGTTGAATCTATGTTTAGATTCAGCGACTTAGAAACACGTCTATTCTGGGAGCTGCGTTTGGCTATTCCAGAATGAATGGGAGTATACGCTGTAACTAGAAACATAGGCTTCTAAAACCAAAACGGAGCTAGCTAACAGAATGGTTGTGAATGAGGGCATTCAACTTAACGAATTAAACTGCTCCACTTATGCAGCCATTTAAAAACCATTTATATGGAAATTCTAAAACCAACATTTCCAGGAAAACACCAGCCTAAAAGAAATACCAGTAACAGTGCATCTATAACATGGAAGAAATGCTTTTTTCAAACTGCTCTGCTGTGCGTTCATTCACCTAACAGACTTCAATATATGCTCAGATTCATCGAGTTACAAACACGTTTCTTCCAGGAGCTGCGTTTGCATATGTCAGAGTGTACTGGAGTACAATATGTAAAGAGAAATATCTGATTATACTTAGAAACCCGTTTCTACTAGGAGCTGCGTTTGGATATTCCAGAGTGAAAGGGAGTATATGCTGTAAAGAGAAATAACTGTTTCTAAAACCAAAAGGCAGCTATCTAACCGAATGGTTGTCAATACGTGCATTTACATTCCCGAGTTGAACTCGTGTGTGGATTCAGCAGTCTGCAAACACTTTCTGTGCAGAATCTCAGAGCAAGCATTTTCAGCCCAATACCGGCATAAGGAAGAAACAGCAGTAAGCCCAGGAAATATCTGCTTCTAAATCCAAAACGCAGCTATCTAACAGAACGGTTGTCAATGTGTGCACTCAACTTCCAGAGTTAAACCCGTGTGTGGATTCAGCAGTCTGCAAACACTTTCTGTGCAGAGTTTCAAAACCGGCGTTTTCAGCCCAATACCGGCATATGGAAGAAACAGCAGAAAGCACAGGGAAATATCTGCTTCTAAATCCAAAACGCAGCTATCTAACAGAACGGTTGTCAATGTGTGCACTCAACTTCCAGAGTTAAACCCGTGTTTGGATTCAGCAGTCTGCAAACACTTTCTGTGCAGAGTTTCAAAACAGGCGTTTTCAGCCCAATACCGGCATATGGAAGAAACAGCAGAAAGCACAGGGAAATATCTGCTTCTAAATCCAAAATGCAGCTATCTAACAGAACGGTTGTCAATGTGTGCACTCCACTTCCAGAGTTAAACCCGTGTTTGGATTCAGCAGTCTGCAAACACTTTCTGTGCAGAGTTTCAAAACAGGCATTTTCAGCCCAATACCGGCATATGGAAGAAACAGCAGAAAGCACAGGGAAATATCTGCTTCTAAATCCAAAACGCAGCTATCTAACAGAACGGTTGTCAATGTGTGCACTCAACTTATAGAGTTAAACCCGTGTGTGGATTCAGCAGTCTGCAAACACTTTCTGTGCAGAGTTTCAAAACAGGCGTTTTCAGTCCAATACCGGCATATGGAAGAAACAGCAGAAAGCACAGGGAAATATCTGCTTCTAAATCCAAAACGCAGCTATCTAACAGAACGGTTGTCAATGTGTGCACTCCACTTCCAGAATTAAACCGGTGTGTGGATTCAGCAGTCTGCAAACACTTTCTGTGCAGAGTTTCAAAACAGGCGTTTTCAGCCCAATACCGGCATATGGAAGAAACAGCAGAAAGCACAGGGAAATATCTGCTTCTAAATCCAAAACCCAGCTATCTAACAGAACGGTTGTCAATGTGTGCACTCAACTTCCAGAGTTAAACCCGTGTGTGGATTCAGCAGTCTGCAAACACTTTCTGTGCAGAGTTTCAAAACAGGCGTTTTCAGCCCAATACCGGCATATGGAAGAAACAGCAGAAAGCACAGGGAAATATCTGCTTCTAAATCCAAAACGCAGCTATCTAACAGAACGGTTGTCAATGTGTGCACTCCACTTCCAGAGTTAAACCCGTGTGTGGATTCAGCAGTCTGCAAACACTTTCTGTGCAGAGTTTCAAAACAGGCGTTTTCAGCCCAATACCGGCATATGGAAGAAACAGCAGAAAGCACAGGGAAATATCTGCTTCTAAATCCAAAACGCAGCTATCTAACAGAACGGTTGTCAATGTGTGCACTCCACTTCCAGAGTTAAACCCGTGTGTGAATTCAGCAGTCTGCAAACACTTTCTGTGCAGAGTTTCAAAACAGGCGTTTTCAGCCCAATACCGGCATATGGAAGAAACAGCAGAAAGCACAGGGAAATATCTGCTTCTAAATCCAAAACGCAGCTATCTAACAGAACGGTTGTCAATGTGTGCACTCAACTTCCAGAGTTAAACCCGTGTGTAAATTCAGCAGTCTGCAAACACTTTCTGTGCAGAGTTTCAAAACAGGCGTTTTCAGCCCAATACCGGCATATGGAAGAAACAGCAGAAAGCACAGGGAAATATCTGCTTCTAAATCCAAAACGCAGCTATCTAACAGAACGGTTGTCAATGTGTGCACTCAACTTCCAGAGTTAAACCAGTGTGTGGATTCAGCAGTCTGCAAACACTTTCTGTGCAGAGTTTCAAAACAGGCGTTTTCAGCCCAATACCGGCATATGGAAGAAACAGCAGAAAGCACAGGGAAATATCTGCTTCTAAATCCAAAACGCAGCTATCTAACAGAACGGTTGTCAATGTGTGCACTCAAGTTCCAGAGTTAAACCCGTGTTTGGATTCAGCAGTCTGCAAACACTTTCTGTGCAGAGTTTCAAAACAGGTGTTTTCAGCCCAATACCGGCATATGGAAGAAACAGCAGAAAGCACAGGGAAATATCTGCTTCTAAATCCAAAACGCAGCAATCTAACAGAACGGTTGTCAATGTGTGCACTCAACTTCCAGAGTTAAACCCGTGTTTGGATTCAGCAGTCTGCAAACACTTTCTGTGCAGAGTTTCAAAACAGGCGTTTTCAGCCCAATACCGGCATATGGAAGAAACAGCAGAAAGCACAGGGAAATATCTGCTTCTAAATCCAAAACGCAGCTATCTAACAGAACGGTTGTCAATGTGTGCACTCAAGTTCCAGAGTTAAACCCGTGTTTGGATTCAGCAGTCTGCAAACACTTTCTGTGCAGAGTTTCAAAACAGGCGTTTTCAGCCCATTACCGGCATATGGAAGAAACAGCAGAAAGCACAGGGAAATATCTGCTTCTAAATCCAAAACGCAGCTATCTAACAGAACGGTTGTCAATGTGTGCACTCAACTTCGAGAGTTAAACCAGTGTGTGAATTCAGCAGTCTGCAAACACTTTCTGTGCAGAGTTTCAAAACAGGCGTTTTCAGCCCAAACCGGCATATGGAAGAAACAGCAGAAAGCACAGGGAAATATCTGCTTCTAAATCCAAAACGCAGCTATCTAACAGAACGGTTGTCAATGTGTGCACTCCACTTCCAGAGTTAAACCCGTGTGTGAATTCAGCAGTCTGCAAACACTTTCTGTGCAGAGTTTCAAAACAGGCGTTTTCAGCCCAATACCGGCATATGGAAGAAACAGCAGAAAGCACAGGGAAATATCTGCTTCTAAATCCAAAACGCAGCTATCTAACAGAACGGTTGTCAATGTGTGCACTCCACTTCCAGAGTTAAACCCGTGTGTGGATTCAGCAGTCTGCAAACACTTTCTGTGCAGAGTTTCAAAACAGGCGTTTTCAGCCCAATACCGGCATATGGAAGAAACAGCAGAAAGCACAGGGAAATATCTGCTTCTAAATCCAAAACGCAGCTATCTAACAGAACGGTTGTCAATGTGTGCACTCCTCTTCCAGAGTTAAACACGTGTGTGGATTCAGCAGTCTGCAAACACTTTCTGTGCAGAGTTTCAAAACAGGCGTTTTCAGCCCAATACCGGCATATGGAAGAAACAGCAGAAAGCACAGGGAAATATCTGCTTCTAAATCCAAAACGCAGCTATCTAACAGAACGGTTGTCAATGTGTGCACTCAACTTCCAGAGTTAAACCCGTGTTTGGATTCAGCAGTCTGCAAACACTTTCTGTGCAGAGTTTCAAAACAGGCGTTTTCAGCCCAATACCGGCATATGGAAGAAACAGCAGAAAGCACAGGGAAATATCTGCTTCTAAATCCAAAACGCAGCTATCTAACAGAACGGTTGTCAATGGGTGCACTCCACTTCCAGAGTTAAACCCGTGTGTGGATTCAGGAGTCTGCAAACACTTTCTGTGCAGAGTTTCAAAACACGCGTTTTCAGCCCAATACCGGCATATGGAAGAAACAGCAGAAAGCACAGGGAAATATCTGCTTCTAAATCCAAAACGCAGCTATCTAACAGAACGGTTGTCAATGTGTGCACTGAACTTCCAGAGTTAAACCCGTGTGTGGATTCAGCAGTCTGCAAACACATTCTGTGCAGAGTTTCAAAACAGGCGTTTTCAGCCCAATACCGGCATATGGAAGAAACAGCAGAAAGCACAGGGAAATATCTGCTTCTAAATCCAAAACGCAGCTATCTAACAGAACGGTTGTCAATGTGTGCACTCAACTTCCAGAGTTAAACCCGAGTGTGGATTCGGCACTCTGCAAACACTTTCTGTGCAGAGTTTCAAAACTGGCGTTTTCAGCCCAATACCGGCATATGGAAGAAACAGCAGAAAGCACAGGGAAATATCTGCTTCTAAATCCAAAACGCAGCTATCTAACAGAACGGTTGTCAATGTGTGCCCTCAACTTCCAGAGTTAAACCCGTGTGTGGATTCAGCAGTCTGCAAACACTTTCTGTGCAGAGTTTCAAAACAGGCGTTTTCAGCGCAATACCGGCATACGGAAGAAAGAGCAGAAAGCACAGGGAAGTATCTGCTTCTAAATCCAAAACGCAGCTATCTAACAGAACGGTTGTCAGTGTGTGCACTCAACTTCCAGAGTTAAACCCGTGTTTGGATTCAGCAGTCTGCAAACACTTTCTGTGCAGAGTTTCAAAACAGGCGTTTTCAGCCCATTACCGGCATATGGAAGAAACAGCAGAAAGCACAGGGAAATATCTGCTTCTAAATCCAAAACGCAGCTATCTAACAGAACGGTTGTCAATGTGTTCACTCAACTTCCAGAGTTAAACCCGTGTGTGGATTCAGCAGTCTGCAAACACTTTCTGTGCAGAGTTTCAAAACAGGCGTTTTCAGCCCAATACCGGCATATGGAAGAAACAGCAGAAAGCACAGGGAAATATCTGCTTCTAAATCCAAAACGCAGCTATCTAACAGAACGGTTGTCAATGTGTGCACTCAAGTTCCAGAGTTAAACCCGTGTTTGGATTCAGCAGTCTGCAAACACTTTCTGTGCAGAGTTTTAAAACAGTCGTTTTCAGCCCAATACCGGCATATGGAAGAAACAGCAGAAAGCACAGGGAAATATCTGCTTCTAAATCCAAAACGCAGCTATCTAACAGAACGGTTGTCAATGTGTGCACTCAACTTCCAGAGTTAAACCAGTGTGTGAATTCAGCAGTCTGCAAACACTTTCTGTGCAGAGTTTCAAAACCGGCGTTTTCAGCCCAATACCGGCATATGGAAGAAACAGCAGAAAGCACAGGGAAATATCTGCTTCTAAATCCAAAACGCAGCTATCTAACAGAACGGTTGTCAATGTGTGCACTCCACTTCCAGAGTTAAACCCGTGTGTGGATTCAGCAGTCTGCAAACACTTTCTGTGCAGAGTTTCAAAACAGGCGTTTTCAGCCCAATACCGGCATATGGAAGAAACAGCAGAAAGCACAGGGAAATATCTGCTTCTAAATCCAAAACGCAGCTATCTAACAGAACGGTTGTCAATGTGTGCACTCCACTTCCAGAGTTAAACCCGTGTGTGGATTCAGCAGTCTGCAAACACTTTCTGTGCAGAGTTTCAAAACAGGCGTTTTCAGCCCAATACCGGCATATGGTAGAAACAGCAGAAAGCACAGGGAAATATCTGCTTCTAAATCCAAAACGCAGCTATCTAACAGAACGGTTGTCAATGTGTGCACTCCACTTCCAGAGTTAAACCCGTGTGTGGATTCAGCAGTCTGCAAACACTTTCTGTGCAGAGTTTCAAAACAGGCGTTTTCAGCCCAATACCGGCATAAGGAAGAAACAGCAGAAAGCATAGGGAAATATCTGCTTCTAAATCCAAAACGCAGCTATCTAACAGAACGGTTGTCAATGTGTGCACTCAACTTCCAGAGTTAAACCCGTGTTTGGATTCAGCCGTCTGCAAACACTTTCTGTGCAGAGTTTCAAAACAGGCGTTTTCAGCCAAATACCGGCATATGGAAGAAACAGCAGAAAGCACAGTGAAATATCTGCTTCTAAATCCAAAACGCAGCTATCTAACAGAACGGTTGTCAATGTGTGCACTCAAGTTCCAGAGTTAAACCCGTGTGTGGATTCAGCAGTCTGCAAACACTTTCTGTGCAGAGTTTCAAAACAGGCGTTTTCAGCCCAATACCGGCATATGGAAGAAACAGCAGAAAGCACAGGGAAATATCTGCTTCTAAATCCAAAACGCAGCTATCTAACAGAACGGTTGTCAATGTGTGCACTCAACTTCCAGAGTTAAACCCGTGTGTGAATTCAGCAGTCTGCAAACACTTTCTGTGCAGAGTTTCAAAACAGGCGTTTTCAGCCCAATACCGGCATATGGAAGAAACAGCAGAAAGCACAGGGAAATATCTGCTTCTAAATCCAAAACGCAGCTATCTAACAGAACGGTTGTCAATGTGTGCACTCAAGTTCCAGAGTTAAACCCGTGTGTGGATTCAGCAGTCTGCAAACACTTTCTGTGCAGAGTTTCAAAACAGGCGTTTTCAGCCCAATACCGGCATATGGAAGAAACAGCAGAAAGCACAGGGAAATATCTGCTTCTAAATCCAAAACGCAGCTATCTAACAGAACGGTTGTCAATGTGTGCACTCAACTTCCAGAGTTAAACCCGTGTGTGGATTCAGCAGTCTGCAAACACTTTCTGTGCAGAGTTTCAAAACAGCCGTTTTCAGCCCAATACCGGCATATGGAAGAAACAGCAGTAAGACTCCGTCTAAAACTCAGAAGAAACGTTTCTTTCAAACTGCTCGGCCGTGTGTTCTTTGACCTAAGGGAGCTGAATCTATGTTTAGATTCAGCGATATGGAAACACCTTTATTCTAGGAGCTGTCTTTGGATATTCCAGAATGAATGGGTGTATATGCTGTGAAGAGAAATATCTGTTTCTAAAACCAAATCCGATCTATCTAACAGAGTGGTTGTGAATGTGTGCATTCGGCTTAAAGAGGTAAACTGCTCTTCTCATGCAGCACTTTAGAAACCCTTTATATGCAAATTCTCATAGGGACCTTTCCAGCAGAACACCAACCTAAAGGAAATAGCAGTAAGACTGCATCTATAACATGGAAGAATCTTTGTTTTCAAAGTGCTCTGCTGTGTGTTCATTCACATAAGAGACTTGAATATATGTTCAGATTCAGCTAGTTAGAAACACGTTTCTTCCAGGAGCTGTGTTTGCCTATTCCAGAGTATACTGGAGTATAAGATGTAAAGACAAATGTCTCGTTCCAAAAGAAAAATGGATGATCTAATGGAATGGTTGTCAATGTGTGCATTCAACTTACTGAGCTAAACTGCTGTTTGTATGCAGCAGTTTAGAAAACATTTCTGTGTAGATTCTCAAACAGACATTTGCAGCAAAATGCCGGCCTATAAGAAATAGCAGTAAGACTGCATCTAAAACTCAGAGGGAACGTTTCTTTCAAACTGCTCTGCAGTGTGTTCGTTCACCAAAGGTAGTTGAATCTATGTTTAGATTCAGCGAGTTTGAAACACGTTTATTCTAGGAGCTGCATTTCGATATTCCAGAGTGTATGGGAGTAAATGCTGTAAAGAGAAATACCTGTTTCTAAAACCAAAACGGAGCTATCTAACAGAATGGTTGTGAATGTGTGCATTCAACTTAAAGGGTTAATCTGCTCTTCTTAGGCAGCAGTTTAGAAACCCTTTCTATGCAAATTCTAAAATCTGCATTTGCAGCAAAACACCAGCCTAAAAGAAGTAGCAGTAAGACTGCATCTATAACATAGAAGAAACGTTTTATTTCAAAATGCTCTGCTCTGTGTTCATTCACCTAAGAGTCTTGAGTATATGTTCAGATTCAGCGAGTAAGAAACACGTTTCTTCCAGGAGCTGCATTTGCATATTCCAGAGTGTACTGGAGTATAAGGTTTAAAGTGAAATATCTGGTTCTAAAACAAACACGGAGCCATCTAACAGAATGGTTGTCACTGTGTGCATTCAGCTTATTGACATAAACTGTTGTTTCTATGCAGCAGTTTAGAAAAGCTTTTTGTGCAGATTCTAAAACAGACATTCCCAGCAAAATACCGGCCTCTAAGAAATAGCAATAAGACTGCGTCTAAAACTCAAATAAAACGTTTCTTTCAAACTGCTGTGCTGTGTGTTCGTTCACCTAAGGGAGTTGAATCTATGTTTAGATTCAGCGACTTAGAAACACGTCTATTCTGGGAGCTGCGTTTGGCTATTCCAGAATGAATGGGAGTATACGCTGTAACTAGAAACATAGGCTTCTAAAACCAAAACGGAGCTAGCTAACAGAATGGTTGTGAATGAGGGCATTCAACTTAACGAATTAAACTGCTCCACTTATGCAGCCATTTAAAAACCATTTATATGGAAATTCTAAAACCAACATTTCCAGGAAAACACCAGCCTAAAAGAAATACCAGTAACAGTGCATCTATAACATGGAAGAAATGCTTTTTTCAAACTGCTCTGCTGTGCGTTCATTCACCTAACAGACTTCAATATATGCTCAGATTCATCGAGTTACAAACACGTTTCTTCCAGGAGCTGCGTTTGCATATGTCAGAGTGTACTGGAGTACAATATGTAAAGAGAAATATCTGATTATACTTAGAAACCCGTTTCTACTAGGAGCTGCGTTTGGATATTCCAGAGTGAAAGGGAGTATATGCTGTAAAGAGAAATAACTGTTTCTAAAACCAAAAGGCAGCTATCTAACCGAATGGTTGTCAATACGTGCATTTACATTCCCGAGTTGAACTCGTGTGTGGATTCAGCAGTCTGCAAACACTTTCTGTGCAGAATCTCAGAGCAAGCATTTTCAGCCCAATACCGGCATAAGGAAGAAACAGCAGTAAGCCCAGGAAATATCTGCTTCTAAATCCAAAACGCAGCTATCTAACAGAACGGTTGTCAATGTGTGCACTCAACTTCCAGAGTTAAACCCGTGTGTGGATTCAGCAGTCTGCAAACACTTTCTGTGCAGAGTTTCAAAACCGGCGTTTTCAGCCCAATACCGGCATATGGAAGAAACAGCAGAAAGCACAGGGAAATATCTGCTTCTAAATCCAAAACGCAGCTATCTAACAGAACGGTTGTCAATGTGTGCACTCAAGTTCCAGAGTTAAACCCGTGTTTGGATTCAGCAGTCTGCAAACACTTTCTGTGCAGAGTTTCAAAACAGGCGTTTTCAGCCCAATACCGGCATATGGAAGAAACAGCAGAAAGCACAGGGAAATATCTGCTTCTAAATCCAAAACGCAGCTATCTAACGGAACGGTTGTCAATGTGTGCACTCAACTTCCAGAGTTAAACCCATGTGTGGATTCAGCAGTCTGCAAACACTTTCTGTGCAGAGTTTCAAAACAGGCGTTTTCAGCCCAATACCGGCATATGGAAGAAACAGCAGAAAGCCCAGGGAAATATCTGCTTCTAAATCCAAAACGCAGCTATCTAACAGAACGGTTGTCAATGTGTGCACTCAAGTTCCAGAGTTAAACCCGTGTTTGGATTCAGCAGTCTGCAAACACTTTCTGTGCAGAGTTTCAAAACAGGCGTTTTCAGCCCAATACCGGCATATGGAAGAAACAGCAGAAAGCACAGGGAAATATCTACTTCTAAATCCAAAACGCAGCTATCTAACAGAACGGTTGTCAATGTGTGCACTCAACTTCCAGAGTTAAACCGGTGTGTGAATTCAGCAGTCTGCAAACACTTTCTGTGCAGAGTTTCAAAACAGGCGTTTTCAGCCCAATACCGGCATATGGAAGAAACAGCAGAAAGCACAGGGAAATATCTGCTTCTAAATCCAAAACGCAGCTATCTAACAGAACGGTTGTCAATGTGTGCACTGAACTTCCAGAGTTAAACCCGTGTGTGGATTCAGCAGTCTGCAAACACTTTCTGTGCAGAGTTTCAAAACCGGCGTTTTCAGCCCAATACCGGCATATGGAAGAATCAGCAGAAAGCACAGGGAAATATCTGCTTCTAAATCCAAAACGCAGCTATCTAACAGAACGGTTGTCAATGTGTGCACTCCACTTCCAGAGTTAAACCCGTGTGTGGATTCAGCAGTCTGCAAACACTTTCTGTGCAGAGTTTCAAAACAGGCGTTTTCAGCCCAATACCGGCATATGGAAGAAACAGCAGAAAGCACAGGGAAATATCTGCTTCTAAATCCAAAACGCAGCTATCTAACAGAACGGTTGTCAATGTGTGCACTCCACTTCCAGAGTTAAACCCGTGTGTGAATTCAGCAGTCTGCAAACACTTTCTATGCAGAGTTTCAAAACAGGCATTTTCAGCCCAATACCGGCATATGGAAGAAACAGCAGAAAGCACAGGGAAATATCTGCTTCTAAATCCAAAACGCAGCTATCTAACAGAACGGTTGTCAATGTGTGCACTCCACTTCCAGAGTTAAACCCGTGTGTGGATTCAGCAGTCTGCAAACACTTTCTGTGCAGAGTTTCAAAACAGGCGTTTTCAGCCCAATACCGGCATATGGAAGAAACAGCAGAAAGCACAGGGAAATATCTGCTTCTAAATCCAAAACGCAGCTATCTAACAGAACGGTTGTCAATGTGTGCACTCCACTTCCAGAGTTAAACCCGTGTGTGAATTCAGCAGTCTGCAAACACTTTCTGTGCAGAGTTTCAAAACAGGCGTTTTCAGCCCAATACCGGCATATGGAAGAAACAGCAGAAAGCACAGGGAAATATCTGCTTCTAAATCCAAAACGCAGCTATCTAACAGAACGGTTGTCAATGTGTGCACTCCACTTCCAGAGTTAAACCCGTGTGTGGATTCAGCAGTCTGCAAACACTTTCTGTGCAGAGTTTCAAAACAGGCGTTTTCAGCCCAATACCGGCATATGGAAGAAACAGCAGAAAGCACAGGGAAATATCAGCTTCTAAATCCAAAACGCAGCTATCTAACAGAACGGTTGTCAATGTGTGCACTCAACTTCCAGAGTTAAACCCGTGTGTGAATTCAGCAGTCAGCAAACACTTTCTGTGCAGAGTTTCAAAACAGGCGTTTTCAGCCCAATACCGGCATATGGAAGAAACAGCAGAAAGCACAGGGAAATATCTGCTTCTAAATCCAAAACGCAGCAATCTAACAGAACGGTTGTCAATGTGTGCACTCCACTTCCAGAGTTAAACCCGTGTGTGGATTCAGCAGTCTGCAAACACTTTCTGTGCAGAGTTTCAAAACAGGCGTTTTCAGCCCAATACCGGCATATGGAAGAAACAGCAGAAAGCACAGGGAAATATCTGCTTCTAAATCCAAAACGCAGCTATCTAACAGAACGGTTGTCAATGTGTGCACTCAACTTCCAGAGTTAAACCCGTGTGTGAATTCAGCAGTCTGCAAACACTTTCTGTGCAGAGTTTCAAAACAGGCGTTTTCAGCCAAATACCGGCATATGGAAGAAACAGCAGAAAGCACAGGGAAATATCTGCTTCTAAATCCAAAACGCAGCTATCTAACAGAACGGTTGTCAATGTGTGCACTCAACTTCCAGAGTTAAACCAGTGTGTGGATTCAGCAGTCTGCAAACACTTTCTGTGCAGAGTTTCAAAACAGGCGTTTTCAGCCCAATACCGGCATATGGAAGAAACAGCAGAAAGCACAGGGAAATATCTGCTTCTAAATCCAAAACGCAGCTATCTAACAGAACGGTTGTCAATGTGTGCACTCAAGTTCCAGAGTTAAACCCGTGTTTGGATTCAGCAGTCTGCAAACACTTTCTGTGCAGAGTTTCAAAACAGGCGTTTTCAGCCCAATACCGGCATATGGAAGAAACAGCAGAAAGCACAGGGAAATATCTGCTTCTAAATCCAAAACGCAGCAATCTAACAGAACGGTTGTCAATGTGTGCACTCAACTTCCAGAGTTAAACCCGTGTTTGGATTCAGCAGTCTGCAAACACTTTCTGTGCAGAGTTTCAAAACAGGCGTTTTCAGCCCAATACCGGCATATGGAAGAAACAGCAGAAAGCACAGGGAAATATCTGCTTCTAAATCCAAAACGCAGCTATCCATCAGAACGGTTGTCAATGTGTGCACTCAAGTTCCAGAGTTAAACCCGTGTTTGGATTCAGCAGTCTGCAAACACTTTCTGTGCAGAGTTTCAAAACAGGCGTTTTCAGCCCAATACCGGCATATGGAAGAAACAGCAGAAAGCACAGGGAAATATCTGCTTCTAAATCCAAAACGCAGCTATCTAACAGAACGGTTGTCAATGTGTGCACTCAACTTCGAGAGGTAAACCAGTGTGTGAATTCAGCAGTCTGCAAACACTTTCTGTGCAGAGTTTCAAAACAGGCGTTTTCAGCCCAATACCGGCATATGGAAGAAACAGCAGAAAGCACAGGGAAATATCTGCTTCTAAATCCAAAACGCAGCTATCTAACAGAACGGTTGTCAATGTGTGCACTCCACTTCCAGAGTTAAACCCGTGTGTGAATTCAGCAGTCTGCAAACACTTTCTGTGCAGAGTTTCAAAACTGGCGTTTTCAGCCCAATACCGGCATATGGAAGAAACAGCAGAAAGCACAGGGAAATATCTGCTTCTAAATCCAAAACGCAGCTATCTAACAGAACGGTTGTCAATGTGTGCACTCCACTTCAAGAGTTAAACCCGTGTGTGGATTCAGCAGTCTGCAAACACTTTCTGTGCAGAGTTTCAAAACAGGCGTTTTCAGCCCAATACCGGCATATGGAAGAAACAGCAGAAAGCACAGGGAAATATCTGCTTCTAAATCCAAAACGCAGCTATCTAACAGAACGGTTGTCAATGTGTGCACTCAACTTCCAGAGTTAAACCCGTGTGTGAATTCAGCAGTCTGCAAACACTTTCTGTGCAGAGTTTCAAAACCGGCGTTTTCAGCCCAATACCGGCATATGGAAGAATCAGCAGAAAGCACAGGGAAATATCTGCTTCTAAATCCAAAACGCAGCTATCTAACAGAACGGTTGTCAATGTGTGCACTCCACTTCCAGAGTTAAACCCGTGTGTGGATTCAGCAGTCTGCAAACACTTTCTGTGCAGAGTTTCAAAACAGGCGTTTTCAGCCCAATACCGGCATATGGAAGAAACAGCAGAAAGCACAGGGAAATATATGCTTCTAAATCCAAAACGCAGCTATCTAACAGAACGGTTGTCAATGTGTGCACTCAACTTCCAGAGTTAAACCCGTGTGTGAATTCAGCAGTCTGCAAACACTTTCTGTGCAGAGTTTCAAAACAGGCGTTTTCAGCCCAATACCGGCATATGGAAGAAACAGCAGAAAGCACAGGGAAATATCTGCTTCTAAATCCAAAACGCAGCAATCTAACAGAACGGTTGTCAATGTGTGCACTCCACTTCCAGAGTTAAACCCGTGTGTGGATTCAGCAGTCTGCAAACACTTTCTGTGCAGAGTTTCAAAACAGGCGTTTTCAGCCCAATACCGGCATATGGAAGAAACAGCAGAAAGCACAGGGAAATATCTGCTTCTAAATCCAAAACTCAGCTATCTAACAGAACGGTTGTCAATGTGTGCACTCCACTTCCAGCGTTAAACCCGTGTGTGGATTCAGCAGTCTGCAAACACTTTCTGTGCAGAGTTTCAAAACAGGCGTTTTCAGCCCAATACCGGCATATGGAAGAAACAGCAGAAAGCACAGGGAAATATCTGCTTCTAAATCCAAAACGCAGCTATCTAACAGAACGGTTGTCAATGTGTGCACTCAACTTCCAGAGTTAAACCCGTGTTTGGATTCAGCAGTCTGCAAACACTTTCTGTGCAGAGTTTCAAAACAGGCGTTTTCAGCCCAATACCGGCATATGGAAGAAACAGCAGAAAGCACAGGGAAATATCTGCTTCTAAATCCAAAACGCAGCTATCTAACAGAACGGTTGTCAATGGGTGCACTCCACTTCCAGAGTTAAACCCGTGTGTGGATTCAGGAGTCTGCAAACACTTTCTGTGCAGAGTTTCAAAACCGGCGTTTTCAGCCCAATACCGGCATATGGAAGAAACAGCAGAAAGCACAGGGAAATATCTGCTTCTAAATCCAAAACGCAGCTATCTAACAGAACGGTTGTCAATGTGTGCACTCAAGTTCCAGAGTTAAACCCGTGTGTGGATTCAGCAGTCTGCAAACACTTTCTGTGCAGAGTTTCAAAACAGGCGTTTTCAGCCCAATACCGGCATATGGAAGAAACAGCAGAAAGCACAGGGAAATATCTGCTTCTAAATCCAAAACGCAGCTATCTAACAGAACGGTTGTCAATGTGTGCACTCAACTTCCAGAGTTAAACCCGTGTGTGGATTCAGCAGTCTGCAAACACTTTCTGTGCAGAGTTTCAAAACAGCCGTTTTCAGCCCAATACCGGCATATGGAAGAAACAGCAGTAAGACTCCGTCTAAAACTCAGAAGAAACGTTTCTTTCAAACTGCTCGGCCGTGTGTTCTTTGACCTAAGGGAGCTGAATCTATGTTTAGATTCAGCGATATGGAAACACCTTTATTCTAGGAGCTGTCTTTGGATATTCCAGAATGAATGGGTGTATATGCTGTGAAGAGAAATATCTGTTTCTAAAACCAAATCCGATCTATCTAACAGAGTGGTTGTGAATGTGTGCATTCGGCTTAAAGAGGTAAACTGCTCTTCTCATGCAGCACTTTAGAAACCCTTTATATGCAAATTCTCATAGGGACCTTTCCAGCAGAACACCAACCTAAAGGAAATAGCAGTAAGACTGCATCTATAACATGGAAGAATCTTTGTTTTCAAAGTGCTCTGCTGTGTGTTCATTCACATAAGAGACTTGAATATATGTTCAGATTCAGCTAGTTAGAAACACGTTTCTTCCAGGAGCTGTGTTTGCCTATTCCAGAGTATACTGGAGTATAAGATGTAAAGACAAATGTCTCGTTCCAAAAGAAAAATGGATGATCTAATGGAATGGTTGTCAATGTGTGCATTCAACTTACTGAGCTAAACTGCTGTTTGTATGCAGCAGTTTAGAAAACATTTCTGTGTAGATTCTCAAACAGACATTTGCAGCAAAATGCCGGCCTATAAGAAATAGCAGTAAGACTGCATCTAAAACTCAGAGGGAACGTTTCTTTCAAACTGCTCTGCAGTGTGTTCGTTCACCAAAGGTAGTTGAATCTATGTTTAGATTCAGCGAGTTTGAAACACGTTTATTCTAGGAGCTGCATTTCGATATTCCAGAGTGTATGGGAGTAAATGCTGTAAAGAGAAATACCTGTTTCTAAAACCAAAACGGAGCTATCTAACAGAATGGTTGTGAATGTGTGCATTCAACTTAAAGGGTTAATCTGCTCTTCTTAGGCAGCAGTTTAGAAACCCTTTCTATGCAAATTCTAAAATCTGCATTTGCAGCAAAACACCAGCCTAAAAGAAGTAGCAGTAAGACTGCATCTATAACATAGAAGAAACGTTTTATTTCAAAATGCTCTGCTCTGTGTTCATTCACCTAAGAGTCTTGAGTATATGTTCAGATTCAGCGAGTAAGAAACACGTTTCTTCCAGGAGCTGCATTTGCATATTCCAGAGTGTACTGGAGTATAAGGTTTAAAGTGAAATATCTGGTTCTAAAACAAACACGGAGCCATCTAACAGAATGGTTGTCACTGTGTGCATTCAGCTTATTGACATAAACTGTTGTTTCTATGCAGCAGTTTAGAAAAGCTTTTTGTGCAGATTCTAAAACAGACATTCCCAGCAAAATACCGGCCTCTAAGAAATAGCAATAAGACTGCGTCTAAAACTCAAATAAAACGTTTCTTTCAAACTGCTGTGCTGTGTGTTCGTTCACCTAAGGGAGTTGAATCTATGTTTAGATTCAGCGACTTAGAAACACGTCTATTCTGGGAGCTGCGTTTGGCTATTCCAGAATGAATGGGAGTATACGCTGTAACTAGAAACATAGGCTTCTAAAACCAAAACGGAGCTAGCTAACAGAATGATTGTGAATGAGGGCATTCAACTTAACGAATTAAACTGCTCCACTTATGCAGCCATTTAAAAACCATTTATATGGAAATTCTAAAACCAACATTTCCAGGAAAACACCAGCCTAAAAGAAATACCAGTAACAGTGCATCTATAACACGGAAGAAATGCTTTTTTCAAACTGCTCTGCTGTGCGTTCATTCACCTAACAGACTTCAATATATGCTCAGATTCATCGAGTTACAAACACGTTTCTTCCAGGAGCTGCGTTTGCATATGTCAGAGTGTACTGGAGTACAATATGTAAAGAGAAATATCTGATTATACTTAGAAACCCGTTTCTACTAGGAGCTGCGTTTGGATATTCCAGAGTGAAAGGGAGTATATGCTGTAAAGAGAAATAACTGTTTCTAAAACCAAAAGGCAGCTATCTAACCGAATGGTTGTCAATACGTGCATTTACATTCCCGAGTTGAACTCGTGTGTGGATTCAGCAGTCTGCAAACACTTTCTGTGCAGAATCTCAGAGCAAGCATTTTCAGCCCAATACCGGCATAAGGAAGAAACAGCAGTAAGCCCAGGAAATATCTGCTTCTAAATCCAAAACGCAGCTATCTAACAGAACGGTTGTCAATGTGTGCACTCAACTTCCAGAGTTAAACCCGTGTGTGGATTCAGCAGTCTGCAAACACTTTCTGTGCAGAGTTTCAAAACCGGCGTTTTCAGCCCAATACCGGCATACGGAAGAAACAGCAGAAAGCACAGGGAAATATCTGCTTCTAAATCCAAAACGCAGCTATCTAACAGAACGGTTGTCAATGTGTGCACTCAACTTCCAGAGTTAAACCCGTGTTTGGATACAGCAGTCTGCAAACACTTTCTGTGCAGAGTTTCAAAACAGGCGTTTTCAGCCCAATACCGGCATATGGAAGAAACAGCAGAAAGCACAGGGAAATATCTGCTTCTAAATCCAAAACGCAGCTATCTAACAGAACGGTTGTCAATGTGTGCACTAAACTTCCAGAGTTAAACCCGTGTGTGGATTCAGCAGTCTGCAAACACTTTCTGTGCAGAGTTTGAAAACCGGCGTTTTCAGCCCAATACCGGCATATGGAAGAATCAGCAGAAAGCCCAGGGAAATATCTGCTTCTAAATCCAAAACGCAGCTATCTAACAGAACGGTTGTCAATGTGCGCACTCCACTTCCAGAGTTAAACCCGTGTGTGGATTCAGCAGTCTGCAAACACTTTCTGTGCAGAGTTTCAAAACAGGCGTTTTCAGCCCAATACCGGCATATGGAAGAAACAGCAGAAAGCACAGGGAAATATCTGCTTCTAAATCCAAAACGCAGCTATCTAACAGAACGGTTGTCAATGTGTGCACTCCACTTCCAGAGTTAAACCCGTGTGTGGATTCAGCAGTCTGCAAACACTTTCTGTGCAGAGTTTCAAAACAGGCGTTTTCAGCCCAATACCGGCATATGGAAGAAACAGCAGAAAGCACAGGGAAATATCTGCTTCTAAATCCAAAACGCAGCTATCTAACAGAACGGTTGTCAATGTGTGCACTCCACTTCCAGAGTTAAACCCGTGTGTGGATTCAGCAGTCTGCAAACACTTTCTGTGCAGAGTTTCAAAACAGGCGTTTTCAGCCCAATACCGGCATAAGGAAGAAACAGCAGAAAGCATAGGGAAATATCTGCTTCTAAATCCAAAACGCAGCTATCTAACAGAACGGTTGTCAATGTGTGCACTCAACTTCCAGAGTTAAACCCGTGTTTGGATTCAGCCGTCTGCAAACACTTTCTGTGCAGAGTTTCAAAACAGGCGTTTTCAGCCAAATACCGGCATATGGAAGAAACAGCAGAAAGCACAGTGAAATATCTGCTTCTAAATCCAAAACGCAGCTATCTAACAGAACGGTTGTCAATGTGTGCACTCCACTTCCAGAGTTAAACCCGTGTGTGGATTCAGCAGTCTGCAAACACTTTCTGTGCAGAGTTTCAAAACAGGCGTTTTCAGCCCAATACCGGCATATGGAAGAAACAGCAGAAAGCACAGGGAAATATCTGCTTCTAAATCCAAAACGCAGCTATCTAACAGAACGGTTGTCAATGTGTGCACTCAACTTCCAGAGTTAAACCCGTGTGTGAATTCAGCAGTCTGCAAACACTTTCTGTGCAGAGTTTCAAAACCGGCGTTTTCAGCCCAATACCGGCATATGGAAGAAACAGCAGAAAGCACAGGGAAATATCTGCTTCTAAATCCAAAACGCAGCTATCTAACAGAACGGTTGTCAATGTGTGCACTCAAGTTCCAGAGTTAAACCCGTGTGTGGATTCAGCAGTCTGCAAACACTTTCTGTGCAGAGTTTCAAAACAGGCGTTTTCAGCCCAATACCGGCATATGGAAGAAACAGCAGAAAGCACAGGGAAATATCTGCTTCTAAATCCAAAACGCAGCTATCTAACAGAACGGTTGTCAATGTGTTCACTCAACTTCCAGAGTTAAACCCGTGTGTGGATTCAGCAGTCTGCAAACACTTTCTGTGCAGAGTTTCAAAACAGCCGTTTTCAGCCCAATACCGGCATATGGAAGAAACAGCAGTAAGACTCCGTCTAAAACTCAGAAGAAACGTTTCTTTCAAACTGCTCGGCCGTGTGTTCTTTGACCTAAGGGAGCTGAATCTATGTTTAGATTCAGCGATATGGAAACACCTTTATTCTAGGAGCTGTCTTTGGATATTCCAGAATGAATGGGTGTATATGCTGTGAAGAGAAATGTCTGTTTCTAAAACCAAATCCGATCTATCTAACAGAGTGGTTGTGAATGTGTGCATTCGGCTTAAAGAGGTAAACTGCTCTTCTCATGCAGCACTTTAGAAACCCTTTATATGCAAATTCTCATAGGGACCTTTCCAGCAGAACACCAACCTAAAGGAAATAGCAGTAAGACTGCATCTATAACATGGAAGAATCTTTGTTTTCAAAGTGCTCTGCTGTGTGTTCATTCACATAAGAGACTTGAATATATGTTCAGATTCAGCTAGTTAGAAACACGTTTCTTCCAGGAGCTGTGTTTGCCTATTCCAGAGTATACTGGAGTATAAGATGTAAAGACAAATGTCTCGTTCCAAAAGAAAAATGGATGATCTAATGGAATGGTTGTCAATGTGTGCATTCAACTTACTGAGCTAAACTGCTGTTTGTATGCAGCAGTTTAGAAAACATTTCTGTGTAGATTCTCAAACAGACATTTGCAGCAAAATGCCGGCCTATAAGAAATAGCAGTAAGACTGCATCTAAAACTCAGAGGGAACGTTTCTTTCAAACTGCTCTGCAGTGTGTTCGTTCACCAAAGGTAGTTGAATCTATGTTTAGATTCAGCGAGTTTGAAACACGTTTATTCTAGGAGCTGCATTTCGATATTCCAGAGTGTATGGGAGTAAATGCTGTAAAGAGAAATACCTGTTTCTAAAACCAAAACGGAGCTATCTAACAGAATGGTTGTGAATGTGTGCATTCAACTTAAAGGGTTAATCTGCTCTTCTTAGGCAGCAGTTTAGAAACCCTTTCTATGCAAATTCTAAAATCTGCATTTGCAGCAAAACACCAGCCTAAAAGAAGTAGCAGTAAGACTGCATCTATAACATAGAAGAAACGTTTTATTTCAAAATGCTCTGCTCTGTGTTCATTCACCTAAGAGTCTTGAGTATATGTTCAGATTCAGCGAGTAAGAAACACGTTTCTTCCAGGAGCTGCATTTGCATATTCCAGAGTGTACTGGAGTATAAGGTTTAAAGTGAAATATCTGGTTCTAAAACAAACACGGAGCCATCTAACAGAATGGTTGTCACTGTGTGCATTCAGCTTATTGACATAAACTGTTGTTTCTATGCAGCAGTTTAGAAAAGCTTTTTGTGCAGATTCTAAAACAGACATTCCCAGCAAAATACCGGCCTCTAAGAAATAGCAATAAGACTGCGTCTAAAACTCAAATAAAACGTTTCTTTCAAACTGCTGTGCTGTGTGTTCGTTCACCTAAGGGAGTTGAATCTATGTTTAGATTCAGCGACTTAGAAACACGTCTATTCTGGGAGCTGCGTTTGGCTATTCCAGAATGAATGGGAGTATACGCTGTAACTAGAAACATAGGCTTCTAAAACCAAAACGGAGCTAGCTAACAGAATGATTGTGAATGAGGGCATTCAACTTAACGAATTAAACTGCTCCACTTATGCAGCCATTTAAAAACCATTTATATGGAAATTCTAAAACCAACATTTCCAGGAAAACACCAGCCTAAAAGAAATACCAGTAACAGTGCATCTATAACACGGAAGAAATGCTTTTTTCAAACTGCTCTGCTGTGCGTTCATTCACCTAACAGACTTCAATATATGCTCAGATTCATCGAGTTACAAACACGTTTCTTCCAGGAGCTGCGTTTGCATATGTCAGAGTGTACTGGAGTACAATATGTAAAGAGAAATATCTGATTATACTTAGAAACCCGTTTCTACTAGGAGCTGCGTTTGGATATTCCAGAGTGAAAGGGAGTATATGCTGTAAAGAGAAATAACTGTTTCTAAAACCAAAAGGCAGCTATCTAACCGAATGGTTGTCAATACGTGCATTTACATTCCCGAGTTGAACTCGTGTGTGGATTCAGCAGTCTGCAAACACTTTCTGTGCAGAATCTCAGAGCAAGCATTTTCAGCCCAATACCGGCATAAGGAAGAAACAGCAGTAAGCCCAGGAAATATCTGCTTCTAAATCCAAAACGCAGCTATCTAACAGAACGGTTGTCAATGTGTGCACTCAACTTCCAGAGTTAAACCCGTGTGTGGATTCAGCAGTCTGCAAACACTTTCTGTGCAGAGTTTCAAAACAGGCGTTTTCAGCCCAATACCGGCATACGGAAGAAACAGCAGAAAGCACAGGGAAATATCTGCTTCTAAATCCAAAACGCAGCTATCTAACAGAACGGTTGTCAATGTGTGCACTCAAGTTCCAGAGTTAAACCCGTGTTTGGATACAGCAGTCTGCAAACACTTTCTGTGCAGAGTTTCAAAACAGGCGTTTTCAGCCCAATACCGGCATATGGAAGAAACAGCAGAAAGCACAGGGAAATATCTGCTTCTAAATCCAAAACGCAGCTATCTAACAGAACGGTTGTCAATGTGTGCACTAAACTTCCAGAGTTAAACCCGTGTGTGGATTCAGCAGTCTGCAAACACTTTCTGTGCAGAGTTTGAAAACCGGCGTTTTCAGCCCAATACCGGCATATGGAAGAATCAGCAGAAAGCCCAGGGAAATATCTGCTTCTAAATCCAAAACGCAGCTATCTAACAGAACGGTTGTCAATGTGTGCACTCCACTTCCAGAGTTAAACCCGTGTGTGGATTCAGCAGTCTGCAAACACTTTCTGTGCAGAGTTTCAAAACAGGCGTTTTCAGCCCAATACCGGCATATGGAAGAAACAGCAGAAAGCACAGGGAAATATCTGCTTCTAAATCCAAAACGCAGCTATCTAACAGAACGGTTGTCAATGTGTGCACTCCACTTCCAGAGTTAAACCCGTGTGTGGATTCAGCAGTCTGCAAACACTTTCTGTGCAGAGTTTCAAAACAGGCGTTTTCAGCCCAATACCGGCATAAGGAAGAAACAGCAGAAAGCATAGGGAAATATCTGCTTCTAAATCCAAAACGCAGCTATCTAACAGAACGGTTGTCAATGTGTGCACTCAACTTCCAGAGTTAAACCCGTGTTTGGATTCAGCCGTCTGCAAACACTTTCTGTGCAGAGTTTCAAAACAGGCGTTTTCAGCCAAATACCGGCATATGGAAGAAACAGCAGAAAGCACAGTGAAATATCTGCTTCTAAATCCAAAACGCAGCTATCTAACAGAACGGTTGTCAATGTGTGCACTCAAGTTCCAGAGTTAAACCCGTGTGTGGATTCAGCAGTCTGCAAACACTTTCTGTGCAGAGTTTCAAAACAGGCGTTTTCAGCCCAATACCGGCATATGGAAGAAACAGCAGAAAGCACAGGGAAATATCTGCTTCTAAATCCAAAACGCAGCTATCTAACAGAACGGTTGTCAATGTGTGCACTCAACTTCCAGAGTTAAACCCGTGTGTGAATTCAGCAGTCTGCAAACACTTTCTGTGCAGAGTTTCAAAACCGGCGTTTTCAGCCCAATACCGGCATATGGAAGAAACAGCAGAAAGCACAGGGAAATATCTGCTTCTAAATCCAAAACGCAGCTATCTAACAGAACGGTTGTCAATGTGTGCACTCAACTTCCAGAGTTAAACCCGTGTGTGGATTCAGCAGTCTGCAAACACTTTCTGTGCAGAGTTTCAAAACAGGCGTTTTCAGCCCAATACCGGCATATGGAAGAAACAGCAGAAAGCACAGTGAAATATCTGCTTCTAAATCCAAAACGCAGCTATCTAACAGAACGGTTGTCAATGTGTGCACTCAACTTCCAGAGTTAAACCCGTGTGTGGATTCAGCAGTCTGCAAACACTTTCTGTGCAGAGTTTCAAAACAGCCGTTTTCAGCCCAATACCGGCATATGGAAGAAACAGCAGTAAGACTCCGTCTAAAACTCAGAAGAAACGTTTCTTTCAAACTGCTCGGCCGTGTGTTCTTTGACCTAAGGGAGCTGAATCTATGTTTAGATTCAGCGATATGGAAACACCTTTATTCTAGGAGCTGTCTTTGGATATTCCAGAATGAATGGGTGTATATGCTGTGAAGAGAAATATCTGTTTCTAAAACCAAATCCGATCTATCTAACAGAGTGGTTGTGAATGTGTGCATTCGGCTTAAAGAGGTAAACTGCTCTTCTCATGCAGCACTTTAGAAACCCTTTATATGCAAATTCTCATAGGGACCTTTCCAGCAGAACACCAACCTAAAGGAAATAGCAGTAAGACTGCATCTATAACATGGAAGAATCTTTGTTTTCAAAGTGCTCTGCTGTGTGTTCATTCACATAAGAGACTTGAATATATGTTCAGATTCAGCTAGTTAGAAACACGTTTCTTCCAGGAGCTGTGTTTGCCTATTCCAGAGTATACTGGAGTATAAGATGTAAAGACAAATGTCTCGTTCCAAAAGAAAAATGGATGATCTAATGGAATGGTTGTCAATGTGTGCATTCAACTTACTGAGCTAAACTGCTGTTTGTATGCAGCAGTTTAGAAAACATTTCTGTGTAGATTCTCAAACAGACATTTGCAGCAAAATGCCGGCCTATAAGAAATAGCAGTAAGACTGCATCTAAAACTCAGAGGGAACGTTTCTTTCAAACTGCTCTGCAGTGTGTTCGTTCACCAAAGGTAGTTGAATCTATGTTTAGATTCAGCGAGTTTGAAACACGTTTATTCTAGGAGCTGCATTTCGATATTCCAGAGTGTATGGGAGTAAATGCTGTAAAGAGAAATACCTGTTTCTAAAACCAAAACGGAGCTATCTAACAGAATGGTTGTGAATGTGTGCATTCAACTTAAAGGGTTAATCTGCTCTTCTTAGGCAGCAGTTTAGAAACCCTTTCTATGCAAATTCTAAAATCTGCATTTGCAGCAAAACACCAGCCTAAAAGAAGTAGCAGTAAGACTGCATCTATAACATAGAAGAAACGTTTTATTTCAAAATGCTCTGCTCTGTGTTCATTCACCTAAGAGTCTTGAGTATATGTTCAGATTCAGCGAGTAAGAAACACGTTTCTTCCAGGAGCTGCATTTGCATATTCCAGAGTGTACTGGAGTATAAGGTTTAAAGTGAAATATCTGGTTCTAAAACAAACACGGAGCCATCTAACAGAATGGTTGTCACTGTGTGCATTCAGCTTATTGACATAAACTGTTGTTTCTATGCAGCAGTTTAGAAAAGCTTTTTGTGCAGATTCTAAAACAGACATTCCCAGCAAAATACCGGCCTCTAAGAAATAGCAATAAGACTGCGTCTAAAACTCAAATAAAACGTTTCTTTCAAACTGCTGTGCTGTGTGTTCGTTCACCTAAGGGAGTTGAATCTATGTTTAGATTCAGCGACTTAGAAACACGTCTATTCTGGGAGCTGCGTTTGGCTATTCCAGAATGAATGGGAGTATACGCTGTAACTAGAAACATAGGCTTCTAAAACCAAAACGGAGCTAGCTAACAGAATGATTGTGAATGAGGGCATTCAACTTAACGAATTAAACTGCTCCACTTATGCAGCCATTTAAAAACCATTTATATGGAAATTCTAAAACCAACATTTCCAGGAAAACACCAGCCTAAAAGAAATACCAGTAACAGTGCATCTATAACACGGAAGAAATGCTTTTTTCAAACTGCTCTGCTGTGCGTTCATTCACCTAACAGACTTCAATATATGCTCAGATTCATCGAGTTACAAACACGTTTCTTCCAGGAGCTGCGTTTGCATATGTCAGAGTGTACTGGAGTACAATATGTAAAGAGAAATATCTGATTATACTTAGAAACCCGTTTCTACTAGGAGCTGCGTTTGGATATTCCAGAGTGAAAGGGAGTATATGCTGTAAAGAGAAATAACTGTTTCTAAAACCAAAAGGCAGCTATCTAACCGAATGGTTGTCAATACGTGCATTTACATTCCCGAGTTGAACTCGTGTGTGGATTCAGCAGTCTGCAAACACTTTCTGTGCAGAATCTCAGAGCAAGCATTTTCAGCCCAATACCGGCATAAGGAAGAAACAGCAGTAAGCCCAGGAAATATCTGCTTCTAAATCCAAAACGCAGCTATCTAACAGAACGGTTGTCAATGTGTGCACTCAACTTCCAGAGTTAAACCCGTGTGTGGATTCAGCAGTCTGCAAACACTTTCTGTGCAGAGTTTCAAAACCGGCGTTTTCAGCCCAATACCGGCATATGGAAGAAACAGCAGAAAGCACAGGGAAATATCTGCTTCTAAATCCAAAACGCAGCTATCTAACAGAACGGTTGTCAATGTGTGCACTCAACTTCCAGAGTTAAACCCGTGTTTGGATTCAGCAGTCTGCAAACACTTTCTGTGCAGAGTTTCAAAACAGGCGTTTTCAGCCCAATACCGGCATATGGAAGAAACAGCAGAAAGCACAGGGAAATATCTGCTTCTAAATCCAAAACGCAGCTATCTAACAGAACGGTTGTCAATGTGTGCACTCCACTTCCAGAGTTAAACCCGTGTTTGGATTCAGCAGTCTGCAAACACTTTCTGTGCAGAGTTTCAAAACAGGCGTTTTCAGCCCAATACCGGCATATGGAAGAAACAGCAGAAAGCACAGGGAAATATCTGCTTCTAAATCCAAAACGCAGCTATCTAACAGAACGGTTGTCAATGTGTGCACTCCACTTCCAGAGTTAAACCCGTGTGTGGATTCAGCAGTCTGCAAACACTTTCTGTGCAGAGTTTCAAACCCGGCGTTTTCAGCCCAATACCGGCATATGGAAGAAACAGCAGAAAGCACAGGGAAATATCTGCTTCTAAATCCAAAACGCAGCTATCTAACAAAACGGTTGTCAATGTGTGCACTCAACTTCCAGAGTTAAACCCGTGTTTGGTTTCAGCAGTCTGCAAACACTTTCTGTGCAGAGTTTCAAAACAGGCGTTTTCAGCCCAATACCGGCATAAGGAAGAAACAGCAGAAAGCATAGGGAAATATCTGCTTCTAAATCCAAAACGCAGCTATCTAACAGAACGGTTGTCAATGTGTGCACTCAACTTCCAGAGTTAAACCCGTGTTTGGATTCAGCCGTCTGCAAACACTTTCTGTGCAGAGTTTCAAAACAGGCGTTTTCAGCCAAATACCGGCATATGGAAGAAACAGCAGAAAGCACAGTGAAATATCTGCTTCTAAATCCAAAACGCAGCTATCTAACAGAACGGTTGTCAATGTGTGCACTCAACTTCCAGAGTTAAACCCGTGTGTGGATTCAGCAGTCTGCAAACACTTTCTGTGCAGAGTTTCAAAACAGCCGTTTTCAGCCCAATACCGGCATATGGAAGAAACAGCAGTAAGACTCCGTCTAAAACTCAGAAGAAACGTTTCTTTCAAACTGCTCGGCCGTGTGTTCTTTGACCTAAGGGAGCTGAATCTATGTTTAGATTCAGCGATATGGAAACACCTTTATTCTAGGAGCTGTCTTTGGATATTCCAGAATGAATGGGTGTATATGCTGTGAAGAGAAATATCTGTTTCTAAAACCAAATCCGATCTATCTAACAGAGTGGTTGTGAATGTGTGCATTCGGCTTAAAGAGGTAAACTGCTCTTCTCATGCAGCACTTTAGAAACCCTTTATATGCAAATTCTCATAGGGACCTTTCCAGCAGAACACCAACCTAAAGGAAATAGCAGTAAGACTGCATCTATAACATGGAAGAATCTTTGTTTTCAAAGTGCTCTGCTGTGTGTTCATTCACATAAGAGACTTGAATATATGTTCAGATTCAGCTAGTTAGAAACACGTTTCTTCCAGGAGCTGTGTTTGCCTATTCCAGAGTATACTGGAGTATAAGATGTAAAGACAAATGTCTCGTTCCAAAAGAAAAATGGATGATCTAATGGAATGGTTGTCAATGTGTGCATTCAACTTACTGAGCTAAACTGCTGTTTGTATGCAGCAGTTTAGAAAACATTTCTGTGTAGATTCTCAAACAGACATTTGCAGCAAAATGCCGGCCTATAAGAAATAGCAGTAAGACTGCATCTAAAACTCAGAGGGAACGTTTCTTTCAAACTGCTCTGCAGTGTGTTCGTTCACCAAAGGTAGTTGAATCTATGTTTAGATTCAGCGAGTTTGAAACACGTTTATTCTAGGAGCTGCATTTCGATATTCCAGAGTGTATGGGAGTAAATGCTGTAAAGAGAAATACCTGTTTCTAAAACCAAAACGGAGCTATCTAACAGAATGGTTGTGAATGTGTGCATTCAACTTAAAGGGTTAATCTGCTCTTCTTAGGCAGCAGTTTAGAAACCCTTTCTATGCAAATTCTAAAATCTGCATTTGCAGCAAAACACCAGCCTAAAAGAAGTAGCAGTAAGACTGCATCTATAACATAGAAGAAACGTTTTATTTCAAAATGCTCTGCTCTGTGTTCATTCACCTAAGAGTCTTGAGTATATGTTCAGATTCAGCGAGTAAGAAACACATTTCTTCCAGGAGCTGCATTTGCATATTCCAGAGTGTACTGGAGTATAAGGTTTAAAGTGAAATATCTGGTTCTAAAACAAACACGGAGCCATCTAACAGAATGGTTGTCACTGTGTGCATTCAGCTTATTGACATAAACTGTTGTTTCTATGCAGCAGTTTAGAAAAGCTTTTTGTGCAGATTCTAAAACAGACATTCCCAGCAAAATACCGGCCTCTAAGAAATAGCAATAAGACTGCGTCTAAAACTCAAATAAAACGTTTCTTTCAAACTGCTGTGCTGTGTGTTCGTTCACCTAAGGGAGTTGAATCTATGTTTAGATTCAGCGACTTAGAAACACGTCTATTCTGGGAGCTGCGTTTGGCTATTCCAGAATGAATGGGAGTATACGCTGTAACTAGAAACATAGGCTTCTAAAACCAAAACGGAGCTAGCTAACAGAATGATTGTGAATGAGGGCATTCAACTTAACGAATTAAACTGCTCCACTTATGCAGCCATTTAAAAACCATTTATATGGAAATTCTAAAACCAACATTTCCAGGAAAACACCAGCCTAAAAGAAATACCAGTAACAGTGCATCTATAACACGGAAGAAATGCTTTTTTCAAACTGCTCTGCTGTGCGTTCATTCACCTAACAGACTTCAATATATGCTCAGATTCATCGAGTTACAAACACGTTTCTTCCAGGAGCTGCGTTTGCATATGTCAGAGTGTACTGGAGTACAATATGTAAAGAGAAATATCTGATTATACTTAGAAACCCGTTTCTACTAGGAGCTGCGTTTGGATATTCCAGAGTGAAAGGGAGTATATGCTGTAAAGAGAAATAACTGTTTCTAAAACCAAAAGGCAGCTATCTAACCGAATGGTTGTCAATATGTGCATTTACATTCCCGAGTTGAACTCGTGTGTGGATTCAGCAGTCTGCAAACACTTTCTGTGCAGAATCTCAGAGCAAGCATTTTCAGCCCAATACCGGCATAAGGAAGAAACAGCAGTAAGCCCAGGAAATATCTGCTTCTAAATCCAAAACGCAGCTATCTAACAGAACGGTTGTCAATGTGTGCACTCAACTTCCAGAGTTAAACCCGTGTGTGGATTCAGCAGTCTGCAAACACTTTCTGTGCAGAGTTTCAAAACCGGCGTTTTCAGCCCAATACCGGCATATGGAAGAAACAGCAGAAAGCACAGGGAAATATCTGCTTCTAAATCCAAAACGCAGCTATCTAACAGAACGGTTGTCAATGTGTGCACTCAACTTCCAGAGTTAAACCCGTGTTTGGATTCAGCAGTCTGCAAACACTTTCTGTGCAGAGTTTCAAAACAGGCGTTTTCAGCCCAATACCGGCATATGGAAGAAACAGCAGAAAGCACAGGGAAATATCTGCTTCTAAATCCAAAACGCAGCTATCTAACAGAACGGTTGTCAATGTGTGCACTCCACTTCCAGAGTTAAACCCGTGTTTGGATTCAGCAGTCTGCAAACACTTTCTGTGCAGAGTTTCAAAACAGGCGTTTTCAGCCCAATACCGGCATATGGAAGAAACAGCAGAAAGCACAGGGAAATATCTGCTTCTAAATCCAAAACGCAGCTATCTAACAGAACGGTTGTCAATGTGTGCACTCCACTTCCAGAGTTAAACCCGTGTGTGGATTCAGCAGTCTGCAAACACTTTCTGTGCAGAGTTTCAAAACCGGCGTTTTCAGCCCAATACCGGCATATGGAAGAAACAGCAGAAAGCACAGGGAAATATCTGCTTCTAAATCCAAAACGCAGCTATCTAACAAAACGGTTGTCAATGTGTGCACTCAACTTCCAGAGTTAAACCCGTGTTTGGATTCAGCACTCTGCAAACACTTTCTGTGCAGAGTTTCAAAACAGGCGTTTTCAGCCCAATACCGGCATAAGGAAGAAACAGCAGAAAGCATAGGGAAATATCTGCTTCTAAATCCAAAACGCAGCTATCTAACAGAACGGTTGTCAATGTGTGCACTCAACTTCCAGAGTTAAACCCGTGTTTGGATTCAGCCGTCTGCAAACACTTTCTGTGCAGAGTTTCAAAACTGGCGTTTTCAGCCAAATACCGGCATATGGAAGAAACAGCAGAAAGCACAGTGAAATATCTGCTTCTAAATCCAAAACGCAGCTATCTAACAGAACGGTTGTCAATGTGTGCACTCAACTTCCAGAGTTAAACCGGTGTGTGGATTCAGCAGTCTGCAAACACTTTCTGTGCAGAGTTTCAAAACAGGCGTTTTCAGCCCAATACCGGCATATGGAAGAAACAGCAGAAAGCACAGGGAAATATCTGCTTCTAAATCCAAAACGCAGCTATCTAACAGAACGGTTGTCAATGTGTGCACTCAACTTCCAGAGTTAAACCCGTGTGTGGATTCAGCAGTCTGCAAACACTTTCTGTGCAGAGTTTCAAAACCGGCGTTTTCAGCCCAATACCGGCATATGGAAGAATCAGCAGAAAGCACAGGGAAATATCTGCTTCTAAATCCAAAACGCAGCTATCTAACAGAACGGTTGTCAATGTGTGCACTCAAGTTCCAGAGTTAAACCCGTGTGTGGATTCAGCAGTCTGCAAACACTTTCTGTGCAGAGTTTCAAAACAGGCGTTTTCAGCCCAATACCGGCATATGGAAGAAACAGCAGAAAGCACAGGGAAATATCTGCTTCTAAATCCAAAACGCAGCTATCTAACAGAACGGTTGTCAATGTGTGCACTCCACTTCCAGAGTTAAACCCGTGTGTGAATTCAGCAGTCTGCAAACACTTTCTATGCAGAGTTTCAAAACAGGCATTTTCAGCCCAATACCGGCATATGGAAGAAACAGCAGAAAGCACAGGGAAATATCTGCTTCTAAATCCAAAACGCAGCTATCTAACAGAACGGTTGTCAATGTGTGCACTCCACTTCCAGAGTTAAACCCGTGTGTGGATTCAGCAGTCTGCAAACACTTTCTGTGCAGAGTTTCAAAACAGGCGTTTTCAGCCCAATACCGGCATATGGAAGAAACAGCAGAAAGCACAGGGAAATATCTGCTTCTAAATCCAAAACGCAGCTATCTAACAGAACGGTTGTCAATGTGTGCACTCCACTTCCAGAGTTAAACCCGTGTGTGGATTCAGCAGTCTGCAAACACTTTCTGTGCAGAGTTTCAAAACAGGCGTTTTCAGCCCAATACCGGCATATGGAAGAAACAGCAGAAAGCACAGGGAAATATCTGCTTCTAAATCCAAAACCCAGCTATCTAACAGAACGGTTGTCAATGTGTGCACTCAACTTCCAGAGTTAAACCCGTGTGTGGATTCAGCAGTCTGCAAACACTTTCTGTGCAGAGTTTCAAAACAGGCGTTTTCAGCCCAATACCGGCATATGGAAGAAACAGCAGAAAGCACAGGGAAATATCTGCTTCTAAATCCAAAACGCAGCTATCTAACAGAACGGTTGTCAATGTGTGCACTCCACTTCCAGAGTTAAACCCGTGTGTGAATTCAGCAGTCTGCAAACACTTTCTGTGCAGAGTTTCAAAACAGGCGTTTTCAGCCCAATACCGGCATATGGAAGAAACAGCAGAAAGCACAGGGAAATATCTGCTTCTAAATCCAAAACGCAGCTATCTAACAGAACGGTTGTCAATGTGTGCACTCCACTTCCAGAGTTAAACCCGTGTGTGGATTCAGCAGTCTGCAAACACTTTCTGTGCAGAGTTTCAAAACAGGCGTTTTCAGCCCAATACCGGCATATGGAAGAAACAGCAGAAAGCACAGGGAAATATCAGCTTCTAAATCCAAAACGCAGCTATCTAACAGAACGGTTGTCAATGTGTGCACTCAACTTCCAGAGTTAAACCCGTGTGTGAATTCAGCAGTCAGCAAACACTTTCTGTGCAGAGTTTCAAAACAGGCGTTTTCAGCCCAATACCGGCATATGGAAGAAACAGCAGAAAGCACAGGGAAATATCTGCTTCTAAATCCAAAACGCAGCAATCTAACAGAACGGTTGTCAATGTGTGCACTCCACTTCCAGAGTTAAACCCGTGTGTGGATTCAGCAGTCTGCAAACACTTTCTGTGCAGAGTTTCAAAACAGTCGTTTTCAGCCCAATACCGGCATATGGAAGAAACAGCAGAAAGCACAGGGAAATATCTGCTTCTAAATCCAAAACGCAGCTATCTAACAGAACGGTTGTCAATGTGTGCACTCAACTTCCAGAGTTAAACCCGTGTGTGAATTCAGCAGTCTGCAAACACTTTCTGTGCAGAGTTTCAAAACAGGCGTTTTCAGCCAAATACCGGCATATGGAAGAAACAGCAGAAAGCACAGGGAAATATCTGCTTCTAAATCCAAAACGCAGCTATCTAACAGAACGGTTGTCAATGTGTGCACTCCACTTCCAGAGTTAAACCAGTGTGTGGATTCAGCAGTCTGCAAACACTTTCTGTGCAGAGTTTCAAAACAGGCGTTTTCAGCCCAATACCGGCATATGGAAGAAACAGCAGAAAGCACAGGGAAATATCTGCTTCTAAATCCAAAACGCAGCTATCTAACAGAACGGTTGTCAATGTGTGCACTCAAGTTCCAGAGTTAAACCCGTGTTTGGATTCAGCAGTCTGCAAACACTTTCTGTGCAGAGTTTCAAAACAGGCGTTTTCAGCCCAATACCGGCATATGGAAGAAACAGCAGAAAGCACAGGGAAATATCTGCTTCTAAATCCAAAACGCAGCAATCTAACAGAACGGTTGTCAATGTGTGCACTCAACTTCCAGAGTTAAACCCGTGTTTGGATTCAGCAGTCTGCAAACACTTTCTGTGCAGAGTTTCAAAACAGGCGTTTTCAGCCCAATACCGGCATATGGAAGAAACAGCAGAAAGCACAGGGAAATATCTGCTTCTAAATCCAAAACGCAGCTATCCATCAGAACGGTTGTCAATGTGTGCACTCAAGTTCCAGAGTTAAACCCGTGTTTGGATTCAGCAGTCTGCAAACACTTTCTGTGCAGAGTTTCAAAACAGGCGTTTTCAGCCCAATACCGGCATATGGAAGAAACAGCAGAAAGCACAGGGAAATATCTGCTTCTAAATCCAAAACGCAGCTATCTAACAGAACGGTTGTCAATGTGTGCACTCAACTTCGAGAGGTAAACCAGTGTGTGAATTCAGCAGTCTGCAAACACTTTCTGTGCAGAGTTTCAAAACAGGCGTTTTCAGCCCAATACCGGCATATGGAAGAAACAGCAGAAAGCACAGGGAAATATCTGCTTCTAAATCCAAAACGCAGCTATCTAACAGAACGGTTGTCAATGTGTGCACTCCACTTCCAGAGTTAAACCCGTGTGTGAATTCAGCAGTCTGCAAACACTTTCTGTGCAGAGTTTCAAAACTGGCGTTTTCAGCCCAATACCGGCATATGGAAGAAACAGCAGAAAGCACAGGGAAATATCTGCTTCTAAATCCAAAACGCAGCTATCTAACAGAACGGTTGTCAATGTGTGCACTCCACTTCAAGAGTTAAACCCGTGTGTGGATTCAGCAGTCTGCAAACACTTTCTGTGCAGAGTTTCAAAACAGGCGTTTTCAGCCCAATACCGGCATATGGAAGAAACAGCAGAAAGCACAGGGAAATATCTGCTTCTAAATCCAAAACGCAGCTATCTAACAGAACGGTTGTCAATGTGTGCACTCAACTTCCAGAGTTAAACCCGTGTGTGAATTCAGCAGTCTGCAAACACTTTCTGTGCAGAGTTTCAAAACCGGCGTTTTCAGCCCAATACCGGCATATGGAAGAATCAGCAGAAAGCACAGGGAAATATCTGCTTCTAAATCCAAAACGCAGCTATCTAACAGAACGGTTGTCAATGTGTGCACTCCACTTCCAGAGTTAAACCCGTGTGTGGATTCAGCAGTCTGCAAACACTTTCTGTGCAGAGTTTCAAAACAGGCGTTTTCAGCCCAATACCGGCATATGGAAGAAACAGCAGAAAGCACAGGGAAATATATGCTTCTAAATCCAAAACGCAGCTATCTAACAGAACGGTTGTCAATGTGTGCACTCAACTTCCAGAGTTAAACCCGTGTGTGAATTCAGCAGTCTGCAAACACTTTCTGTGCAGAGTTTCAAAACAGGCGTTTTCAGCCCAATACCGGCATATGGAAGAAACAGCAGAAAGCACAGGGAAATATCTGCTTCTAAATCCAAAACGCAGCAATCTAACAGAACGGTTGTCAATGTGTGCACTCCACTTCCAGAGTTAAACCCGTGTGTGGATTCAGCAGTCTGCAAACACTTTCTGTGCAGAGTTTCAAAACAGGCGTTTTCAGCCCAATACCGGCATATGGAAGAAACAGCAGAAAGCACAGGGAAATATCTGCTTCTAAATCCAAAACTCAGCTATCTAACAGAACGGTTGTCAATGTGTGCACTCCACTTCCAGCGTTAAACCCGTGTGTGGATTCAGCAGTCTGCAAACACTTTCTGTGCAGAGTTTCAAAACAGGCGTTTTCAGCCCAATACCGGCATATGGAAGAAACAGCAGAAAGCACAGGGAAATATCTGCTTCTAAATCCAAAACGCAGCTATCTAACAGAACGGTTGTCAATGTGTGCACTCAACTTCCAGAGTTAAACCCGTGTTTGGATTCAGCAGTCTGCAAACACTTTCTGTGCAGAGTTTCAAAACAGGCGTTTTCAGCCCAATACCGGCATATGGAAGAAACAGCAGAAAGCACAGGGAAATATCTGCTTCTAAATCCAAAACGCAGCTATCTAACAGAACGGTTGTCAATGGGTGCACTCCACTTCCAGAGTTAAACCCGTGTGTGGATTCAGGAGTCTGCAAACACTTTCTGTGCAGAGTTTCAAAACCGGCGTTTTCAGCCCAATACCGGCATATGGAAGAAACAGCAGAAAGCACAGGGAAATATCTGCTTCTAAATCCAAAACGCAGCTTTCTAACAGAACGGTTGTCAATGTGTGCACTCAAGTTCCAGAGTTAAACCCGTGTGTGGATTCAGCAGTCTGCAAACACTTTCTGTGCAGAGTTTCAAAACAGGCGTTTTCAGCCCAATACCGGCATATGGAAGAAACAGCAGAAAGCACAGGGAAATATCTGCTTCTAAATCCAAAACGCAGCTATCTAACAGAACGGTTGTCAATGTGTTCACTCAACTTCCAGAGTTAAACCCGTGTGTGGATTCAGCAGTCTGCAAACACTTTCTGTGCAGAGTTTCAAAACAGCCGTTTTCAGCCCAATACCGGCATATGGAAGAAACAGCAGTAAGACTCCGTCTAAAACTCAGAAGAAACGTTTCTTTCAAACTGCTCGGCCGTGTGTTCTTTGACCTAAGGGAGCTGAATCTATGTTTAGATTCAGCGATATGGAAACACCTTTATTCTAGGAGCTGTCTTTGGATATTCCAGAATGAATGGGTGTATATGCTGTGAAGAGAAATATCTGTTTCTAAAACCAAATCCGATCTATCTAACAGAGTGGTTGTGAATGTGTGCATTCGGCTTAAAGAGGTAAACTGCTCTTCTCATGCAGCACTTTAGAAACCCTTTATATGCAAATTCTCATAGGGACCTTTCCAGCAGAACACCAACCTAAAGGAAATAGCAGTAAGACTGCATCTATAACATGGAAGAATCTTTGTTTTCAAAGTGCTCTGCTGTGTGTTCATTCACATAAGAGACTTGAATATATGTTCAGATTCAGCTAGTTAGAAACACGTTTCTTCCAGGAGCTGTGTTTGCCTATTCCAGAGTATACTGGAGTATAAGATGTAAAGACAAATGTCTCGTTCCAAAAGAAAAATGGATGATCTAATGGAATGGTTGTCAATGTGTGCATTCAACTTACTGAGCTAAACTGCTGTTTGTATGCAGCAGTTTAGAAAACATTTCTGTGTAGATTCTCAAACAGACATTTGCAGCAAAATGCCGGCCTATAAGAAATAGCAGTAAGACTGCATCTAAAACTCAGAGGGAACGTTTCTTTCAAACTGCTCTGCAGTGTGTTCGTTCACCAAAGGTAGTTGAATCTATGTTTAGATTCAGCGAGTTTGAAACACGTTTATTCTAGGAGCTGCATTTCGATATTCCAGAGTGTATGGGAGTAAATGCTGTAAAGAGAAATACCTGTTTCTAAAACCAAAACGGAGCTATCTAACAGAATGGTTGTGAATGTGTGCATTCAACTTAAAGGGTTAATCTGCTCTTCTTAGGCAGCAGTTTAGAAACCCTTTCTATGCAAATTCTAAAATCTGCATTTGCAGCAAAACACCAGCCTAAAAGAAGTAGCAGTAAGACTGCATCTATAACATAGAAGAAACGTTTTATTTCAAAATGCTCTGCTCTGTGTTCATTCACCTAAGAGTCTTGAGTATATGTTCAGATTCAGCGAGTAAGAAACACGTTTCTTCCAGGAGCTGCATTTGCATATTCCAGAGTGTACTGGAGTATAAGGTTTAAAGTGAAATATCTGGTTCTAAAACAAACACGGAGCCATCTAACAGAATGGTTGTCACTGTGTGCATTCAGCTTATTGACATAAACTGTTGTTTCTATGCAGCAGTTTAGAAAAGCTTTTTGTGCAGATTCTAAAACAGACATTCCCAGCAAAATACCGGCCTCTAAGAAATAGCAATAAGACTGCGTCTAAAACTCAAATAAAACGTTTCTTTCAAACTGCTGTGCTGTGTGTTCGTTCACCTAAGGGAGTTGAATCTATGTTTAGATTCAGCGACTTAGAAACACGTCTATTCTGGGAGCTGCGTTTGGCTATTCCAGAATGAATGGGAGTATACGCTGTAACTAGAAACATAGGCTTCTAAAACCAAAACGGAGCTAGCTAACAGAATGATTGTGAATGAGGGCATTCAACTTAACGAATTAAACTGCTCCACTTATGCAGCCATTTAAAAACCATTTATATGGAAATTCTAAAACCAACATTTCCAGGAAAACACCAGCCTAAAAGAAATACCAGTAACAGTGCATCTATAACACGGAAGAAATGCTTTTTTCAAACTGCTCTGCTGTGCGTTCATTCACCTAACAGACTTCAATATATGCTCAGATTCATCGAGTTACAAACACGTTTCTTCCAGGAGCTGCGTTTGCATATGTCAGAGTGTACTGGAGTACAATATGTAAAGAGAAATATCTGATTATACTTAGAAACCCGTTTCTACTAGGAGCTGCGTTTGGATATTCCAGAGTGAAAGGGAGTATATGCTGTAAAGAGAAATAACTGTTTCTAAAACCAAAAGGCAGCTATCTAACCGAATGGTTGTCAATACGTGCATTTACATTCCCGAGTTGAACTCGTGTGTGGATTCAGCAGTCTGCAAACACTTTCTGTGCAGAATCTCAGAGCAAGCATTTTCAGCCCAATACCGGCATAAGGAAGAAACAGCAGTAAGCCCAGGAAATATCTGCTTCTAAATCCAAAACGCAGCTATCTAACAGAACGGTTGTCAATGTGTGCACTCAACTTCCAGAGTTAAACCCGTGTGTGGATTCAGCAGTCTGCAAACACTTTCTGTGCAGAGTTTCAAAACCGGCGTTTTCAGCCCAATACCGGCATACGGAAGAAACAGCAGAAAGCACAGGGAAATATCTGCTTCTAAATCCAAAACGCAGCTATCTAACAGAACGGTTGTCAATGTGTGCACTCAACTTCCAGAGTTAAACCCGTGTTTGGATACAGCAGTCTGCAAACACTTTCTGTGCAGAGTTTCAAAACAGGCGTTTTCAGCCCAATACCGGCATATGGAAGAAACAGCAGAAAGCACAGGGAAATATCTGCTTCTAAATCCAAAACGCAGCTATCTAACAGAACGGTTGTCAATGTGTGCACTAAACTTCCAGAGTTAAACCCGTGTGTGGATTCAGCAGTCTGCAAACACTTTCTGTGCAGAGTTTGAAAACCGGCGTTTTCAGCCCAATACCGGCATATGGAAGAATCAGCAGAAAGCCCAGGGAAATATCTGCTTCTAAATCCAAAACGCAGCTATCTAACAGAACGGTTGTCAATGTGCGCACTCCACTTCCAGAGTTAAACCCGTGTGTGGATTCAGCAGTCTGCAAACACTTTCTGTGCAGAGTTTCAAAACAGGCGTTTTCAGCCCAATACCGGCATATGGAAGAAACAGCAGAAAGCACAGGGAAATATCTGCTTCTAAATCCAAAACGCAGCTATCTAACAGAACGGTTGTCAATGTGTGCACTCCACTTCCAGAGTTAAACCCGTGTGTGGATTCAGCAGTCTGCAAACACTTTCTGTGCAGAGTTTCAAAACAGGCGTTTTCAGCCCAATACCGGCATATGGAAGAAACAGCAGAAAGCACAGGGAAATATCTGCTTCTAAATCCAAAACGCAGCTATCTAACAGAACGGTTGTCAATGTGTGCACTCCACTTCCAGAGTTAAACCCGTGTGTGGATTCAGCAGTCTGCAAACACTTTCTGTGCAGAGTTTCAAAACAGGCGTTTTCAGCCCAATACCGGCATAAGGAAGAAACAGCAGAAAGCATAGGGAAATATCTGCTTCTAAATCCAAAACGCAGCTATCTAACAGAACGGTTGTCAATGTGTGCACTCAACTTCCAGAGTTAAACCCGTGTTTGGATTCAGCCGTCTGCAAACACTTTCTGTGCAGAGTTTCAAAACAGGCGTTTTCAGCCAAATACCGGCATATGGAAGAAACAGCAGAAAGCACAGTGAAATATCTGCTTCTAAATCCAAAACGCAGCTATCTAACAGAACGGTTGTCAATGTGTGCACTCCACTTCCAGAGTTAAACCCGTGTGTGGATTCAGCAGTCTGCAAACACTTTCTGTGCAGAGTTTCAAAACAGGCGTTTTCAGCCCAATACCGGCATATGGAAGAAACAGCAGAAAGCACAGGGAAATATCTGCTTCTAAATCCAAAACGCAGCTATCTAACAGAACGGTTGTCAATGTGTGCACTCAACTTCCAGAGTTAAACCCGTGTGTGAATTCAGCAGTCTGCAAACACTTTCTGTGCAGAGTTTCAAAACCGGCGTTTTCAGCCCAATACCGGCATATGGAAGAAACAGCAGAAAGCACAGGGAAATATCTGCTTCTAAATCCAAAACGCAGCTATCTAACAGAACGGTTGTCAATGTGTGCACTCAAGTTCCAGAGTTAAACCCGTGTGTGGATTCAGCAGTCTGCAAACACTTTCTGTGCAGAGTTTCAAAACAGGCGTTTTCAGCCCAATACCGGCATATGGAAGAAACAGCAGAAAGCACAGGGAAATATCTGCTTCTAAATCCAAAACGCAGCTATCTAACAGAACGGTTGTCAATGTGTTCACTCAACTTCCAGAGTTAAACCCGTGTGTGGATTCAGCAGTCTGCAAACACTTTCTGTGCAGAGTTTCAAAACAGCCGTTTTCAGCCCAATACCGGCATATGGAAGAAACAGCAGTAAGACTCCGTCTAAAACTCAGAAGAAACGTTTCTTTCAAACTGCTCGGCCGTGTGTTCTTTGACCTAAGGGAGCTGAATCTATGTTTAGATTCAGCGATATGGAAACACCTTTATTCTAGGAGCTGTCTTTGGATATTCCAGAATGAATGGGTGTATATGCTGTGAAGAGAAATGTCTGTTTCTAAAACCAAATCCGATCTATCTAACAGAGTGGTTGTGAATGTGTGCATTCGGCTTAAAGAGGTAAACTGCTCTTCTCATGCAGCACTTTAGAAACCCTTTATATGCAAATTCTCATAGGGACCTTTCCAGCAGAACACCAACCTAAAGGAAATAGCAGTAAGACTGCATCTATAACATGGAAGAATCTTTGTTTTCAAAGTGCTCTGCTGTGTGTTCATTCACATAAGAGACTTGAATATATGTTCAGATTCAGCTAGTTAGAAACACGTTTCTTCCAGGAGCTGTGTTTGCCTATTCCAGAGTATACTGGAGTATAAGATGTAAAGACAAATGTCTCGTTCCAAAAGAAAAATGGATGATCTAATGGAATGGTTGTCAATGTGTGCATTCAACTTACTGAGCTAAACTGCTGTTTGTATGCAGCAGTTTAGAAAACATTTCTGTGTAGATTCTCAAACAGACATTTGCAGCAAAATGCCGGCCTATAAGAAATAGCAGTAAGACTGCATCTAAAACTCAGAGGGAACGTTTCTTTCAAACTGCTCTGCAGTGTGTTCGTTCACCAAAGGTAGTTGAATCTATGTTTAGATTCAGCGAGTTTGAAACACGTTTATTCTAGGAGCTGCATTTCGATATTCCAGAGTGTATGGGAGTAAATGCTGTAAAGAGAAATACCTGTTTCTAAAACCAAAACGGAGCTATCTAACAGAATGGTTGTGAATGTGTGCATTCAACTTAAAGGGTTAATCTGCTCTTCTTAGGCAGCAGTTTAGAAACCCTTTCTATGCAAATTCTAAAATCTGCATTTGCAGCAAAACACCAGCCTAAAAGAAGTAGCAGTAAGACTGCATCTATAACATAGAAGAAACGTTTTATTTCAAAATGCTCTGCTCTGTGTTCATTCACCTAAGAGTCTTGAGTATATGTTCAGATTCAGCGAGTAAGAAACACGTTTCTTCCAGGAGCTGCATTTGCATATTCCAGAGTGTACTGGAGTATAAGGTTTAAAGTGAAATATCTGGTTCTAAAACAAACACGGAGCCATCTAACAGAATGGTTGTCACTGTGTGCATTCAGCTTATTGACATAAACTGTTGTTTCTATGCAGCAGTTTAGAAAAGCTTTTTGTGCAGATTCTAAAACAGACATTCCCAGCAAAATACCGGCCTCTAAGAAATAGCAATAAGACTGCGTCTAAAACTCAAATAAAACGTTTCTTTCAAACTGCTGTGCTGTGTGTTCGTTCACCTAAGGGAGTTGAATCTATGTTTAGATTCAGCGACTTAGAAACACGTCTATTCTGGGAGCTGCGTTTGGCTATTCCAGAATGAATGGGAGTATACGCTGTAACTAGAAACATAGGCTTCTAAAACCAAAACGGAGCTAGCTAACAGAATGATTGTGAATGAGGGCATTCAACTTAACGAATTAAACTGCTCCACTTATGCAGCCATTTAAAAACCATTTATATGGAAATTCTAAAACCAACATTTCCAGGAAAACACCAGCCTAAAAGAAATACCAGTAACAGTGCATCTATAACACGGAAGAAATGCTTTTTTCAAACTGCTCTGCTGTGCGTTCATTCACCTAACAGACTTCAATATATGCTCAGATTCATCGAGTTACAAACACGTTTCTTCCAGGAGCTGCGTTTGCATATGTCAGAGTGTACTGGAGTACAATATGTAAAGAGAAATATCTGATTATACTTAGAAACCCGTTTCTACTAGGAGCTGCGTTTGGATATTCCAGAGTGAAAGGGAGTATATGCTGTAAAGAGAAATAACTGTTTCTAAAACCAAAAGGCAGCTATCTAACCGAATGGTTGTCAATACGTGCATTTACATTCCCGAGTTGAACTCGTGTGTGGATTCAGCAGTCTGCAAACACTTTCTGTGCAGAATCTCAGAGCAAGCATTTTCAGCCCAATACCGGCATAAGGAAGAAACAGCAGTAAGCCCAGGAAATATCTGCTTCTAAATCCAAAACGCAGCTATCTAACAGAACGGTTGTCAATGTGTGCACTCAACTTCCAGAGTTAAACCCGTGTGTGGATTCAGCAGTCTGCAAACACTTTCTGTGCAGAGTTTCAAAACCGGCGTTTTCAGCCCAATACCGGCATACGGAAGAAACAGCAGAAAGCACAGGGAAATATCTGCTTCTAAATCCAAAACGCAGCTATCTAACAGAACGGTTGTCAATGTGTGCACTCAACTTCCAGAGTTAAACCCGTGTTTGGATACAGCAGTCTGCAAACACTTTCTGTGCAGAGTTTCAAAACAGGCGTTTTCAGCCCAATACCGGCATATGGAAGAAACAGCAGAAAGCACAGGGAAATATCTGCTTCTAAATCCAAAACGCAGCTATCTAACAGAACGGTTGTCAATGTGTGCACTAAACTTCCAGAGTTAAACCCGTGTGTGGATTCAGCAGTCTGCAAACACTTTCTGTGCAGAGTTTGAAAACCGGCGTTTTCAGCCCAATACCGGCATATGGAAGAATCAGCAGAAAGCCCAGGGAAATATCTGCTTCTAAATCCAAAACGCAGCTATCTAACAGAACGGTTGTCAATGTGCGCACTCCACTTCCAGAGTTAAACCCGTGTGTGGATTCAGCAGTCTGCAAACACTTTCTGTGCAGAGTTTCAAAACAGGCGTTTTCAGCCCAATACCGGCATATGGAAGAAACAGCAGAAAGCACAGGGAAATATCTGCTTCTAAATCCAAAACGCAGCTATCTAACAGAACGGTTGTCAATGTGTGCACTCCACTTCCAGAGTTAAACCCGTGTGTGGATTCAGCAGTCTGCAAACACTTTCTGTGCAGAGTTTCAAAACAGGCGTTTTCAGCCCAATACCGGCATATGGAAGAAACAGCAGAAAGCACAGGGAAATATCTGCTTCTAAATCCAAAACGCAGCTATCTAACAGAACGGTTGTCAATGTGTGCACTCCACTTCCAGAGTTAAACCCGTGTGTGGATTCAGCAGTCTGCAAACACTTTCTGTGCAGAGTTTCAAAACAGGCGTTTTCAGCCCAATACCGGCATAAGGAAGAAACAGCAGAAAGCATAGGGAAATATCTGCTTCTAAATCCAAAACGCAGCTATCTAACAGAACGGTTGTCAATGTGTGCACTCAACTTCCAGAGTTAAACCCGTGTTTGGATTCAGCCGTCTGCAAACACTTTCTGTGCAGAGTTTCAAAACAGGCGTTTTCAGCCAAATACCGGCATATGGAAGAAACAGCAGAAAGCACAGTGAAATATCTGCTTCTAAATCCAAAACGCAGCTATCTAACAGAACGGTTGTCAATGTGTGCACTCCACTTCCAGAGTTAAACCCGTGTGTGGATTCAGCAGTCTGCAAACACTTTCTGTGCAGAGTTTCAAAACAGGCGTTTTCAGCCCAATACCGGCATATGGAAGAAACAGCAGAAAGCACAGGGAAATATCTGCTTCTAAATCCAAAACGCAGCTATCTAACAGAACGGTTGTCAATGTGTGCACTCAACTTCCAGAGTTAAACCCGTGTGTGAATTCAGCAGTCTGCAAACACTTTCTGTGCAGAGTTTCAAAACCGGCGTTTTCAGCCCAATACCGGCATATGGAAGAAACAGCAGAAAGCACAGGGAAATATCTGCTTCTAAATCCAAAACGCAGCTATCTAACAGAACGGTTGTCAATGTGTGCACTCAACTTCCAGAGTTAAACCCGTGTGTGGATTCAGCAGTCTGCAAACACTTTCTGTGCAGAGTTTCAAAACAGGCGTTTTCAGCCCAATACCGGCATATGGAAGAAACAGCAGAAAGCACAGGGAAATATCTGCTTCTAAATCCAAAACGCAGCTATCTAACAGAACGGTTGTCAATGTGTTCACTCAACTTCCAGAGTTAAACCCGTGTGTGGATTCAGCAGTCTGCAAACACTTTCTGTGCAGAGTTTCAAAACAGCCGTTTTCAGCCCAATACCGGCATATGGAAGAAACAGCAGTAAGACTCCGTCTAAAACTCAGAAGAAACGTTTCTTTCAAACTGCTCGGCCGTGTGTTCTTTGACCTAAGGGAGCTGAATCTATGTTTAGATTCAGCGATATGGAAACACCTTTATTCTAGGAGCTGTCTTTGGATATTCCAGAATGAATGGGTGTATATGCTGTGAAGAGAAATATCTGTTTCTAAAACCAAATCCGATCTATCTAACAGAGTGGTTGTGAATGTGTGCATTCGGCTTAAAGAGGTAAACTGCTCTTCTCATGCAGCACTTTAGAAACCCTTTATATGCAAATTCTCATAGGGACCTTTCCAGCAGAACACCAACCTAAAGGAAATAGCAGTAAGACTGCATCTATAACATGGAAGAATCTTTGTTTTCAAAGTGCTCTGCTGTGTGTTCATTCACATAAGAGACTTGAATATATGTTCAGATTCAGCTAGTTAGAAACACGTTTCTTCCAGGAGCTGTGTTTGCCTATTCCAGAGTATACTGGAGTATAAGATGTAAAGACAAATGTCTCGTTCCAAAAGAAAAATGGATGATCTAATGGAATGGTTGTCAATGTGTGCATTCAACTTACTGAGCTAAACTGCTGTTTGTATGCAGCAGTTTAGAAAACATTTCTGTGTAGATTCTCAAACAGACATTTGCAGCAAAATGCCGGCCTATAAGAAATAGCAGTAAGACTGCATCTAAAACTCAGAGGGAACGTTTCTTTCAAACTGCTCTGCAGTGTGTTCGTTCACCAAAGGTAGTTGAATCTATGTTTAGATTCAGCGAGTTTGAAACACGTTTATTCTAGGAGCTGCATTTCGATATTCCAGAGTGTATGGGAGTAAATGCTGTAAAGAGAAATACCTGTTTCTAAAACCAAAACGGAGCTATCTAACAGAATGGTTGTGAATGTGTGCATTCAACTTAAAGGGTTAATCTGCTCTTCTTAGGCAGCAGTTTAGAAACCCTTTCTATGCAAATTCTAAAATCTGCATTTGCAGCAAAACACCAGCCTAAAAGAAGTAGCAGTAAGACTGCATCTATAACATAGAAGAAACGTTTTATTTCAAAATGCTCTGCTCTGTGTTCATTCACCTAAGAGTCTTGAGTATATGTTCAGATTCAGCGAGTAAGAAACACGTTTCTTCCAGGAGCTGCATTTGCATATTCCAGAGTGTACTGGAGTATAAGGTTTAAAGTGAAATATCTGGTTCTAAAACAAACACGGAGCCATCTAACAGAATGGTTGTCACTGTGTGCATTCAGCTTATTGACATAAACTGTTGTTTCTATGCAGCAGTTTAGAAAAGCTTTTTGTGCAGATTCTAAAACAGACATTCCCAGCAAAATACCGGCCTCTAAGAAATAGCAATAAGACTGCGTCTAAAACTCAAATAAAACGTTTCTTTCAAACTGCTGTGCTGTGTGTTCGTTCACCTAAGGGAGTTGAATCTATGTTTAGATTCAGCGACTTAGAAACACGTCTATTCTGGGAGCTGCGTTTGGCTATTCCAGAATGAATGGGAGTATACGCTGTAACTAGAAACATAGGCTTCTAAAACCAAAACGGAGCTAGCTAACAGAATGATTGTGAATGAGGGCATTCAACTTAACGAATTAAACTGCTCCACTTATGCAGCCATTTAAAAACCATTTATATGGAAATTCTAAAACCAACATTTCCAGGAAAACACCAGCCTAAAAGAAATACCAGTAACAGTGCATCTATAACACGGAAGAAATGCTTTTTTCAAACTGCTCTGCTGTGCGTTCATTCACCTAACAGACTTCAATATATGCTCAGATTCATCGAGTTACAAACACGTTTCTTCCAGGAGCTGCGTTTGCATATGTCAGAGTGTACTGGAGTACAATATGTAAAGAGAAATATCTGATTATACTTAGAAACCCGTTTCTACTAGGAGCTGCGTTTGGATATTCCAGAGTGAAAGGGAGTATATGCTGTAAAGAGAAATAACTGTTTCTAAAACCAAAAGGCAGCTATCTAACCGAATGGTTGTCAATACGTGCATTTACATTCCCGAGTTGAACTCGTGTGTGGATTCAGCAGTCTGCAAACACTTTCTGTGCAGAATCTCAGAGCAAGCATTTTCAGCCCAATACCGGCATAAGGAAGAAACAGCAGTAAGCCCAGGAAATATCTGCTTCTAAATCCAAAACGCAGCTATCTAACAGAACGGTTGTCAATGTGTGCACTCAACTTCCAGAGTTAAACCCGTGTGTGGATTCAGCAGTCTGCAAACACTTTCTGTGCAGAGTTTCAAAACCGGCGTTTTCAGCCCAATACCGGCATATGGAAGAAACAGCAGAAAGCACAGGGAAATATCTGCTTCTAAATCCAAAACGCAGCTATCTAACAGAACGGTTGTCAATGTGTGCACTCAACTTCCAGAGTTAAACCCGTGTTTGGATTCAGCAGTCTGCAAACACTTTCTGTGCAGAGTTTCAAAACAGGCGTTTTCAGCCCAATACCGGCATATGGAAGAAACAGCAGAAAGCACAGGGAAATATCTGCTTCTAAATCCAAAACGCAGCTATCTAACAGAACGGTTGTCAATGTGTGCACTCCACTTCCAGAGTTAAACCCGTGTTTGGATTCAGCAGTCTGCAAACACTTTCTGTGCAGAGTTTCAAAACAGGCGTTTTCAGCCCAATACCGGCATATGGAAGAAACAGCAGAAAGCACAGGGAAATATCTGCTTCTAAATCCAAAACGCAGCTATCTAACAGAACGGTTGTCAATGTGTGCACTCCACTTCCAGAGTTAAACCCGTGTGTGGATTCAGCAGTCTGCAAACACTTTCTGTGCAGAGTTTCAAACCCGGCGTTTTCAGCCCAATACCGGCATATGGAAGAAACAGCAGAAAGCACAGGGAAATATCTGCTTCTAAATCCAAAACGCAGCTATCTAACAAAACGGTTGTCAATGTGTGCACTCAACTTCCAGAGTTAAACCCGTGTTTGGTTTCAGCAGTCTGCAAACACTTTCTGTGCAGAGTTTCAAAACAGGCGTTTTCAGCCCAATACCGGCATAAGGAAGAAACAGCAGAAAGCATAGGGAAATATCTGCTTCTAAATCCAAAACGCAGCTATCTAACAGAACGGTTGTCAATGTGTGCACTCAACTTCCAGAGTTAAACCCGTGTTTGGATTCAGCCGTCTGCAAACACTTTCTGTGCAGAGTTTCAAAACAGGCGTTTTCAGCCAAATACCGGCATATGGAAGAAACAGCAGAAAGCACAGTGAAATATCTGCTTCTAAATCCAAAACGCAGCTATCTAACAGAACGGTTGTCAATGTGTGCACTCAACTTCCAGAGTTAAACCCGTGTGTGGATTCAGCAGTCTGCAAACACTTTCTGTGCAGAGTTTCAAAACAGCCGTTTTCAGCCCAATACCGGCATATGGAAGAAACAGCAGTAAGACTCCGTCTAAAACTCAGAAGAAACGTTTCTTTCAAACTGCTCGGCCGTGTGTTCTTTGACCTAAGGGAGCTGAATCTATGTTTAGATTCAGCGATATGGAAACACCTTTATTCTAGGAGCTGTCTTTGGATATTCCAGAATGAATGGGTGTATATGCTGTGAAGAGAAATATCTGTTTCTAAAACCAAATCCGATCTATCTAACAGAGTGGTTGTGAATGTGTGCATTCGGCTTAAAGAGGTAAACTGCTCTTCTCATGCAGCACTTTAGAAACCCTTTATATGCAAATTCTCATAGGGACCTTTCCAGCAGAACACCAACCTAAAGGAAATAGCAGTAAGACTGCATCTATAACATGGAAGAATCTTTGTTTTCAAAGTGCTCTGCTGTGTGTTCATTCACATAAGAGACTTGAATATATGTTCAGATTCAGCTAGTTAGAAACACGTTTCTTCCAGGAGCTGTGTTTGCCTATTCCAGAGTATACTGGAGTATAAGATGTAAAGACAAATGTCTCGTTCCAAAAGAAAAATGGATGATCTAATGGAATGGTTGTCAATGTGTGCATTCAACTTACTGAGCTAAACTGCTGTTTGTATGCAGCAGTTTAGAAAACATTTCTGTGTAGATTCTCAAACAGACATTTGCAGCAAAATGCCGGCCTATAAGAAATAGCAGTAAGACTGCATCTAAAACTCAGAGGGAACGTTTCTTTCAAACTGCTCTGCAGTGTGTTCGTTCACCAAAGGTAGTTGAATCTATGTTTAGATTCAGCGAGTTTGAAACACGTTTATTCTAGGAGCTGCATTTCGATATTCCAGAGTGTATGGGAGTAAATGCTGTAAAGAGAAATACCTGTTTCTAAAACCAAAACGGAGCTATCTAACAGAATGGTTGTGAATGTGTGCATTCAACTTAAAGGGTTAATCTGCTCTTCTTAGGCAGCAGTTTAGAAACCCTTTCTATGCAAATTCTAAAATCTGCATTTGCAGCAAAACACCAGCCTAAAAGAAGTAGCAGTAAGACTGCATCTATAACATAGAAGAAACGTTTTATTTCAAAATGCTCTGCTCTGTGTTCATTCACCTAAGAGTCTTGAGTATATGTTCAGATTCAGCGAGTAAGAAACACATTTCTTCCAGGAGCTGCATTTGCATATTCCAGAGTGTACTGGAGTATAAGGTTTAAAGTGAAATATCTGGTTCTAAAACAAACACGGAGCCATCTAACAGAATGGTTGTCACTGTGTGCATTCAGCTTATTGACATAAACTGTTGTTTCTATGCAGCAGTTTAGAAAAGCTTTTTGTGCAGATTCTAAAACAGACATTCCCAGCAAAATACCGGCCTCTAAGAAATAGCAATAAGACTGCGTCTAAAACTCAAATAAAACGTTTCTTTCAAACTGCTGTGCTGTGTGTTCGTTCACCTAAGGGAGTTGAATCTATGTTTAGATTCAGCGACTTAGAAACACGTCTATTCTGGGAGCTGCGTTTGGCTATTCCAGAATGAATGGGAGTATACGCTGTAACTAGAAACATAGGCTTCTAAAACCAAAACGGAGCTAGCTAACAGAATGATTGTGAATGAGGGCATTCAACTTAACGAATTAAACTGCTCCACTTATGCAGCCATTTAAAAACCATTTATATGGAAATTCTAAAACCAACATTTCCAGGAAAACACCAGCCTAAAAGAAATACCAGTAACAGTGCATCTATAACACGGAAGAAATGCTTTTTTCAAACTGCTCTGCTGTGCGTTCATTCACCTAACAGACTTCAATATATGCTCAGATTCATCGAGTTACAAACACGTTTCTTCCAGGAGCTGCGTTTGCATATGTCAGAGTGTACTGGAGTACAATATGTAAAGAGAAATATCTGATTATACTTAGAAACCCGTTTCTACTAGGAGCTGCGTTTGGATATTCCAGAGTGAAAGGGAGTATATGCTGTAAAGAGAAATAACTGTTTCTAAAACCAAAAGGCAGCTATCTAACCGAATGGTTGTCAATATGTGCATTTACATTCCCGAGTTGAACTCGTGTGTGGATTCAGCAGTCTGCAAACACTTTCTGTGCAGAATCTCAGAGCAAGCATTTTCAGCCCAATACCGGCATAAGGAAGAAACAGCAGTAAGCCCAGGAAATATCTGCTTCTAAATCCAAAACGCAGCTATCTAACAGAACGGTTGTCAATGTGTGCACTCAACTTCCAGAGTTAAACCCGTGTGTGGATTCAGCAGTCTGCAAACACTTTCTGTGCAGAGTTTCAAAACCGGCGTTTTCAGCCCAATACCGGCATATGGAAGAAACAGCAGAAAGCACAGGGAAATATCTGCTTCTAAATCCAAAACGCAGCTATCTAACAGAACGGTTGTCAATGTGTGCACTCAACTTCCAGAGTTAAACCCGTGTTTGGATTCAGCAGTCTGCAAACACTTTCTGTGCAGAGTTTCAAAACAGGCGTTTTCAGCCCAATACCGGCATATGGAAGAAACAGCAGAAAGCACAGGGAAATATCTGCTTCTAAATCCAAAACGCAGCTATCTAACAGAACGGTTGTCAATGTGTGCACTCCACTTCCAGAGTTAAACCCGTGTTTGGATTCAGCAGTCTGCAAACACTTTCTGTGCAGAGTTTCAAAACAGGCGTTTTCAGCCCAATACCGGCATATGGAAGAAACAGCAGAAAGCACAGGGAAATATCTGCTTCTAAATCCAAAACGCAGCTATCTAACAGAACGGTTGTCAATGTGTGCACTCCACTTCCAGAGTTAAACCCGTGTGTGGATTCAGCAGTCTGCAAACACTTTCTGTGCAGAGTTTCAAAACCGGCGTTTTCAGCCCAATACCGGCATATGGAAGAAACAGCAGAAAGCACAGGGAAATATCTGCTTCTAAATCCAAAACGCAGCTATCTAACAAAACGGTTGTCAATGTGTGCACTCAACTTCCAGAGTTAAACCCGTGTTTGGATTCAGCACTCTGCAAACACTTTCTGTGCAGAGTTTCAAAACAGGCGTTTTCAGCCCAATACCGGCATAAGGAAGAAACAGCAGAAAGCATAGGGAAATATCTGCTTCTAAATCCAAAACGCAGCTATCTAACAGAACGGTTGTCAATGTGTGCACTCAACTTCCAGAGTTAAACCCGTGTTTGGATTCAGCCGTCTGCAAACACTTTCTGTGCAGAGTTTCAAAACTGGCGTTTTCAGCCAAATACCGGCATATGGAAGAAACAGCAGAAAGCACAGTGAAATATCTGCTTCTAAATCCAAAACGCAGCTATCTAACAGAACGGTTGTCAATGTGTGCACTCAACTTCCAGAGTTAAACCGGTGTGTGGATTCAGCAGTCTGCAAACACTTTCTGTGCAGAGTTTCAAAACAGGCGTTTTCAGCCCAATACCGGCATATGGAAGAAACAGCAGAAAGCACAGGGAAATATCTGCTTCTAAATCCAAAACGCAGCTATCTAACAGAACGGTTGTCAATGTGTGCACTCAACTTCCAGAGTTAAACCCGTGTGTGGATTCAGCAGTCTGCAAACACTTTCTGTGCAGAGTTTCAAAACCGGCGTTTTCAGCCCAATACCGGCATATGGAAGAATCAGCAGAAAGCACAGGGAAATATCTGCTTCTAAATCCAAAACGCAGCTATCTAACAGAACGGTTGTCAATGTGTGCACTCAAGTTCCAGAGTTAAACCCGTGTTTGGATTCAGCAGTCTGCAAACACTTTCTGTGCAGAGTTTCAAAACAGGCGTTTTCAGCCCAATACCGGCATATGGAAGAAACAGCAGAAAGCACAGGGAAATATCTGCTTCTAAATCCAAAACGCAGCTATCTAACAGAACGGTTGTCAATGTGTGCACTCAACTTCCAGAGTTAAACCCGTGTGTGGATTCAGCAGTCTGCAAACACTTTCTGTGCAGAGTTTCAAAACAGGCATTTTCAGCCCAATACCGGCATATGGAAGAAACAGCAGAAAGCACAGGGAAATATCTGCTTCTAAATCCAAAACGCAGCTATCTAACAGAACGGTTGTCAATGTGTGCACTCCACTTATAGAGTTAAACCCGTGTGTGGATTCAGCAGTCTGCAAACACTTTCTGTGCAGAGTTTCAAAACAGGCGTTTTCAGCCCAATACCGGCATATGGAAGAAACAGCAGAAAGCACAGGGAAATATCTGCTTCTAAATCCAAAACGCAGCTATCTAACAGAACGGTTGTCAATGTGTGCACTCCACTTCCAGAATTAAACCGGTGTGTGGATTCAGCAGTCTGCAAACACTTTCTGTGCAGAGTTTCAAAACAGGCGTTTTCAGCCCAATACCGGCATATGGAAGAAACAGCAGAAAGCACAGGGAAATATCTGCTTCTAAATCCAAAACCCAGCTATCTAACAGAACGGTTGTCAATGTGTGCACTCAACTTCCAGAGTTAAACCCGTGTGTGGATTCAGCAGTCTGCAAACACTTTCTGTGCAGAGTTTCAAAACAGGCGTTTTCAGCCCAATACCGGCATATGGAAGAAACAGCAGAAAGCACAGGGAAATATCTGCTTCTAAATCCAAAACGCAGCTATCTAACAGAACGGTTGTCAATGTGTGCACTCCACTTCCAGAGTTAAACCCGTGTGTGGATTCAGCAGTCTGCAAACACTTTCTGTGCAGAGTTTCAAAACAGGCGTTTTCAGCCCAATACCGGCATATGGAAGAAACAGCAGAAAGCACAGGGAAATATCTGCTTCTAAATCCAAAACGCAGCTATCAAACAGAACGGTTGTCAATGTGTGCACTCCACTTCCAGAGTTAAACCCGTGTGTGAATTCAGCAGTCTGCAAACACTTTCTGTGCAGAGTTTCAAAACAGGCGTTTTCAGCCCAATACCGGCATATGGAAGAAACAGCAGAAAGCACAGGGAAATATCTGCTTCTAAATCCAAAACGCAGCTATCTAACAGAACGGTTGTCAATGTGTGCACTCAACTTCCAGAGTTAAACCCGTGTGTGAATTCAGCAGTCTGCAAACACTTTCTGTGCAGAGTTTCAAAACAGGCGTTTTCAGCCCAATACCGGCATATGGAAGAAACAGCAGAAAGCACAGGGAAATATCTGCTTCTAAATCCAAAACGCAGCTATCTAACAGAACGGTTGTCAATGTGTGCACTCAACTTCCAGAGTTAAACCAGTGTGTGGATTCAGCAGTCTGCAAACACTTTCTGTGCAGAGTTTCAAAACAGGCGTTTTCAGCCCAATACCGGCATATGGAAGAAACAGCAGAAAGCACAGGGAAATATCTGCTTCTAAATCCAAAACGCAGCTATCTAACAGAACGGTTGTCAATGTGTGCACTCAAGTTCCAGAGTTAAACCCGTGTTTGGATTCAGCAGTCTGCAAACACTTTCTGTGCAGAGTTTCAAAACAGGTGTTTTCAGCCCAATACCGGCATATGGAAGAAACAGCAGAAAGCACAGGGAAATATCTGCTTCTAAATCCAAAACGCAGCAATCTAACAGAACGGTTGTCAATGTGTGCACTCAACTTCCAGAGTTAAACCCGTGTTTGGATTCAGCAGTCTGCAAACACTTTCTGTGCAGAGTTTCAAAACAGGCGTTTTCAGCCCAATACCGGCATATGGAAGAAACAGCAGAAAGCAAAGGGAAATATCTGCTTCTAAATCCAAAACGCAGCTATCTAACAGAACGGTTGTCAATGTGTGCACTCAAGTTCCAGAGTTAAACCCGTGTTTGGATTCAGCAGTCTGCAAACACTTTCTGTGCAGAGTTTCAAAACAGGCGTTTTCAGCCCAATACCGGCATATGGAAGAAACAGCAGAAAGCACAGGGAAATATCTGCTTCTAAATCCAAAACGCAGCTATCTAACAGAACGGTTGTCAATGTGTGCACTCAACTTCCAGAGTTAAACCAGTGTGTGAATTCAGCAGTCTGCAAACACTTTCTGTGCAGAGTTTCAAAACAGGCGTTTTCAGCCCAATACCGGCATATGGAAGAAACAGCAGAAAGCACAGGGAAATATCTGCTTCTAAATCCAAAACGCAGCTATCTAACAGAACGGTTGTCAATGTGTGCACTCCACTTCCAGAGTTAAACCCGTGTGTGAATTCAGCAGTCTGCAAACACTTTCTGTGCAGAGTTTCAAAACAGGCGTTTTCAGCCCAATACCGGCATATGGAAGAAACAGCAGAAAGCACAGGGAAATATCTGCTTCTAAATCCAAAACGCAGCTATCTAACAGAACGGTTGTCAATGTGTGCACTCCACTTCCAGAGTTAAACCCGTGTGTGGATTCAGCAGTCTGCAAACACTTTCTGTGCAGAGTTTCAAAACAGGCGTTTTCAGCCCTATACCGGCATATGGAAGAAACAGCAGAAAGCACAGGGAAATATCTGCTTCTAAATCCAAAACGCAGCAATCTAACAGAACGGTTGTCAATGTGTGCACTCAACTTCCAGAGTTAAACCCGGGTGTGGATTCAGCAGTCTGCAAACACTTTCTGTGCAGAGTTTCAAAACAGGCGTTTTCAGCCCAATACCGGCATATGGAAGAAACAGCAGAAAGCACAGGGAAATATCTGCTTCTAATTCCAAAACCCAGCTATCTAACAGAACGGTTGTCAATGTGTGCATTCAACTTCCAGAGTTAAACCCGTGTGTGGATTCAGCAGTCTGCAAACACTTTCTGTGCAGAGTTTCAAAACAGGCGTTTTCAGCCCAATACCGGCATATGGAAGAAACAGCAGAAAGCACAGGGAAATATCTGCTTCTAAATCCAAAACGCAGCTATCTAACAGAACGGTTGTCATTGTGTGCACTCAACTTCCAGAGTTAAACCCGTGTGTGGATTCAGCAGTCTGCAAACACTTTCTGTGCAGAGTTTCAAAACCGGCGTTTTCAGCCCAATACCGTCATATGGAAGAAACAGCAGAAAGCACAGGGAAATATCTGCTTCTAAATCCAAAACGCAGCTATCTAACAGAACGGTTGTCAATGTGTGCACTCAACTTCCAGAGTTAAACCCGTGTGTGGATTCAGCAGTCTGCAAACACTTTCTGTGCAGAGTTTCAAAACAGGCGTTTTCAGCCCAATACCGGCATATGGAAGAACCAACAGAAACCACAGGGAAAAATCTGCTTCTAAATCCAAAACGGAGCTATCTAACAGAATGGTTGTCAATGTGTGCACTCCACTTCCAGAGTTAAACCCGTGTGTGGATTCAGCAGTCTGCAAACACTTTCTGTGCAGAGTTTCAAAACAGGCGTTTTCAGCCCAATACCGGCATATGGAAGAAACAGCAGAAAGCACAGGGAAATATCTGCTTCTAAATCCAAAACGCAGCTATCTAACAGAACGGTTGTCAATGTGTGCACTCAAGTTCCAGAGTTAAACCCGTGTTTGGATTCAGCAGTCTGCAAACACTTTCTGTGCAGAGTTTCAAAACAGGCGTTTTCAGCCCAATACCGGCATATGGAAGAAACAGCAGAAAGCACAGGGAAATATCTGCTTCTAAATCCAAAACGCAGCTATCTAACAGAACGGTTGTCAATGTGTGCACTCAACTTCCAGAGTTAAACCCATGTGTGGATTCAGCAGTCTGCAAACACTTTCTGTGCAGAGTTTCAAAACAGGCGTTTTCAGCCCAATACCGGCATATGGAAGAAACAGCAGAAAGCCCAGGGAAATATCTGCTTCTAAATCCAAAACGCAGCTATCTAACAGAACGGTTGTCAATGTGTGCACTCAAGTTCCAGAGTTAAACCCGTGTTTGGATTCAGCAGTCTGCAAACACTTTCTGTGCAGAGTTTCAAAACAGGCGTTTTCAGCCCAATACCGGCATATGGAAGAAACAGCAGAAAGCACAGGGAAATATCTACTTCTAAATCCAAAACGCAGCTATCTAACAGAACGGTTGTCAATGTGTGCACTCAACTTCCAGAGTTAAACCGGTGTGTGAATTCAGCAGTCTGCAAACACTTTCTGTGCAGAGTTTCAAAACAGGCGTTTTCAGCCCAATACCGGCATATGGAAGAAACAGAAGAAAGCACAGGGAAATATCTGCTTCTAAATCCAAAACCCAGCTATCTAACAGAACGGTTGTCAATGTGTGCACTCAACTTCCAGAGTTAAACCCGTGTGTGGATTCAGCAGTCTGCAAACACTTTCTGTGCAGAGTTTCAAAACAGGCGTTTTCAGCCCAATACCGGCATATGGAAGAAACAGCAGAAAGCACAGGGAAATATCTGCTTCTAAATCCAAAACGCAGCTATCTAACAGAACGGTTGTCAATGTGTGCACTCCACTTCCAGAGTTAAACCCGTGTGTGGATTCAGCAGTCTGCAAACACTTTCTGTGCAGAGTTTCAAAACAGGCGTTTTCAGCCCAATACCGGCATATGGAAGAAACAGCAGAAAGCACAGGGAAATATCTGCTTCTAAATCCAAAACGCAGCTATCTAACAGAACGGTTGTCAATGTGTGCACTCCACTTCCAGAGTTAAACCCGTGTGTGAATTCAGCAGTCTGCAAACACTTTCTGTGCAGAGTTTCAAAACAGGCGTTTTCAGCCCAATACCGGCATATGGAAGAAACAGCAGAAAGCACAGGGAAATATCTGCTTCTAAATCCAAAACGCAGCTATCTAACAGAACGGTTGTCAATGTGTGCACTCAACTTCCAGAGTTAAACCCGTGTGTGAATTCAGCAGTCTGCAAACACTTTCTGTGCAGAGTTTCAAAACAGGCGTTTTCAGCCCAATACCGGCATATGGAAGAAACAGCAGAAAGCACAGGGAAATATCTGCTTCTAAATCCAAAACGCAGCTATCTAACAGAACGGTTGTCAATGTGTGCACTCAACTTCCAGAGTTAAACCAGTGTGTGGATTCAGCAGTCTGCAAACACTTTCTGTGCAGAGTTTCAAAACAGGCGTTTTCAGCCCAATACCGGCATATGGAAGAAACAGCAGAAAGCACAGGGAAATATCTGCTTCTAAATCCAAAACGCAGCTATCTAACAGAACGGTTGTCAATGTGTGCACTCAAGTTCCAGAGTTAAACCCGTGTTTGGATTCAGCAGTCTGCAAACACTTTCTGTGCAGAGTTTCAAAACAGGCGTTTTCAGCCCAATACCGGCATATGGAAGAAACAGCAGAAAGCACAGGGAAATATCTACTTCTAAATCCAAAACGCAGCTATCTAACAGAACGGTTGTCAATGTGTGCACTCAAGTTCCAGAGTTAAACCCGTGTTTGGATTCAGCAGTCTGCAAACACTTTCTGTGCAGAGTTTCAAAACAGGTGTTTTCAGCCCAATACCGGCATATGGAAGAAACAGCAGAAAGCACAGGGAAATATCTGCTTCTAAATCCAAAACGCAGCAATCTAACAGAACGGTTGTCAATGTGTGCACTCAACTTCCAGAGTTAAACCCGTGTTTGGATTCAGCAGTCTGCAAACACTTTCTGTGCAGAGTTTCAAAACAGGCGTTTTCAGCCCAATACCGGCATATGGAAGAAACAGCAGAAAGCACAGGGAAATATCTGCTTCTAAATCCAAAACGCAGCTATCTAACAGAACGGTTGTCAATGTGTGCACTCAACTTCGAGAGTTAAACCAGTGTGTGAATTCAGCAGTCTGCAAACACTTTCTGTGCAGAGTTTCAAAACAGGCGTTTTCAGCCCAATACCGGCATATGGAAGAAACAGCAGAAAGCACAGGGAAATATCTGCTTCTAAATCCAAAACGCAGCTATCTAACAGAACGGTTGTCAATGTGTGCACTCCACTTCCAGAGTTAAACCCGTGTGTGAATTCAGCAGTCTGCAAACACTTTCTGTGCAGAGTTTCAAAACAGGCGTTTTCAGCCCAATACCGGCATATGGAAGAAACAGCAGAAAGCACAGGGAAATATCTGCTTCTAAATCCAAAACGCAGCTATCTAACAGAACGGTTGTCAATGTGTGCACTCCACTTCCAGAGTTAAACCCGTGTGTGGATTCAGCAGTCTGCAAACACTTTCTGTGCAGAGTTTCAAAACAGGCGTTTTCAGCCCAATACCGGCATATGGAAGAAACAGCAGAAAGCACAGGGAAATATCTGCTTCTAAATCCAAAACGCAGCTATCTAACAGAACGGTTGTCAATGTGTGCACTCCTCTTCCAGAGTTAAACCCGTGTGTGGATTCAGCAGTCTGCAAACACTTTCTGTGCATAGTTTCAAAACAGGCGTTTTCAGCCCAATACCGGCATATGGAAGAAACAGCAGAAAGCACAGGGAAATATCTGCTTCTAAATCCAAAACGCAGCTATCTAACAGAACGGTTGTCAATGTGTGCACTCAACTTCCAGAGTTAAACCCGTGTTTGGATTCAGCAGTCTGCAAACACTTTCTGTGCAGAGTTTCAAAACAGGCGTTTTCAGCCCAATACCGGCATATGGAAGAAACAGCAGAAAGCACAGGGAAATATCTGCTTCTAAATCCAAAACGCAGCTATCTAACAGAACGGTTGTCAATGGGTGCACTCCACTTCCAGAGTTAAACCCGTGTGTGGATTCAGGAGTCTGCAAACACTTTCTGTGCAGAGTTTCAAAACACGCGTTTTCAGCCCAAAACCGGCATATGGAAGAAACAGCAGAAAGCACAGGGAAATATCTGCTTCTAAATCCAAAACGCAGCTATCTAACAGAACGGTTGTCAATGTGTGCACTGAACTTCCAGAGTTAAACCCGTGTGTGGATTCAGCAGTCTGCAAACACATTCTGTGCAGAGTTTCAAAACAGGCGTTTTCAGCCCAATACCGGCATATGGAAGAAACAGCAGAAAGCACAGGGAAATATCTGCTTCTAAATCCAAAACGCAGCTATCTAACAGAACGGTTGTCAATGTGTGCACTCAACTTCCAGAGTTAAACCCGAGTGTGGATTCGGCACTCTGCAAACACTTTCTGTGCAGAGTTTCAAAACTGGCGTTTTCAGCCCAATACCGGCATATGGAAGAAACAGCAGAAAGCACAGGGAAATATCTGCTTCTAAATCCAAAACGCAGCTATCTAACAGAACGGTTGTCAATGTGTGCACTCAACTTCCAGAGTTAAACCCGTGTGTGGATTCAGCAGTCTGCAAACACTTTCTGTGCAGAGTTTCAAAACAGGCGTTTTCAGCGCAATACCGGCATACGGAAGAAAGAGCAGAAAGCACAGGGAAGTATCTGCTTCTAAATCCAAAACGCAGCTATCTAACAGAACGGTTGTCAGTGTGTGCACTCAACTTCCAGAGTTAAACCCGTGTTTGGATTCAGCAGTCTGCAAACACTTTCTGTGCAGAGTTTCAAAACAGGCGTTTTCAGCCCATTACCGGCATATGGAAGAAACAGCAGAAAGCACAGGGAAATATCTGCTTCTAAATCCAAAACGCAGCTATCTAACAGAACGGTTGTCAATGTGTTCACTCAACTTCCAGAGTTAAACCCGTGTGTGGATTCAGCAGTCTGCAAACACTTTCTGTGCAGAGTTTCAAAACAGGCGTTTTCAGCCCAATACCGGCATATGGAAGAAACAGCAGAAAGCACAGGGAAATATCTGCTTCTAAATCCAAAACGCAGCTATCTAACAGAACGGTTGTCAATGTGTGCACTCAAGTTCCAGAGTTAAACCCGTGTTTGGATTCAGCAGTCTGCAAACACTTTCTGTGCAGAGTTTCAAAACAGGCGTTTTCAGCCCAATACCGGCATATGGAAGAAACAGCAGAAAGCACAGGGAAATATATGCTTCTAAATCCAAAACGCAGCTATCTAACAGAACGGTTGTCAATCTGTGCACTCAACTTCCAGAGTTAAACCAGTGTGTGAATTCAGCAGTCTGCAAACACTTTCTGTGCAGAGTTTCAAAACCGGCGTTTTCAGCCCAATACCGGCATATGGAAGAAACAGCAGAAAGCACAGGGAAATATCTGCTTCTAAATCCAAAACGCAGCTATCTAACAGAACGGTTGTCAATGTGTGCACTCCACTTCCAGAGTTAAACCCGTGTGTGGATTCAGCAGTCTGCAAACACTTTCTGTGCAGAGTTTCAAAACAGGCGTTTTCAGCCCAATACCGGCATATGGAAGAAACAGCAGAAAGCACAGGGAAATATCTGCTTCTAAATCCAAAACGCAGCTATCTAACAGAACGGTTGTCAATGTGTGCACTCCACTTCCAGAGTTAAACCCGTGTGTGGATTCAGCAGTCTGCAAACACTTTCTGTGCAGAGTTTCAAAACAGGCGTTTTCAGCCCAATACCGGCATATGGAAGAAACAGCAGAAAGCACAGGGAAATATCTGCTTCTAAATCCAAAACGCAGCTATCTAACAGAACGGTTGTCAATGTGTGCACTCCACTTCCAGAGTTAAACCCGTGTGTGGATTCAGCAGTCTGCAAACACTTTCTGTGCAGAGTTTCAAAACAGGCGTTTTCAGCCCAATACCGGCATAAGGAAGAAACAGCAGAAAGCATAGGGAAATATCTGCTTCTAAATCCAAAACGCAGCTATCTAACAGAACGGTTGTCAATGTGTGCACTCAACTTCCAGAGTTAAACCCGTGTTTGGATTCAGCCGTCTGCAAACACTTTCTGTGCAGAGTTTCAAAACAGGCGTTTTCAGCCCAATACCGGCATATGGAAGAAACAGCAGAAAGCACAGTGAAATATCTGCTTCTAAATCCAAAACGCAGCTATCTAACAGAACGGTTGTCAATGTGTGCACTCAAGTTCCAGAGTTAAACCCGTGTGTGGATTCAGCAGTCTGCAAACACTTTCTGTGCAGAGTTTCAAAACAGGCGTTTTCAACCCAATACCGGCATATGGAAGAAACAGCAGAAAGCACAGGGAAATATCTGCTTCTAAATCCAAAACGCAGCCATCTAACAGAACGGTTGTCAATGTGTGCACTCAACTTCCAGAGCTAAACCCGTGTGTGAATTCAGCAGTCTGCAAACACTTTCTGTGCAGAGTTTCAAAACAGGCGTTTTCAGCCCAATACCGGCATATGGAAGAAACAGCAGAAAGCACAGGGAAATATCTGCTTCTAAATCCAAAACGCAGCTATCTAACAGAACGGTTGTCAATGTGTGCACTCAAGTTCCAGAGTTAAACCCGTGTGTGGATTCAGCAGTCTGCAAACACTTTCTGTGCAGAGTTTCAAAACAGGCGTTTTCAGCCCAATACCGGCATATGGAAGAAACAGCAGAAAGCCCAGGGAAATATCTGCTTCTAAATCCAAAACGCAGCTATCTAACAGAACGGTTGTCAATGTGTGCACTCAACTTCCAGAGTTAAACCCGTGTGTGGATTCAGCAGTCTGCAAACACTTTCTGTGCAGAGTTTCAAAACAGCCGTTTTCAGCCCAATACCGGCATATGGAAGAAACAGCAGTAAGACTCCGTCTAAAACTCAGAAGAAACGTTTCTTTCAAACTGCTCGGCCGTGTGTTCTTTGACCTAAGGGAGCTGAATCTATGTTTAGATTCAGCGATATGGAAACACCTTTATTCTAGGAGCTGTCTTTGGATATTCCAGAATGAATGGGTGTATATGCTGTGAAGAGAAATATCTGTTTCTAAAACCAAATCCGATCTATCTAACAGAGTGGTTGTGAATGTGTGCATTCGGCTTAAAGAGGTAAACTGCTCTTCTCATGCAGCACTTTAGAAACCCTTTATATGCAAATTCTCATAGGGACCTTTCCAGCAGAACACCAACCTAAAGGAAATAGCAGTAAGACTGCATCTATAACATGGAAGAATCTTTGTTTTCAAAGTGCTCTGCTGTGTGTTCATTCACATAAGAGACTTGAATATATGTTCAGATTCAGCTAGTTAGAAACACGTTTCTTCCAGGAGCTGTGTTTGCCTATTCCAGAGTATACTGGAGTATAAGATGTAAAGACAAATGTCTCGTTCCAAAAGAAAAATGGATGATCTAATGGAATGGTTGTCAATGTGTGCATTCAACTTACTGAGCTAAACTGCTGTTTGTATGCAGCAGTTTAGAAAACATTTCTGTGTAGATTCTCAAACAGACATTTGCAGCAAAATGCCGGCCTATAAGAAATAGCAGTAAGACTGCATCTAAAACTCAGAGGGAACGTTTCTTTCAAACTGCTCTGCAGTGTGTTCGTTCACCAAAGGTAGTTGAATCTATGTTTAGATTCAGCGAGTTTGAAACACGTTTATTCTAGGAGCTGCATTTCGATATTCCAGAGTGTATGGGAGTAAATGCTGTAAAGAGAAATACCTGTTTCTAAAACCAAAACGGAGCTATCTAACAGAATGGTTGTGAATGTGTGCATTCAACTTAAAGGGTTAATCTGCTCTTCTTAGGCAGCAGTTTAGAAACCCTTTCTATGCAAATTCTAAAATCTGCATTTGCAGCAAAACACCAGCCTAAAAGAAGTAGCAGTAAGACTGCATCTATAACATAGAAGAAACGTTTTATTTCAAAATGCTCTGCTCTGTGTTCATTCACCTAAGAGTCTTGAGTATATGTTCAGATTCAGCGAGTAAGAAACACGTTTCTTCCAGGAGCTGCATTTGCATATTCCAGAGTGTACTGGAGTATAAGGTTTAAAGTGAAATATCTGGTTCTAAAACAAACACGGAGCCATCTAACAGAATGGTTGTCACTGTGTGCATTCAGCTTATTGACATAAACTGTTGTTTCTATGCAGCAGTTTAGAAAAGCTTTTTGTGCAGATTCTAAAACAGACATTCCCAGCAAAATACCGGCCTCTAAGAAATAGCAATAAGACTGCGTCTAAAACTCAAATAAAACGTTTCTTTCAAACTGCTGTGCTGTGTGTTCGTTCACCTAAGGGAGTTGAATCTATGTTTAGATTCAGCGACTTAGAAACACGTCTATTCTGGGAGCTGCGTTTGGCTATTCCAGAATGAATGGGAGTATACGCTGTAACTAGAAACATAGGCTTCTAAAACCAAAACGGAGCTAGCTAACAGAATGATTGTGAATGAGGGCATTCAACTTAACGAATTAAACTGCTCCACTTATGCAGCCATTTAAAAACCATTTATATGGAAATTCTAAAACCAACATTTCCAGGAAAACACCAGCCTAAAAGAAATACCAGTAACAGTGCATCTATAACACGGAAGAAATGCTTTTTTCAAACTGCTCTGCTGTGCGTTCATTCACCTAACAGACTTCAATATATGCTCAGATTCATCGAGTTACAAACACGTTTCTTCCAGGAGCTGCGTTTGCATATGTCAGAGTGTACTGGAGTACAATATGTAAAGAGAAATATCTGATTATACTTAGAAACCCGTTTCTACTAGGAGCTGCGTTTGGATATTCCAGAGTGAAAGGGAGTATATGCTGTAAAGAGAAATAACTGTTTCTAAAACCAAAAGGCAGCTATCTAACCGAATGGTTGTCAATACGTGCATTTACATTCCCGAGTTGAACTCGTGTGTGGATTCAGCAGTCTGCAAACACTTTCTGTGCAGAATCTCAGAGCAAGCATTTTCAGCCCAATACCGGCATAAGGAAGAAACAGCAGTAAGCCCAGGAAATATCTGCTTCTAAATCCAAAACGCAGCTATCTAACAGAACGGTTGTCAATGTGTGCACTCAACTTCCAGAGTTAAACCCGTGTGTGGATTCAGCAGTCTGCAAACACTTTCTGTGCAGAGTTTCAAAACCGGCGTTTTCAGCCCAATACCGGCATATGGAAGAAACAGCAGAAAGCACAGGGAAATATCTGCTTCTAAATCCAAAACGCAGCTATCTAACAGAACGGTTGTCAATGTGTGCACTCAACTTCCAGAGTTAAACCCGTGTTTGGATTCAGCAGTCTGCAAACACTTTCTGTGCAGAGTTTCAAAACAGGCGTTTTCAGCCCAATACCGGCATATGGAAGAAACAGCAGAAAGCACAGGGAAATATCTGCTTCTAAATCCAAAACGCAGCTATCTAACGGAACGGTTGTCAATGTGTGCACTCAACTTCCAGAGTTAAACCCATGTGTGGATTCAGCAGTCTGCAAACACTTTCTGTGCAGAGTTTCAAAACAGGCGTTTTCAGCCCAATACCGGCATAAGGAAGAAACAGCAGAAAGCCCAGGGAAATATCTGCTTCTAAATCCAAAACGCAGCTATCTAACAGAACGGTTGTCAATGTGTGCACTCAAGTTCCAGAGTTAAACCCGTGTTTGGATTCAGCAGTCTGCAAACACTTTCTGTGCAGAGTTTCAAAACAGGCGTTTTCAGCCCAATACCGGCATATGGAAGAAACAGCAGAAAGCACAGGGAAATATCTACTTCTAAATCCAAAACGCAGCTATCTAACAGAACGGTTGTCAATGTGTGCACTCAACTTCCAGAGTTAAACCGGTGTGTGAATTCAGCAGTCTGCAAACACTTTCTGTGCAGAGTTTCAAAACAGGCGTTTTCAGCCCAATACCGGCATATGGAAGAAACAGCAGAAAGCACAGGGAAATATCTGCTTCTAAATCCAAAACGCAGCTATCTAACAGAACGGTTGTCAATGTGTGCACTGAACTTCCAGAGTTAAACCCGTGTGTGGATTCAGCAGTCTGCAAACACTTTCTGTGCAGAGTTTCAAAACCGGCGTTTTCAGCCCAATACCGGCATATGGAAGAATCAGCAGAAAGCACAGGGAAATATCTGCTTCTAAATCCAAAACGCAGCTATCTAACAGAACGGTTGTCAATGTGTGCACTCCACTTCCAGAGTTAAACCCGTGTGTGGATTCAGCAGTCTGCAAACACTTTCTGTGCAGAGTTTCAAAACAGGCGTTTTCAGCCCAATACCGGCATATGGAAGAAACAGCAGAAAGCACAGGGAAATATCTGCTTCTAAATCCAAAACGCAGCTATCTAACAGAACGGTTGTCAATGTGTGCACTCCACTTCCAGAGGTAAACCCGTGTGTGAATTCAGCAGTCTGCAAACACTTTCTATGCAGAGTTTCAAAACAGGCATTTTCAGCCCAATACCGGCATATGGAAGAAACAGCAGAAAGCACAGGGAAATATCTGCTTCTAAATCCAAAACGCAGCTATCTAACAGAACGGTTGTCAATGTGTGCACTCCACTTCCAGAGTTAAACCCGTGTGTGGATTCAGCAGTCTGCAAACACTTTCTGTGCAGAGTTTCAAAACAGGCGTTTTCAGCCCAATACCGGCATATGGAAGAAACAGCAGAAAGCACAGGGAAATATCTGCTTCTAAATCCAAAACGCAGCTATCTAACAGAACGGTTGTCAATGTGTGCACTCCACTTCCAGAGTTAAACCCGTGTGTGGATTCAGCAGTCTGCAAACACTTTCTGTGCAGAGTTTCAAAACAGGCGTTTTCAGCCCAATACCGGCATATGGAAGAAACAGCAGAAAGCACAGGGAAATATCTGCTTCTAAATCCAAAACCCAGCTATCTAACAGAACGGTTGTCAATGTGTGCACTCAACTTCCAGAGTTAAACCCGTGTGTGGATTCAGCAGTCTGCAAACACTTTCTGTGCAGAGTTTCAAAACAGGCGTTTTCAGCCCAATACCGGCATATGGAAGAAACAGCAGAAAGCACAGGGAAATATCTGCTTCTAAATCCAAAACGCAGCTATCTAACAGAACGGTTGTCAATGTGTGCACTCCACTTCCAGAGTTAAACCCGTGTGTGAATTCAGCAGTCTGCAAACACTTTCTGTGCAGAGTTTCAAAACAGGCGTTTTCAGCCCAATACCGGCATATGGAAGAAACAGCAGAAAGCACAGGGAAATATCTGCTTCTAAATCCAAAACGCAGCTATCTAACAGAACGGTTGTCAATGTGTGCACTCCACTTCCAGAGTTAAACCCGTGTGTGGATTCAGCAGTCTGATAACACTTTCTGTGCAGAGTTTCAAAACAGGCGTTTTCAGCCCAATACCGGCATATGGAAGAAACAGCAGAAAGCACAGGGAAATATCAGCTTCTAAATCCAAAACGCAGCTATCTAACAGAACGGTTGTCAATGTGTGCACTCAACTTCCAGAGTTAAACCCGTGTGTGAATTCAGCAGTCAGCAAACACTTTCTGTGCAGAGTTTCAAAACAGGCGTTTTCAGCCCAATACCGGCATATGGAAGAAACAGCAGAAAGCACAGGGAAATATCTGCTTCTAAATCCAAAACGCAGCAATCTAACAGAACGGTTGTCAATGTGTGCACTCAAGTTCCAGAGTTAAACCCGTGTTTGGATTCAGCAGTCTGCAAACACTTTCTGTGAAGAGTTTCAAAACAAGCGTTTTCAGCCCAATACCGGCATATGGAAGAAACAGCAGAAAGCACAGGGAAATATCTGCTTCTAAATCCAAAACGCAGCTATCTAACAGAACGGTTGTCAATGTGTGCACTCAACTTCCAGAGTTAAACCCGTGTGTGAATTCAGCAGTCTGCAAACACTTTCTGTGCAGAGTTTCAAAACAGGCGTTTTCAGCCAAATACCGGCATATGGAAGAAACAGCAGAAAGCACAGGGAAATATCTGCTTCTAAATCCAAAACGCAGCTATCTAACAGAACGGTTGTCATTGTGTGCACTCAACTTCCAGAGTTAAACCAGTGTGTGGATTCAGCAGTCTGCAAACACTTTCTGTGCAGAGTTTCAAAACAGGCGTTTTCAGCCCAATACCGGCATATGGAAGAAACAGCAGAAAGCACAGGGAAATATCTGCTTCTAAATCCAAAACGCAGCTATCTAACAGAACGGTTGTCAATGTGTGCACTCAAGTTCCAGAGTTAAACCCGTGTTTGGATTCAGCAGTCTGCAAACACTTTCTGTGCAGAGTTTCAAAACAGGCGTTTTCAGCCCAATACCGGCATATGGAAGAAACAGCAGAAAGCACAGGGAAATATCTGCTTCTAAATCCAAAACGCAGCAATCTAACAGAACGGTTGTCAATGTGTGCACTCAACTTCCAGAGTTAAACCCGTGTTTGGATTCAGCAGTCTGCAAACACTTTCTGTGCAGAGTTTCAAAACAGGCGTTTTCAGCCCAATACCGGCATATGGAAGAAACAGCAGAAAGCACAGGGAAATATCTGCTTCTAAATCCAAAACGCAGCTCTCTAACAGAACGGTTGTCAATGTGTGCACTCAAGTTCCAGAGTTAAACCCGTGTTTGGATTCAGCAGTCTGCAAACACTTTCTGTGCAGAGTTTCAAAACAGGCGTTTTCAGCCCAATACCGGCATATGGAAGAAACAGCAGAAAGCACAGGGAAATATCTGCTTCTAAATCCAAAACGCAGCTATCTAACAGAACGGTTGTCAATGTGTGCACTCAACTTCGAGAGGTAAACCAGTGTGTGAATTCAGCAGTCTGCAAACACTTTCTGTGCAGAGTTTCAAAACAGGCGTTTTCAGCCCAATACCGGCATATGGAAGAAACAGCAGAAAGCACAGGGAAATATCTGCTTCTAAATCCAAAACGCAGCTATCTAACAGAACGGTTGTCAATGTGTGCACTCCACTTCCAGAGTTAAACCCGTGTGTGAATTCAGCAGTCTGCAAACACTTTCTGTGCAGAGTTTCAAAACTGGCGTTTTCAGCCCAATACCGGCATATGGAAGAAACAGCAGAAAGCACAGGGAAATATCTGCTTCTAAATCCAAAACGCAGCTATCTAACAGAACGGTTGTCAATGTGTGCACTCCACTTCCAGAGTTAAACCCGTGTGTGGATTCAGCAGTCTGCAAACACTTTCTGTGCAGAGTTTCAAAACAGGCGTTTTCAGCCCAATACCGGCATATGGAAGAAACAGCAGAAAGCACAGGGAAATATCTGCTTCTAAATCCAAAACGCAGCTATCTAACAGAACGGTTGTCAATGTGTGCACTCAACTTCCAGAGTTAAACCCGTGTGTGAATTCAGCAGTCTGCAAACACTTTCTGTGCAGAGTTTCAAAACCGGCGTTTTCAGCCCAATACCGGCATATGGAAGAATCAGCAGAAAGCACAGGGAAATATCTGCTTCTAAATCCAAAACGCAGCTATCTAACAGAACGGTTGTCAATGTGTGCACTCCACTTCCAGAGTTAAACCCGTGTGTGGATTCAGCAGTCTGCAAACACTTTCTGTGCAGAGTTTCAAAACAGGCGTTTTCAGCCCAATACCTGCATATGGAAGAAACAGCAGAAAGCACAGGGAAATATATGCTTCTAAATCCAAAACGCAGCTATCTAACAGAACGGTTGTCAATGTGTGCACTCAACTTCCAGAGTTAAACCCGTGTGTGAATTCAGCAGTCTGCAAACACTTTCTGTGCAGAGTTTCAAAACAGGCGTTTTCAGCCCAATACCGGCATATGGAAGAAACAGCAGAAAGCACAGGGAAATATCTGCTTCTAAATCCAAAACGCAGCAATCTAATAGAACGGTTGTCAATGTGTGCACTCCACTTCCAGAGTTAAACCCGTGTGTGGATTCAGCAGTCTGCAAACACTTTCTGTGCAGAGTTTCAAAACAGGCGTTTTCAGCCCAATACCGGCATATGGAAGAAACAGCAGAAAGCACAGGGAAATATCTGCTTCTAAATCCAAAACGCAGCTATCTAACAGAACGGTTGTCAATGTGTGCACTCCACTTCCAGCGTTAAACCCGTGTGTGGATTCAGCAGTCTGCAAACACTTTCTGTGCAGAGTTTCAAAACAGGCGTTTTCAGCCCAATACCGGCATATGGAAGAAACAGCAGAAAGCACAGGGAAATATCTGCTTCTAAATCCAAAACGCAGCTATCTAACAGAACGGTTGTCAATGTGTGCACTCAACTTCCAGAGTTAAACCCGTGTTTGGATTCAGCAGTCTGCAAACACTTTCTGTGCAGAGTTTCAAAACAGGCGTTTTCAGCCCAATACCGGCATATGGAAGAAACAGCAGAAAGCACAGGGAAATATCTGCTTCTAAATCCAAAACGCAGCTATCTAACAGAACGGTTGTCAATGTGTGCACTCAAGTTCCAGAGTTAAACCCGTGTGTGGATTCAGGAGTCTGCAAACACTTTCTGTGCAGAGTTTCAAAACACGCGTTTTCAGCCCAATACCGGCATATGGAAGAAACAGCAGAAAGCACAGGGAAATATCTGCTTCTAAATCCAAAACGCAGCTATCTAACAGAACGGTTGTCAATGTGTGCACTCCACTTCCAGAGTTAAACCCGTGTGTGAATTCAGCAGTCTGCAAACACTTTCTGTGCAGAGTTTCAAAACTGGCGTTTTCAGCCCAATACCGGCATATGGAAGAAACAGCAGAAAGCACAGGGAAATATCTGCTTCTAAATCCAAAACGCAGCTATCTAACAGAACGGTTGTCAATGTGTGCACTCCACTTCCAGAGTTAAACCCGTGTGTGGATTCAGCAGTCTGCAAACACTTTCTGTGCAGAGTTTCAAAACAGGCGTTTTCAGCCCAATACCGGCATATGGAAGAAACAGCAGAAAGCACAGGGAAATATCTGCTTCTAAATCCAAAACGCAGCTATCTAACAGAACGGTTGTCAATGTGTGCACTCAACTTCCAGAGTTAAACCCGTGTGTGAATTCAGCAGTCTGCAAACACTTTCTGTGCAGAGTTTCAAAACCGGCGTTTTCAGCCCAATACCGGCATATGGAAGAATCAGCAGAAAGCACAGGGAAATATCTGCTTCTAAATCCAAAACGCAGCTATCTAACAGAACGGCTGTCAATGTGTGCACTCCACTTCCAGAGTTAAACCCGTGTGTGGATTCAGCAGTCTGCAAACACTTTCTGTGCAGAGTTTCAAAACAGGCGTTTTCAGCCCAATACCTGCATATGGAAGAAACAGCAGAAAGCACAGGGAAATATATGCTTCTAAATCCAAAACGCAGCTATCTAACAGAACGGTTGTCAATGTGTGCACTCAACTTCCAGAGTTAAACCCGTGTGTGAATTCAGCAGTCTGCAAACACTTTCTGTGCAGAGTTTCAAAACAGGCGTTTTCAGCCCAATACCGGCATATGGAAGAAACAGCAGAAAGCACAGGGAAATATCTGCTTCTAAATCCAAAACGCAGCAATCTAACAGAACGGTTGTCAATGTGTGCACTCCACTTCCAGAGTTAAACCCGTGTGTGGATTCAGCAGTCTGCAAACACTTTCTGTGCAGAGTTTCAAAACAGGCGTTTTCAGCCCAATACCGGCATATGGAAGAAACAGCAGAAAGCACAGGGAAATATCTGCTTCTAAATCCAAAACGCAGCTATCTAACAGAACGGTTGTCAATGTGTTCACTCCACTTCCAGCGTTAAACCCGTGTGTGGAATCAGCAGTCTGCAAACACTTTCTGTGCAGAGTTTCAAAACAGGCGTTTTCAGCCCAATACCGGCATATGGAAGAAACAGCAGAAAGCACAGGGAAATATCTGCTTCTAAATCCAAAACGCAGCTATCTAACAGAACGGTTGTCAATGTGTGCACTCAACTTCCAGAGTTAAACCCGTGTTTGGATTCAGCAGTCTGCAAACACTTTCTGTGCAGAGTTTCAAAACAGGCGTTTTCAGCCCAATACCGGCATATGGAAGAAACAGCAGAAAGCACAGGGAAATATCTGCTTCTAAATCCAAAACGCAGCTATCTAACAGAACGGTTGTCAATGTGTGCACTCAAGTTCCAGAGTTAAACCCGTGTGTGGATTCAGGAGTCTGCAAACACTTTCTGTGCAGAGTTTCAAAACACGCGTTTTCAGCCCAATACCGGCATATGGAAGAAACAGCAGAAAGCACAGGGAAATATCTGCTTCTAAATCCAAAACGCAGCTATCTAACAGAACGGTTGTCAATGTGTGCACTGAACTTCCAGAGTTAAACCCGTGTGTGGATTCAGCAGTCTGCAAACACATTCTGTGCAGAGTTTCAAAACAGGCGTTTTCAGCCCAATACCGGCATATGGAAGAAACAGCAGAAAGCACAGGGAAATATCTGCTTCTAAATCCAAAACGCAGCTATCTAACAGAACGGTTGTCAATGTGTGCACTCAACTTCCAGAGTTAAACCCGAGTGTGGATTCGGCACTCTGCAAACACTTTCTATGCAGAGTTTCAAAACTGGCGTTTTCAGCCCAATACCGGCATATGGAAGAAACAGCAGAAAGCAAAGGGAAATATCTGCTTCTAAATCCAAAACGCAGCTATCTAACAGAACGGTTGTCAATGTGTGCACTCCACTTCCAGAGTTAAACCCGTGTGTGGATTCAGCAGTCTGCAAACACTTTCTGTGCAGAGTTTCAAAACAGGCGTTTTCAGCGCAATACCGGCATACGGAAGAAAGACCAGAAAGCACAGGGAAGTATCTGCTTCTAAATCCAAAACGCAGCTATCTAACAGAACGGTTGTCAGTGTGTGCACTCAACTTCCAGAGTTAAACCCGTGTTTGGATTCAGCAGTCTGCAAAGACTTTCTGTGCAGAGTTTCAAAACAGGCGTTTTCAGCCCAATACCGGCATATGGAAGAAACAGCAGAAAGCACAGGGAAATATCTGCTTCTAAATCCAAAACGCAGCTATCTAACAGAACGGTTGTCAATGTGTACACTCAACTTCCAGAGTTAAACCCGTGTGTGGATTCAGCAGTCTGCAAACACTTTCTGTGCAGAGTTTCAAAACAGGCGTTTTCAGCCCAATACCGGCATATGGAAGAAACAGCAGAAAGCACAGGGAAATATCTGCTTCTAAATCCAAAACGCAGCTGTCTAACAGAACGGTTGTCAATGTGTGCACTCAAGTTCCAGAGTTAAACCCGTGTTTGGATTCAGCAGTCTGCAAACACTTTCTGTGCAGAGTTTTAAAACAGGCGTTTTCAGCCCAATACCGGCATATGGAAGAAACAGCAGAAAGCACAGGGAAATATCTGCTTCTAAATCCAAAACGCAGCTATCTAACAGAACGGTTGTCAATGTGTGCACTCAACTTCCAGAGTTAAACCAGTGTGTGAATTCAGCAGTCTGCAAACACTTTCTGTGCAGAGTTTCAAAACAGGCGTTTTCAGCCCAATACCGGCATATGGAAGAAACAGCAGAAAGCACAGGGAAATATCTGCTTCTAAATCCAAAACGCAGCTATCTAACAGAACGGTTGTCAATGTGTGCACTCCACTTCCAGAATTAAACCCGTGTGTGGATTCAAGAGTCTGCAAACACTTTCTGTGCAGAGTTTCAAAACAGGCGTTTTCAGCCCAATACCGGCATATGGAAGAAACAGCAGAAAGCACAGGGAAATATCTGCTTCTAAATCCAAAACGCAGCTATCTAACAGAACGGTTGTCAATGTGTGCACTCAACTTCCAGAGTTAAACCCGTGTGTGGATTCAGCAGTCTGCAAACACTTTCTGTGCAGAGTTTGAAAACCGGCGTTTTCAGCCCAATACCGGCATATGGAAGAATCAGCAGAAAGCACAGGGAAATATCTGCTTCTAAATCCAAAACGCAGCTATCTAACAGAACGGTTGTCAATGTGTGCACTCCACTTCCAGAGTTAAACCCGTGTGTGGATTCAGCAGTCTGCAAACACTTTCTGTGCAGAGTTTCAAAACAGGCGTTTTCAGCCCAATACCGGCATATGGAAGAAACAGCAGAAAGCACAGGGAAATATCTGCTTCTAAATCCAAAACGCAGCTATCTAACAGAACGGTTGTCAATTTGTGCACTCCACTTCCAGAGTTAAACCCGTGTGTGGATTCAGCAGTCTGCAAACACTTTCTGTGCAGAGTTTCAAAACAGGCGTTTTCAGCCCAATACCGGCATATGGAAGAAACAGCAGAAAGCACAGGGAAATATCTGCTTCTAAATCCAAAACGCAACTATCTAACAGAACGGTTGTCAATGTGTGCACTCCACTTCCAGAGTTAAACCCGTGTGTGGATTCAGCAGTCTGCAAACACTTTCTGTGCAGAGTTTCAAAACAGGCGTTTTCAGCCCAATACCGGCATAAGGAAGAAACAGCAGAAAGCATAGGGAAATATCTGCTTCTAAATCCAAAACGCAGCTATCTAACAGAACGGTTGTCAATGTGTGCACTCAACTTCCAGAGTTAAACCCGTGTTTGGATTCAGCCGTCTGCAAACACTTTCTGTGCAGAGTTTCAAAACAGGCGTTTTCAGCCAAATACCGGCATATGGAAGAAACAGCAGAAAGCACAGTGAAATATCTGCTTCTAAATCCAAAACGCAGCTATCTAACAGAACGGTTGTCAATGTGTGCACTCAAGTTCCAGAGTTAAACCCGTGTGTGGATTCAGCAGTCTGCAAACACTTTCTGTGCAGAGTTTCAAAACAGGCGTTTTCAGCCCAATACCGGCATATGGAAGAAACAGCAGAAAGCACAGGGAAATATCTGCTTCTAAATCCAAAACGCAGCTATCTAACAGAACGGTTGTCAATGTGTGCACTCAACTTCCAGAGTTAAACCCGTGTGTGAATTCAGCAGTCTGCAAACACTTTCTGTGCAGAGTTTCAAAACCGGCATTTTCAGCCCAATACCGGCATATGGAAGAAACAGCAGAAAGCACAGGGAAATATCTGCTTCTAAATCCAAAACGCAGCTATCTAACAGAACGGTTGTCAATGTGTGCACTCAACTTCCAGAGTTAAACCCGTGTGTGGATTCAGCAGTCTGCAAACACTTTCTGTGCAGAGTTTCAAAACAGGCGTTTTCAGCCCAATACCGGCATATGGAAGAAACAGCAGAAAGCACAGGGAAATATCTGCTTCTAAATCCAAAACGCAGCTATCTAACAGAACGGTTGTCAATGTGTTCACTCAACTTCCAGAGTTAAACCCGTGTGTGGATTCAGCAGTCTGCAAACACTTTCTGTGCAGAGTTTCAAAACAGCCGTTTTCAGCCCAATACCGGCATATGGAAGAAACAGCAGTAAGACTCCGTCTAAAACTCAGAAGAAACGTTTCTTTCAAACTGCTCGGCCGTGTGTTCTTTGACCTAAGGGAGCTGAATCTATGTTTAGATTCAGCGATATGGAAACACCTTTATTCTAGGAGCTGTCTTTGGATATTCCAGAATGAATGGGTGTATATGCTGTGAAGAGAAATATCTGTTTCTAAAACCAAATCCGATCTATCTAACAGAGTGGTTGTGAATGTGTGCATTCGGCTTAAAGAGGTAAACTGCTCTTCTCATGCAGCACTTTAGAAACCCTTTATATGCAAATTCTCATAGGGACCTTTCCAGCAGAACACCAACCTAAAGGAAATAGCAGTAAGACTGCATCTATAACATGGAAGAATCTTTGTTTTCAAAGTGCTCTGCTGTGTGTTCATTCACATAAGAGACTTGAATATATGTTCAGATTCAGCTAGTTAGAAACACGTTTCTTCCAGGAGCTGTGTTTGCCTATTCCAGAGTATACTGGAGTATAAGATGTAAAGACAAATGTCTCGTTCCAAAAGAAAAATGGATGATCTAATGGAATGGTTGTCAATGTGTGCATTCAACTTACTGAGCTAAACTGCTGTTTGTATGCAGCAGTTTAGAAAACATTTCTGTGTAGATTCTCAAACAGACATTTGCAGCAAAATGCCGGCCTATAAGAAATAGCAGTAAGACTGCATCTAAAACTCAGAGGGAACGTTTCTTTCAAACTGCTCTGCAGTGTGTTCGTTCACCAAAGGTAGTTGAATCTATGTTTAGATTCAGCGAGTTTGAAACACGTTTATTCTAGGAGCTGCATTTCGATATTCCAGAGTGTATGGGAGTAAATGCTGTAAAGAGAAATACCTGTTTCTAAAACCAAAACGGAGCTATCTAACAGAATGGTTGTGAATGTGTGCATTCAACTTAAAGGGTTAATCTGCTCTTCTTAGGCAGCAGTTTAGAAACCCTTTCTATGCAAATTCTAAAATCTGCATTTGCAGCAAAACACCAGCCTAAAAGAAGTAGCAGTAAGACTGCATCTATAACATAGAAGAAACGTTTTATTTCAAAATGCTCTGCTCTGTGTTCATTCACCTAAGAGTCTTGAGTATATGTTCAGATTCAGCGAGTAAGAAACACGTTTCTTCCAGGAGCTGCATTTGCATATTCCAGAGTGTACTGGAGTATAAGGTTTAAAGTGAAATATCTGGTTCTAAAACAAACACGGAGCCATCTAACAGAATGGTTGTCACTGTGTGCATTCAGCTTATTGACATAAACTGTTGTTTCTATGCAGCAGTTTAGAAAAGCTTTTTGTGCAGATTCTAAAACAGACATTCCCAGCAAAATACCGGCCTCTAAGAAATAGCAATAAGACTGCGTCTAAAACTCAAATAAAACGTTTCTTTCAAACTGCTGTGCTGTGTGTTCGTTCACCTAAGGGAGTTGAATCTATGTTTAGATTCAGCGACTTAGAAACACGTCTATTCTGGGAGCTGCGTTTGGCTATTCCAGAATGAATGGGAGTATACGCTGTAACTAGAAACATAGGCTTCTAAAACCAAAACGGAGCTAGCTAACAGAATGATTGTGAATGAGGGCATTCAACTTAACGAATTAAACTGCTCCACTTATGCAGCCATTTAAAAACCATTTATATGGAAATTCTAAAACCAACATTTCCAGGAAAACACCAGCCTAAAAGAAATACCAGTAACAGTGCATCTATAACATGGAAGAAATGCTTTTTTCAAACTGCTCTGCTGTGCGTTCATTCACCTAACAGACTTCAATATATGCTCACATTCATCGAGTTACAAACACGTTTCTTCCAGGAGCTGCGTTTGCATATGTCAGAGTGTACTGGAGTACAATATGTAAAGAGAAATATCTGATTATACTTAGAAACCCGTTTCTACTAGGAGCTGCGTTTGGATATTCCAGAGTGAAAGGGAGTATATGCTGTAAAGAGAAATAACTGTTTCTAAAACCAAAAGGCAGCTATCTAACCGAATGGTTGTCAATACGTGCATTTACATTCCCGAGTTGAACTCGTGTGTGGATTCAGCAGTCTGCAAACACTTTCTGTGCAGAATCTCAGAGCAAGCATTTTCAGCCCAATAGCGGCATAAGGAAGAAACAGCAGTAAGCCCAGGAAATATCTGCTTCTAAATCCAAAACGCAGCTATCTAACAGAACGGTTGTCAATGTGTGCACTCAACTTCCAGAGTTAAACCCGTGTGTGGATTCAGCAGTCTGCAAACACTTTCTGTGCAGAGTTTCAAAACCGGCGTTTTCAGCCCAATACCGGCATATGGAAGAAACAGCAGAAAGCACAGGGAAATATCTGCTTCTAAATCCAAAACGCAGCTATCTAACAGAACGGTTGTCAATGTGTGCAGTCAAGTTCCAGAGTTAAACCCGTGTTTGGATTCAGCAGTCTGCAAACACTTTCTGTGCAGAGTTTCAAAACAGGCGTTTTCAGCCCAATACCGGCATATGGAAGAAACAGCAGAAAGCACAGGGAAATATCTGCTTCTAAATCCAAAACGCAGCTATCTAACAGAACGGTTGTCAATGTGTGCACTCCACTTCCAGAGTTAAACCCGTGTTTGGATTCAGCAGTCTGCAAACACTTTCTGTGCAGAGTTTCAAAACAGGCGTTTTCAGCCCAATACCGGCATATGGAAGAAACAGCAGAAAGCACAGGGAAATATCTGCTTCTAAATCCAAAACGCAGCTATCTAACAGAACGGTTGTCAATGTGTGCACTCAACTTCCAGAGTTAAACCCGTGTGTGGATTCAGCAGTCTGCAAACACTTTCTGTGCAGAGTTTCAAAACCGGCGTTTTCAGCCCAATACCGGCATATGGAAGAAACAGCAGAAAGCACAGGGAAATATCTGCTTCTAAATCCAAAACGCAGCTATCTAACAAAACGGTTGTCAATGTGTGCACTCAACTTCCAGAGTTAAACCCGTGTTTGGATTCAGCAGTCTGCAAACACTTTCTGTGCAGAGTTTCAAAACAGGCGTTTTCAGCCCAATACCGGCATAAGGAAGAAACAGCAGAAAGCATAGGGAAATATCTGCTTCTAAATCCAAAACGCAGCTATCTAACAGAACGGTTGTCAATGTGTGCACTCAACTTCCAGAGTTAAACCCGTGTTTGGATTCAGCCGTCTGCAAACACTTTCTGTGCAGAGTTTCAAAACAGGCGTTTTCAGCCAAATACCGGCATATGGAAGAAACAGCAGAAAGCACAGTGAAATATCTGCTTCTAAATCCAAAACGCAGCTATCTAACAGAACGGTTGTCAATGTGTGCACTCAAGTTCCAGAGTTAAACCCGTGTGTGGATTCAGCAGTCTGCAAACACTTTCTGTGCAGAGTTTCAAAACAGGCGTTTTCAGCCCAATACCGGCATATGGAAGAAACAGCAGAAAGCACAGGGAAATATCTGCTTCTAAATCCAAAACGCAGCTATCTAACAGACCGGTTGTCAATGTGTGCACTCCACTTCCAGAGTTAAACCCGTGTGTGAATTCAGCAGTCTGCAAACACTTTCTGTGCAGAGTTTCAAAACAGGCGTTTTCAGCCCAATACCGGCATATGGAAGAAACAGCAGAAAGCACAGGGAAATATCTGCTTCTAAATCCAAAACGCAGCTATCTAACAGAACGGTTGTCAATGTGTGCACTCAAGTTCCAGAGTTAAACCCGTGTGTGGATTCAGCAGTCTGCAAACACTTTCTGTGCAGAGTTTCAAAACAGGCGTTTTCAGCCCAATACCGGCATATGGAAGAAACAGCAGAAAGCCCAGGGAAATATCTGCTTCTAAATCCAAAACGCAGCTATCTAACAGAACGGTTGTCAATGTGTGCACTCAACTTCCAGAGTTAAACCCGTGTGTGGATTCAGCAGTCTGCAAACACTTTCTGTGCAGAGTTTCAAAACAGCCGTTTTCAGCCCAATACCGGCATATGGAAGAAACAGCAGTAAGACTCCGTCTAAAACTCAGAAGAAACGTTTCTTTCAAACTGCTCGGCCGTGTGTTCTTTGACCTAAGGGAGCTGAATCTATGTTTAGATTCAGCGATATGGAAACACCTTTATTCTAGGAGCTGTCTTTGGATATTCCAGAATGAATGGGTGTATATGCTGTGAAGAGAAATATCTGTTTCTAAAACCAAATCCGATCTATCTAACAGAGTGGTTGTGAATGTGTGCATTCGGCTTAAAGAGGTAAACTGCTCTTCTCATGCAGCACTTTAGAAACCCTTTATATGCAAATTCTCATAGGGACCTTTCCAGCAGAACACCAACCTAAAGGAAATAGCAGTAAGACTGCATCTATAACATGGAAGAATCTTTGTTTTCAAAGTGCTCTGCTGTGTGTTCATTCACATAAGAGACTTGAATATATGTTCAGATTCAGCTAGTTAGAAACACGTTTCTTCCAGGAGCTGTGTTTGCCTATTCCAGAGTATACTGGAGTATAAGATGTAAAGACAAATGTCTCGTTCCAAAAGAAAAATGGATGATCTAATGGAATGGTTGTCAATGTGTGCATTCAACTTACTGAGCTAAACTGCTGTTTGTATGCAGCAGTTTAGAAAACATTTCTGTGTAGATTCTCAAACAGACATTTGCAGCAAAATGCCGGCCTATAAGAAATAGCAGTAAGACTGCATCTAAAACTCAGAGGGAACGTTTCTTTCAAACTGCTCTGCAGTGTGTTCGTTCACCAAAGGTAGTTGAATCTATGTTTAGATTCAGCGAGTTTGAAACACGTTTATTCTAGGAGCTGCATTTCGATATTCCAGAGTGTATGGGAGTAAATGCTGTAAAGAGAAATACCTGTTTCTAAAACCAAAACGGAGCTATCTAACAGAATGGTTGTGAATGTGTGCATTCAACTTAAAGGGTTAATCTGCTCTTCTTAGGCAGCAGTTTAGAAACCCTTTCTATGCAAATTCTAAAATCTGCATTTGCAGCAAAACACCAGCCTAAAAGAAGTAGCAGTAAGACTGCATCTATAACATAGAAGAAACGTTTTATTTCAAAATGCTCTGCTCTGTGTTCATTCACCTAAGAGTCTTGAGTATATGTTCAGATTCAGCGAGTAAGAAACACGTTTCTTCCAGGAGCTGCATTTGCATATTCCAGAGTGTACTGGAGTATAAGGTTTAAAGTGAAATATCTGGTTCTAAAACAAACACGGAGCCATCTAACAGAATGGTTGTCACTGTGTGCATTCAGCTTATTGACATAAACTGTTGTTTCTATGCAGCAGTTTAGAAAAGCTTTTTGTGCAGATTCTAAAACAGACATTCCCAGCAAAATACCGGCCTCTAAGAAATAGCAATAAGACTGCGTCTAAAACTCAAATAAAACGTTTCTTTCAAACTGCTGTGCTGTGTGTTCGTTCACCTAAGGGAGTTGAATCTATGTTTAGATTCAGCGACTTAGAAACACGTCTATTCTGGGAGCTGCGTTTGGCTATTCCAGAATGAATGGGAGTATACGCTGTAACTAGAAACATAGGCTTCTAAAACCAAAACGGAGCTAGCTAACAGAATGGTTGTGAATGAGGGCATTCAACTTAACGAATTAAACTGCTCCACTTATGCAGCCATTTAAAAACCATTTATATGGAAATTCTAAAACCAACATTTCCAGGAAAACACCAGCCTAAAAGAAATACCAGTAACAGTGCATCTATAACATGGAAGAAATGCTTTTTTCAAACTGCTCTGCTGTGCGTTCATTCACCTAACAGACTTCAATATATGCTCAGATTCATCGAGTTACAAACACGTTTCTTCCAGGAGCTGCGTTTGCATATGTCAGAGTGTACTGGAGTACAATATGTAAAGAGAAATATCTGATTATACTTAGAAACCCGTTTCTACTAGGAGCTGCGTTTGGATATTCCAGAGTGAAAGGGAGTATATGCTGTAAAGAGAAATAACTGTTTCTAAAACCAAAAGGCAGCTATCTAACCGAATGGTTGTCAATACGTGCATTTACCTTCCCGAGTTGAACTCGTGTGTGGATTCAGCAGTCTGCAAACACTTTCTGTGCAGAATCTCAGAGCAAGCATTTTCAGCCCAATACCGGCATAAGGAAGAAACAGCAGTAAGCCCAGGAAATATCTGCTTCTAATTCCAAAACGCAGCTATCTAACAGAACGGTTGTCAATGTGTGCACTCAACTTCCAGAGTTAAACCCGTGTGTGGATTCAGCAGTCTGCAAACACTTTCTGTGCAGAATCTCAGAGCAAGCATTTTCAGCCCAATACCGGCATATGGAAGAAACAGCAGAAAGCACAGGGAAATATATGCTTCTAAATCCAAAACGCAGCTATCTAACAGAACGGTTGTCAATGTGTGCACTCAACTTCCAGAGTTAAACCCGTGTGTGAATTCAGCAGTCTGCAAACACTTTCTGTGCAGAGTTTCAAAACAGGCGTTTTCAGCCCAATACCGGCATATGGAAGAAACAGCAGAAAGCACAGGGAAATATCTGCTTCTAAATCCAAAACGCAGCAATCTAACAGAACGGTTGTCAATGTGTGCACTCCACTTCCAGAGTTAAACCCGTGTGTGGATTCAGCAGTCTGCAAACACTTTCTGTGCAGAGTTTCAAAACAGGCGTTTTCAGCCCAATACCGGCATATGGAAGAAACAGCAGAAAGCACAGGGAAATATCTGCTTCTAAATCCAAAACGCAGCTATCTAACAGAACGGTTGTCAATGTGTGCACTCCACTTCCAGCGTTAAACCCGTGTGTGGATTCAGCAGTCTGCAAACACTTTCTGTGCAGAGTTTCAAAACAGGCGTTTTCAGCCCAATACCGGCATATGGAAGAAACAGCAGAAAGCACAGGGAAATATCTGCTTCTAAATCCAAAACGCAGCTATCTAACAGAACGGTTGTCAATGTGTGCACTCCACTTCCAGAGTTAAACCCGTGTGTGGATTCAGCAGTCTGCAAACACTTTCTGTGCAGAGTTTCAAAACAGGCGTTTTCAGCCCAATACCGGCATATGGAAGAAACAGCAGAAAGCACAGGGAAATATCTGCTTCTAAATCCAAAACGCAGCTATCTAACAGAACGGTTGTCAATGGGTGCACTCCACTTCCAGAGTTAAACCCGTGTGTGGATTCAGGGGTCTGCAAACACTTTCTGTGCAGAGTTTCAAAACACGCGATTTCAGCCCAATACCGGCATATGGAAGAAACAGCAGAAAGCACAGGGAAATATCTGCTTCTAAATCCAAAACGCAGCAATCTAACAGAACGGTTGTCAATGTGTGCACTGAACTTCCAGAGTTAAACCCGTGTGTGGATTCAGCAGTCTGCAAACACATTCTGTGCAGAGTTTCAAAACAGGCGTTTTCAGCCCAATACCGGCATATGGAAGAAACAGCAGAAAGCACAGGGAAATATCTGCTTCTAAATCCAAAACGCAGCTATCTAACAGAACGGTTGTCAATGTGTGCACTCAACTTCCAGAGTTAAACCCGAGTGTGGATTCGGCACTCTGCAAACACTTTCTATGCAGAGTTTCAAAACTGGCGTTTTCAGCCCAATACCGGCATATGGAAGAAACAGCAGAAAGCAAAGGGAAATATCTGCTTCTAAATCCAAAACGCAGCTATCTAACAGAACGGTTGTCAATGTGTGCACTCCACTTCCAGAGTTAAACCCGTGTGTGGATTCAGCAGTCTGCAAACACTTTCTGTGCAGAGTTTCAAAACAGGCGTTTTCAGCCCAATACCGGCATATGGAAGAAACAGCAGAAAGCACAGGGAAATATCTGCTTCTAAATCCAAAACGCAGCTATCTAACAGAACGGTTGTCAATGTGTGCACTCAAGTTCCAGAGTTAAACCCGTGTGTGGATTCAGCAGTCTGCAAACACTTTCTGTGCAGAGTTTCAAAACAGGCGTTTTCAGCCCAATACCGGCATATGGAAGAAACAGGAGAAAGCACAGGGAAATATCTGCTTCTAAATCCAAAACGCAGCTATCTAACAGAACGGTTGTCAATGTGTTCACTCAACTTCCAGAGTTAAACCCGTGTGTGGATTCAGCAGTCTGCAAACACTTTCTGTGCAGAGTTTCAAAACAGCCGTTTTCAGCCCAATACCGGCATGTGGAAGAAACAGCAGTAAGACTCCGTCTAAAACTCAGAAGAAACGTTTCTTTCAAACTGCTCGGCCGTGTGTTCTTTGACCTAAGGGAGCTGAATCTATGTTTAGATTCAGCGATATGGAAACACCTTTATTCTAGGAGCTGTCTTTGGATATTCCAGAATGAATGGGTGTATATGCTGTGAAGAGAAATATCTGTTTCTAAAACCAAATCCGATCTATCTAACAGAGTGGTTGTGAATGTGTGCATTCGGCTTAAAGAGGTAAACTGCTCTTCTCATGCAGCACTTTAGAAACCCTTTATATGCAAATTCTCATAGGGACCTTTCCAGCAGAACACCAACCTAAAGGAAATAGCAGTAAGACTGCATCTATAACATGGAAGAATCTTTGTTTTCAAAGTGCTCTGCTGTGTGTTCATTCACATAAGAGACTTGAATATATGTTCAGATTCAGCTAGTTAGAAACACGTTTCTTCCAGGAGCTGTGTTTGCCTATTCCAGAGTATACTGGAGTATAAGATGTAAAGACAAATGTCTCGTTCCAAAAGAAAAATGGATGATCTAATGGAATGGTTGTCAATGTGTGCATTCAACTTACTGAGCTAAACTGCTGTTTGTATGCAGCAGTTTAGAAAACATTTCTGTGTAGATTCTCAAACAGACATTTGCAGCAAAATGCCGGCCTATAAGAAATAGCAGTAAGACTGCATCTAAAACTCAGAGGGAACGTTTCTTTCAAACTGCTCTGCAGTGTGTTCGTTCACCAAAGGTAGTTGAATCTATGTTTAGATTCAGCGAGTTTGAAACACGTTTATTCTAGGAGCTGCATTTCGATATTCCAGAGTGTATGGGAGTAAATGCTGTAAAGAGAAATACCTGTTTCTAAAACCAAAACGGAGCTATCTAACAGAATGGTTGTGAATGTGTGCATTCAACTTAAAGGGTTAATCTGCTCTTCTTAGGCAGCAGTTTAGAAACCCTTTCTATGCAAATTCTAAAATCTGCATTTGCAGCAAAACACCAGCCTAAAAGAAGTAGCAGTAAGACTGCATCTATAACATAGAAGAAACGTTTTATTTCAAAATGCTCTGCTCTGTGTTCATTCACCTAAGAGTCTTGAGTATATGTTCAGATTCAGCGAGTAAGAAACACGTTTCTTCCAGGAGCTGCATTTGCATATTCCAGAGTGTACTGGAGTATAAGGTTTAAAGTGAAATATCTGGTTCTAAAACAAACACGGAGCCATCTAACAGAATGGTTGTCACTGTGTGCATTCAGCTTATTGACATAAACTGTTGTTTCTATGCAGCAGTTTAGAAAAGCTTTTTGTGCAGATTCTAAAACAGACATTCCCAGCAAAATACCGGCCTCTAAGAAATAGCAATAAGACTGCGTCTAAAACTCAAATAAAACGTTTCTTTCAAACTGCTGTGCTGTGTGTTCGTTCACCTAAGGGAGTTGAATCTATGTTTAGATTCAGCGACTTAGAAACACGTCTATTCTGGGAGCTGCGTTTGGCTATTCCAGAATGAATGGGAGTATACGCTGTAACTAGAAACATAGGCTTCTAAAACCAAAACGGAGCTAGCTAACAGAATGATTGTGAATGAGGGCATTCAACTTAACGAATTAAACTGCTCCACTTATGCAGCCATTTAAAAACCATTTATATGGAAATTCTAAAACCAACATTTCCAGGAAAACACCAGCCTAAAAGAAATACCAGTAACAGTGCATCTATAACATGGAAGAAATGCTTTTTTCAAACTGCTCTGCTGTGCGTTCATTCACCTAACAGACTTCAATATATGCTCACATTCATCGAGTTACAAACACGTTTCTTCCAGGAGCTGCGTTTGCATATGTCAGAGTGTACTGGAGTACAATATGTAAAGAGAAATATCTGATTATACTTAGAAACCCGTTTCTACTAGGAGCTGCGTTTGGATATTCCAGAGTGAAAGGGAGTATATGCTGTAAAGAGAAATGACTGTTTCTAAAACCAAAAGGCAGCTATCTAACCGAATGGTTGTCAATACGTGCATTTACATTCCCGAGTTGAACTCGTGTGTGGATTCAGCAGTCTGCAAACACTTTCTGTGCAGAATCTCAGAGCAAGCATTTTCAGCCCAATACCGGCATAAGGAAGAAACAGCAGTAAGCCCAGGAAATATCTGCTTCTAAATCCAAAACGCAGCTATCTAACAGAACGGTTGTCAATGTGTGCACTCAACTTCCAGAGTTAAACCCGTGTGTGGATTCAGCAGTCTGCAAACACTTTCTGTGCAGAGTTTCAAAACCGGCGTTTTCAGCCCAATACCGGCATATGGAAGAAACAGCAGAAAGCACAGGGAAATATCTGCTTCTAAATCCAAAACGCAGCTATCTAACAGAACGGTTGTCAATGTGTGCACTCCACTTCCAGAGTTAAACACGTGTTTGGATTCAGCAGTCTGCAAACACTTTCTGTGCAGAGTTTCAAAACAGGCGTTTTCAGCCCAATACCGGCATATGGAAGAAACAGCAGAAAGCACAGGGAAATATCTGCTTCTAAATCCAAAACGCAGCTATCTAACAGAACGGTTGTCAATGTGTGCACTCAACTTCCAGAGTTAAACCCGTGTGTGGATTCAGCAGTCTGCAAACACTTTCTGTGCAGAGTTTCAAAACCGGCGTTTTCAGCCCAATACCGGCATATGGAAGAAACAGCAGAAAGCACAGGGAAATATCTGCTTCTAAATCCAAAACGCAGCTATCTAACAAAACGGTTGTCAATGTGTGCACTCAACTTCCAGAGTTAAACCCGTGTTTGGATTCAGCAGTCTGCAAACACTTTCTGTGCAGAGTTTCAAAACAGGCGTTTTCAGCCCAATACCGGCATATGGAAGAAACAGCAGAAAGCACAGGGAAATATCTGCTTCTAAATCCAAAACGCAGCGATCTAACAGAACGGTTGTCAATGTGTGCACTCAACTTCCAGAGTTAAACCCGTGTTTGGATTCAGCAGTCTGCAAACACTTTCTGTGCAGAGTTTCAAAACAGGCGTTTTCAGCCCAATACCGGCATATGGAAGAAACAGCAGAAAGCACAGGGAAATATCTGCTTCTAAATCCAAAACGCAGCTATCTAACAGAACGATTGTCAATGTGTGCACTCAACTTCCAGAGTTAAACCCGTGTTTGGATTCAGCAGTCTGCAAACACTTTCTGTGCAGAGTTTCAAAACAGGCGTTTTCAGCCCAATACCGGCATATGGAAGAAACAGCAGAAAGCACAGGGAAATATCTGCTTCTAAATCCAAAACGCAGCTATCTAACAGAACGGTTGTCAATGTGTGCACTCAAGTTCCAGAGTTAAACCCGTGTTTGGATTCAGCAGTCTGCAAACACTTTCTGTGCAGAGTTTCAAAACAGGCGTTTTCAGCCCAATACCGGCATATGGAAGAAACAGCAGAAAGCACAGGGAAATATCTGCTTCTAAATCCAAAACGCAGCTATCTAACAGAACGGTTGTCAATGTGTGCACTCAACTTCCAGAGTTAAACCCGTGTGTGAATTCAGCAGTCTGCAAACACTTTCTGTGCAGAGTTTCAAAACAGGCGTTTTCAGCCCAATACCGGCATATGGAAGAAACAGCAGAAAGCACAGGGAAATATCTGCTTCTAAATCCAAAACGCAGCTATCTAACAGAACGGTTGTCAATGTGTGCACTCAAGTTCCAGAGTTAAACCCGTGTGTGGATTCAGCAGTCTGCAAACACTTTCTGTGCAGAGTTTCAAAACAGGCGTTTTCAGCCCAATACCGGCATATGGAAGAAACAGCAGAAAGCCCAGGGAAATATCTGCTTCTAAATCCAAAACGCAGCTATCTAACAGAACGGTTGTCAATGTGTGCACTCAACTTCCAGAGTTAAACCCGTGTGTGGATTCAGCAGTCTGCAAACACTTTCTGTGCAGAGTTTCAAAACAGCCGTTTTCAGCCCAATACCGGCATATGGAAGAAACAGCAGTAAGACTCCGTCTAAAACTCAGAAGAAACGTTTCTTTCAAACTGCTCGGCCGTGTGTTCTTTGACCTAAGGGAGCTGAATCTATGTTTAGATTCAGCGATATGGAAACACCTTTATTCTAGGAGCTGTCTTTGGATATTCCAGAATGAATGGGTGTATATGCTGTGAAGAGAAATATCTGTTTCTAAAACCAAATCCGATCTATCTAACAGAGTGGTTGTGAATGTGTGCATTCGGCTTAAAGAGGTAAACTGCTCTTCTCATGCAGCACTTTAGAAACCCTTTATATGCAAGTTCTCATAGGGACCTTTCCAGCAGAACACCAACCTAAAGGAAATAGCAGTAAGACTGCATCTATAACATGGAAGAATCTTTGTTTTCAAAGTGCTCTGCTGTGTGTTCATTCACATAAGAGACTTGAATATATGTTCAGATTCAGCTAGTTAGAAACACGTTTCTTCCAGGAGCTGTGTTTGCCTATTCCAGAGTATACTGGAGTATAAGATGTAAAGACAAATGTCTCGTTCCAAAAGAAAAATGGATGATCTAATGGAATGGTTGTCAATGTGTGCATTCAACTTACTGAGCTAAACTGCTGTTTGTATGCAGCAGTTTAGAAAACATTTCTGTGTAGATTCTCAAACAGACATTTGCAGCAAAATGCCGGCCTATAAGAAATAGCAGTAAGACTGCATCTAAAACTCAGAGGGAACGTTTCTTTCAAACTGCTCTGCAGTGTGTTCGTTCACCAAAGGTAGTTGAATCTATGTTTAGATTCAGCGAGTTTGAAACACGTTTATTCTAGGAGCTGCATTTCGATATTCCAGAGTGTATGGGAGTAAATGCTGTAAAGAGAAATACCTGTTTCTAAAACCAAAACGGAGCTATCTAACAGAATGGTTGTGAATGTGTGCATTCAACTTAAAGGGTTAATCTGCTCTTCTTAGGCAGCAGTTTAGAAACCCTTTCTATGCAAATTCTAAAATCTGCATTTGCAGCAAAACACCAGCCTAAAAGAAGTAGCAGTAAGACTGCATCTATAACATAGAAGAAACGTTTTATTTCAAAATGCTCTGCTCTGTGTTCATTCACCTAAGAGTCTTGAGTATATGTTCAGATTCAGCGAGTAAGAAACACGTTTCTTCCAGGAGCTGCATTTGCATATTCCAGAGTGTACTGGAGTATAAGGTTTAAAGTGAAATATCTGGTTCTAAAACAAACACGGAGCCATCTAACAGAATGGTTGTCACTGTGTGCATTCAGTTTATTGACATAAACTGTTGTTTCTATGCAGCAGTTTAGAAAAGCTTTTTGTGCAGATTCTAAAACAGACATTCCCAGCAAAATACCGGCCTCTAAGAAATAGCAATAAGACTGCGTCTAAAACTCAAATAAAACGTTTCTTTCAAACTGCTGTGCTGTGTGTTCGTTCACCTAAGGGAGTTGAATCTATGTTTAGATTCAGCGACTTAGAAACACGTCTATTCTGGGAGCTGCGTTTGGCTATTCCAGAATGAATGGGAGTATACGCTGTAACTAGAAACATAGGCTTCTAAAACCAAAACGGAGCTAGCTAACAGAATGATTGTGAATGAGGGCATTCAACTTAACGAATTAAACTGCTCCACTTATGCAGCCATTTAAAAACCATTTATATGGAAATTCTAAAACCAACATTTCCAGGAAAACACCAGCCTAAAAGAAATACCAGTAACAGTGCATCTATAACATGGAAGAAATGCTTTTTTCAAACTGCTCTGCTGTGCGTTCATTCACCTAACAGACTTCAATATATGCTCAGATTCATCGAGTTACAAACACGTTTCTTCCAGGAGCTGCGTTTGCATATGTCAGAGTGTACTGGAGTACAATATGTAAAGAGAAATATCTGATTATACTTAGAAACCCGTTTCTACTAGGAGCTGCGTTTGGATATTCCAGAGTGAAAGGGAGTATATGCTGTAAAGAGAAATAACTGTTTCTAAAACCAAAAGGCAGCTATCTAACCGAATGGTTGTCAATACGTGCATTTACCTTCCCGAGTTGAACTCGTGTGTGGATTCAGCAGTCTGCAAACACTTTCTGTGCAGAATCTCAGAGCAAGCATTTTCAGCCCAATACCGGCATAAGGAAGAAACAGCAGTAAGCCCAGGAAATATCTGCTTCTAAATCCAAAACGCAGCTATCTAACAGAACGGTTGTCAATGTGTGCACTCAACTTCCAGAGTTAAACCCGTGTGTGGATTCAGCAGTCTGCAAACACTTTCTGTGCAGAGTTTCAAAACCGGCGTTTTCAGCCCAATACCGGCATATGGAAGAAACAGCAGAAAGCACAGGGAAATATCTGCTTCTAAATCCAAAACGCAGCTATCTAACAGAACGGTTGTCAATGTGTGCACTCAACTTCCAGAGTTAAACCCGTGTTTGGATAGAGCAGTCTGCAAACACTTTCTGTGCAGAGTTTCAAAACAGGCGTTTTCAGCCCTATACCGGCATATGGAAGAAACAGCAGAAAGCACAGGGAAATATCTGCTTCTAAATCCAAAACGCAGCTATCTAACAGAACGGTTGTCAATGTGTGCACTCAAGTTCCAGAGTTAAACCCGTGTTTGGATTCAGCAGTCTGCAAACACTTTCTGTGCAGAGTTTCAAAACAGGCGTTTTCAGCCCAATACCGGCATATGGAAGAAACAGCAGAAAGCACAGGGAAATATCTGCTTCTAAATCCAAAACGCAGCTATCTAACAGAACGGTTGTCAATGTGTGCACTCAACTTCCAGAGTTAAACCCGTGTGTGGATTCAGCAGTCTGCAAACACTTTCTGTGCAGAGTTTCAAAACCGGCGTTTTCAGCCCAATACCGGCATATGGAAGAAACAGCAGAAAGCACAGGGAAATATCTGCTTCTAAATCCAAAACGCAGCTATCTAACAAAACGGTTGTCAATGTGTGCACTCAACTTCCAGAGTTAAACCCGTGTTTGGATTCAGCAGTCTGCAAACACTTTCTGTGCAGAGTTTCAAAACCGGCATTTTCAGCCCAATACCGGCATATGGAAGAAACAGCAGAAAGCACAGGGAAATATCTGCTTCTAAATCCAAAACGCAGCTATCTAACAGAACGGTTGTCAATGTGTGCACTCAACTTCCAGAGTTAAACCCGTGTGTGGATTCAGCAGTCTGCAAACACTTTCTGTGCAGAGTTTCAAAACAGGCGTTTTCAGCCCAATACCGGCATATGGAAGAAACAGCAGAAAGCACAGGGAAATATCTGCTTCTGAATCCAAAACGCAGCTATCTAACAGAACGGTTGCCAATGTGTGCACTCAACTTCCAGAGTTAAACCCGTGTTTGGATTCAGCAGTCTGCAAACACTTTCTGTGCAGAGTTTCAAAACAGGCGTTTTCAGCCCAATACCGGCATATGGAAGAAACAGCAGAAAGCACAGGGAAATATCTGCTTCTAAATCCAAAACGCAGCTATCTAACAGAACGGTTGTCAATGTGTGCACTCCACTTCCAGAGTTAAACCCGTGTTTGGATTCAGCAGCCTGCAAACACTTTCTGTGCAGAGTTTCAAAACAGGCGTTTTCAGCCCAATACCGGCATATGGAAGAAACAGCAGAAAGCACAGGGAAATATCTGCTTCTAAATCCAAAACGCAGCTATCTAACAGAACGGTTGTCAATGTGTGCACTCAAGTTCCAGAGTTAAACCCGTGTTTGGATTCAGCAGTCTGCAAACACTTTCTGTGCAGAGTTTCAAAACAGGCGTTTTCAGCTCAATACCGGCATATGGAAGAAACAGCAGAAAGCACAGGGAAATATCTGCTTCTAAATCCAAAACGCAGCTATCTAACAGAACGGTTGTCAATGTGTGCACTCAAGTTCCAGAGTTAAACCCGTGTGTGGATTCAGCAGTCTGCAAACACTTTCTGTGCAGAGTTTCAAAACAGGCGTTTTCAGCCCAATACCGGCATATGGAAGAAACAGCAGAAAGCACAGGGAAATATCTGCTTCTAAATCCAAAACGCAGCTATCTAACAGAACGGTTGTCAATGTGTGCACTCAACTTCCAGAGTTAAACCCGTGTGTGGATTCAGCAGTCTGCAAACACTTTCTGTGCAGAGTTTCAAAACCGGCGTTTTCAGCCCAATACCGGCATATGGAAGAAACAGCAGAAAGCACAGGGAAATATCTGCTTCTAAATCCAAAACGCAGCTATCTAACAGAACGGTTGTCAATGTGTGCACTCAACTTCCAGAGTTAAACCCGTGTTTGGATAGAGCAGTCTGCAAACACTTTCTGTGCAGAGTTTCAAAACAGGCGTTTTCAGCCCAATACCGGCATATGGAAGAAACAGCAGAAAGCACAGGGAAATATCTGCTTCTAAATCCAAAACGCAGCTATCTAACAGAACGGTTGTCAATGTGTGCACTCAAGTTCCAGAGTTAAACCCGTGTTTGGATTCAGCAGTCTGCAAACACTTTCTGTGCAGAGTTTCAAAACAGGCGTTTTCAGCCCAATACCGGCATATGGAAGAAACAGCAGAAAGCACAGGGAAATATCTGCTTCTAAATCCAAAACGCAGCTATCTAACAGAACGGTTGTCAATGTGTGCACTCAACTTCCAGAGTTAAACCCGTGTGTGGATTCAGCAGTCTGCAAACACTTTCTGTGCAGAGTTTCAAAACCGGCGTTTTCAGCCCAATACCGGCATATGGAAGAAACAGCAGAAAGCACAGGGAAATATCTGCTTCTAAATCCAAAACGCAGCTATCTAACAAAACGGTTGTCAATGTGTGCACTCAACTTCCAGAGTTAAACCCGTGTTTGGATTCAGCAGTCTGCAAACACTTTCTGTGCAGAGTTTCAAAACAGGCGTTTTCAGCCCAATACCGGCATATGGAAGAAACAGCAGAAAGCACAGGGAAATATCTGCTTCTAAATCCAAAACGCAGCTATCTAACAGAACGGTTGTCAATGTGTGCACTCAACTTCCAGAGTTAAACCCGTGTTTGGATTCAGCAGTCTGCAAACACTTTCTGTGCAGAGTTTCAAAACAGGCGTTTTCAGCCCAATACCGGCATAGGGAAGAAACAGCAGAAAGCACAGGGAAATATCTGCTTCTGAATCCAAAACGCAGCTATCTAACAGAACGGTTGCCAATGTGTGCACTCAACTTCCAGAGTTAAACCCGTGTTTGGATTCAGCAGTCTGCAAACACTTTCTGTGCAGAGTTTCAAAACAGGCGTTTTCAGCCCAATACCGGCATATGGAAGAAACAGCAGAAAGCACAGGGAAATATCTGCTTCTAAATCCAAAACGCAGCTATCTAACAGAACGGTTGTCAATGTGTGCACTCCACTTCCAGAGTTAAACCCGTGTTTGGATTCAGCAGTCTGCAAACACTTTCTGTGCAGAGTTTCAAAACAGGCGTTTTCAGCCCAATACCGGCATATGGAAGAAACAGCAGAAAGCACAGGGAAATATCTGCTTCTAAATCCAAAACGCAGCTATCTAACAGAACGGTTGTCAATGTGTGCACTCAAGTTCCAGAGTTAAACCCGTGTTTGGATTCAGCAGTCTGCAAACACTTTCTGTGCAGAGTTTCAAAACAGGCGTTTTCAGCTCAGTACCGGCATATGGAAGAAACAGCAGAAAGCGCAGGGAAATATCTGCTTCTAAATCCAAAACGCAGCTATCTAACAGAACGGTTGTCAATGTGTGCACTCCACTTCCAGAGTTAAACCCGTGTGTGGATTCAGCAGTCTGCAAACACTTTCTGTGCAGAGTTTCAAAACAGGCGTTTTCAGCCCAATACCGGCATATGGAAGAAACAGCAGAAAGCACAGGGAAATATCTGCTTCTAAATCCAAAACGCAGCTATCTAACAGAACGGTTGTCAATGTGTGCACTCAACTTCCAGAGTTAAACCCGTGTGTGGATTCGGCACTCTGCAAACACTTTCTGTGCAGAGTTTCAAAACTGGCGTTTTCAGCCCAATACCGGCATATGGAAGAAACAGCAGAAAGCACAGGGAAATATCTGCTTCTAAATCCAAAACGCAGCTATCTAACAGAACGGTTGTCAATGTGTGCACTCCACTTCCAGAGTTAAACCCGTGATTGGATTCAGCAGTCTGCAAACACTTTCTGTGCAGAGTTTCAAAACAGGCGTTTTCAGCCCAATACCGGCATATGGAAGAAACAGCAGAAAGCACAGGGAAATATCTGCTTCTAAATCCAAAACGCTGCTATCTAACAGAACGGTTGTCAATGTGTGCACTCAACTTCCAGAGTTAAACCAGTGTGTGCATTCAGCAGTCTGCAAACACTTTCTGTGCAGAGTTTCAAAACCGGCGTTTTCAGCCCAATACCGGCATATGGAAGAAACAGCAGAAAGCACAGGGAAATATCTGCTTCTAAATCCAAAACGCAGCTATCTAACAGAACGGTTGTCAATGTGTGCACTCAACTTCCAGAGTTAAACCCGTGTTTGGATTCAGCCGTCTGCAAACACTTTCTGTGCAGAGTTTCAAAACAGGCGTTTTCAGCCAAATACCGGCATATGGAAGAAACAGCAGAAAGCACAGTGAAATATCTGCTTCTAAATCCAAAACGCAGCTATCTAACAGAACGGTTGTCAATGTGTGCACTCAAGTTCCAGAGTTAAACCCGTGTTTGGATTCAGCAGTCTGCAAACACTTTCTGTGCAGAGTTTCAAAACAGGCGTTTTCAGCCCAATACCGGCATATGGAAGAAACAGCAGAAAGCACAGGGAAATATCTGCTTCTAAATCCAAAACGCAGCTATCTAACAGAACGGTTGTCAATGTGTGCACTCAACTTCCAGAGTTAAACCCGTGTGTGAATTCAGCAGTCTGCAAACACTTTCTGTGCAGAGTTTCAAAACAGGCGTTTTCAGCCCAATACCGGCATATGGAAGAAACAGCAGAAAGCACAGGGAAATATCTGCTTCTAAATCCAAAACGCAGCTATCTAACAGAACGGTTGTCAATGTGTGCACTCAACTTCCAGAGTTAAACCCGTGTGTGGATTCAGCAGTCTGCAAACACTTTCTGTGCAGAGTTTCAAAACAGGCGTTTTCAGCCCAATACCGGCATATGGAAGAAACAGCAGAAAGCACAGGGAAATATCTGCTTCTAAATCCAAAACGCAGCTATCTAACACAACGGTTGTCAATGTGTGCACTCAACTTCCAGAGTTAAACCCGTGTGTGGATTCAGCAGTCTGCAAACACTTTCTGTGCAGAGTTTCAAAACAGCCGTTTTCAGCCCAATACCGGCATATGGAAGAAACAGCCGTAAGACTCCGTCTAAAACTCAGAAGAAACGTTTCTTTCAAACTGCTCGGCCGTGTGTTCTTTGACCTAAGGGAGCTGAATCTATGTTTAGATTCAGCGATATGGAAACACCTTTATTCTAGGAGCTGTCTTTGGATATTCCAGAATGAATGGGTGTATATGCTGTGAAGAGAAATATCTGTTTCTAAAACCAAATCCGATCTATCTAACAGAGTGGTTGTGAATGTGTGCATTCGGCTTAAAGAGGTAAACTGCTCTTCTCATGCAGCACTTTAGAAACCCTTTATATGCAAATTCTCATAGGGACCTTTCCAGCAGAACACCAACCTAAAGGAAATAGCAGTAAGACTGCATCTATAACATGGAAGAATCTTTGTTTTCAAAGTGCTCTGCTGTGTGTTCATTCACATAAGAGACTTGAATATATGTTCAGATTCAGCTAGTTAGAAACACGTTTCTTCCAGGAGCTGTGTTTGCCTATTCCAGAGTATACTGGAGTATAAGATGTAAAGACAAATGTCTCGTTCCAAAAGAAAAATGGATGATCTAATGGAATGGTTGTCAATGTGTGCATTCAACTTACTGAGCTAAACTGCTGTTTGTATGCAGCAGTTTAGAAAACATTTCTGTGTAGATTCTCAAACAGACATTTGCAGCAAAATGCCGGCCTATAAGAAATAGCAGTAAGACTGCATCTAAAACTCAGAGGGAACGTTTCTTTCAAACTGCTCTGCAGTGTGTTCGTTCACCAAAGGTAGTTGAATCTATGTTTAGATTCAGCGAGTTTGAAACACGTTTATTCTAGGAGCTGCATTTCGATATTCCAGAGTGTATGGGAGTAAATGCTGTAAAGAGAAATACCTGTTTCTAAAACCAAAACGGAGCTATCTAACAGAATGGTTGTGAATGTGTGCATTCAACTTAAAGGGTTAATCTGCTCTTCTTAGGCAGCAGTTTAGAAACCCTTTCTATGCAAATTCTAAAATCTGCATTTGCAGCAAAACACCAGCCTAAAAGAAGTAGCAGTAAGACTGCATCTATAACATAGAAGAAACGTTTTATTTCAAAATGCTCTGCTCTGTGTTCATTCACCTAAGAGTCTTGAGTATATGTTCAGATTCAGCGAGTAAGAAACACGTTTCTTCCAGGAGCTGCATTTGCATATTCCAGAGTGTACTGGAGTATAAGGTTTAAAGTGAAATATCTGGTTCTAAAACAAACACGGAGCCATCTAACAGAATGGTTGTCACTGTGTGCATTCAGTTTATTGACATAAACTGTTGTTTCTATGCAGCAGTTTAGAAAAGCTTTTTGTGCAGATTCTAAAACAGACATTCCCAGCAAAATACCGGCCTCTAAGAAATAGCAATAAGACTGCGTCTAAAACTCAAATAAAACGTTTCTTTCAAACTGCTGTGCTGTGTGTTCGTTCACCTAAGGGAGTTGAATCTATGTTTAGATTCAGCGACTTAGAAACACGTCTATTCTGGGAGCTGCGTTTGGCTATTCCAGAATGAATGGGAGTATACGCTGTAACTAGAAACATAGGCTTCTAAAACCAAAACGGAGCTAGCTAACAGAATGATTGTGAATGAGGGCATTCAACTTAACGAATTAAACTGCTCCACTTATGCAGCCATTTAAAAACCATTTATATGGAAATTCTAAAACCAACATTTCCAGGAAAACACCAGCCTAAAAGAAATACCAGTAACAGTGCATCTATAACACGGAAGAAATGCTTTTTTCAAACTGCTCTGCTGTGCGTTCATTCACCTAACAGACTTCAATATATGCTCAGATTCATCGAGTTACAAACACGTTTCTTCCAGGAGCTGCGTTTGCATATGTCAGAGTGTACTGGAGTACAATATGTAAAGAGAAATATCTGATTATACTTAGAAACCCGTTTCTACTAGGAGCTGCGTTTGGATATTCCAGAGTGAAAGGGAGTATATGCTGTAAAGAGAAATAACTGTTTCTAAAACCAAAAGGCAGCTATCTAACCGAATGGTTGTCAATACGTGCATTTACATTCCCGAGTTGAACTCGTGTGTGGATTCAGCAGTCTGCAAACACTTTCTGTGCAGAATCTCAGAGCAAGCATTTTCAGCCCAATACCGGCATAAGGAAGAAACAGCAGTAAGCCCAGGAAATATCTGCTTCTAAATCCAAAACGCAGCTATCTAACAGAACGGTTGTCAATGTGTGCACTCAACTTCCAGAGTTAAACCCGTGTGTGGATTCAGCAGTCTGCAAACACTTTCTGTGCAGAGTTTCAAAACCGGCGTTTTCAGCCCAATACCGGCATATGGAAGAAACAGCAGAAAGCACAGGGAAATATCTGCTTCTAAATCCAAAACGCAGCTATCTAACAGAACGGTTGTCAATGTGTGCACTCAACTTCCAGAGTTAAACCCGTGTTTGGATTCAGCAGTCTGCAAACACTTTCTGTGCAGAGTTTCAAAACAGGCGTTTTCAGCCCAATACCGGCATATGGAAGAAACAGCAGAAAGCACAGGGAAATATCTGCTTCTAAATCCAAAACGCAGCTATCTAACAGAACGGTTGTCAATGTGTGCACTCCACTTCCAGAGTTAAACCCGTGTTTGGATTCAGCAGTCTGCAAACACTTTCTGTGCAGAGTTTCAAAACAGGCGTTTTCAGCCCAATACCGGCATATGGAAGAAACAGCAGAAAGCACAGGGAAATATCTGCTTCTAAATCCAAAACGCAGCTATCTAACAGAACGGTTGTCAATGTGTGCACTCAACTTCCAGAGTTAAACCCGTGTGTGGATTCAGCAGTCTGCAAACACTTTCTGTGCAGAGTTTCAAAACCGGCGTTTTCAGCCCAATACCGGCATATGGAAGAAACAGCAGAAAGCACAGGGAAATATCTGCTTCTAAATCCAAAACGCAGCTATCTAACAAAACGGTTGTCAATGTGTGCACTCAACTTCCAGAGTTAAACCCGTGTTTGGATTCAGCAGTCTGCAAACACTTTCTGTGCAGAGTTTCAAAACAGGCGTTTTCAGCCCAATACCGGCATATGGAAGAAACAGCAGAAAGCACAGGGAAATATCTGCTTCTAAATCCAAAACGCAGCGATCTAACAGAACGGTTGTCAATGTGTGCACTCAACTTCCAGAGTTAAACCCGTGTTTGGATTCAGCAGTCTGCAAACACTTTCTGTGCAGAGTTTCAAAACAGGCGTTTTCAGCCCAATACCGGCATATGGAAGAAACAGCAGAAAGCACAGGGAAATATCTGCTTCTAAATCCAAAACCCAGCTATCTAACAGAACGGTTGTCAATGTGTGCACTCAACTTCCAGAGTTAAACCCGTGTTTGGATTCAGCAGTCTGCAAACACTTTCTGTGCAGAGTTTCAAAACAGGCGTTTTCAGCCCAATACCGGCATATGGAAGAAACAGCAGAAAGCACAGGGAAATATCTGCTTCTAAATCCAAAACGCAGCTATCTAACAGAACGGTTGTCAATGTGTGCACTCAAGTTCCAGAGTTAAACCCGTGTTTGGATTCAGCAGTCTGCAAACACTTTCTGTGCAGAGTTTCAAAACAGGCGTTTTCAGCCCAATACCGGCATATGGAAGAAACAGCAGAAAGCACAGGGAAATATCTGCTTCTAAATCCAAAACGCAGCTATCTAACAGAACGGTTGTCAATGTGTGCACTCAACTTCCAGAGTTAAACCCGTGTGTGAATTCAGCAGTCTGCAAACACTTTCTGTGCAGAGTTTCAAAACAGGCGTTTTCAGCCCAATACCGGCATATGGAAGAAACAGCAGAAAGCACAGGGAAATATCTGCTTCTAAATCCAAAACGCAGCTATCTAACAGAACGGTTGTCAATGTGTGCACTCAACTTCCAGAGTTAAACCCGTGTGTGGATTCAGCAGTCTGCAAACACTTTCTGTGCAGAGTTTCAAAACAGGCGTTTTCAGCCCAATACCGGCATATGGAAGAAACAGCAGAAAGCCCAGGGAAATATCTGCTTCTAAATCCAAAACGCAGCTATCTAACAGAACGGTTGTCAATGTGTGCACTCAACTTCCAGAGTTAAACCCGTGTGTGGATTCAGCAGTCTGCAAACACTTTCTGTGCAGAGTTTCAAAACAGCCGTTTTCAGCCCAATACCGGCATATGGAAGAAACAGCCGTAAGACTCCGTCTAAAACTCAGAAGAAACGTTTCTTTCAAACTGCTCGGCCGTGTGTTCTTTGACCTAAGGGAGCTGAATCTATGTTTAGATTCAGCGATATGGAAACACCTTTATTCTAGGAGCTGTCTTTGGATATTCCAGAATGAATGGGTGTATATGCTGTGAAGAGAAATATCTGTTTCTAAAACCAAATCCGATCTATCTAACAGAGTGGTTGTGAATGTGTGCATTCGGCTTAAAGAGGTAAACTGCTCTTCTCATGCAGCACTTTAGAAACCCTTTATATGCAAATTCTCATAGGGACCTTTCCAGCAGAACACCAACCTAAAGGAAATAGCAGTAAGACTGCATCTATAACATGGAAGAATCTTTGTTTTCAAAGTGCTCTGCTGTGTGTTCATTCACATAAGAGACTTGAATATATGTTCAGATTCAGCTAGTTAGAAACACGTTTCTTCCAGGAGCTGTGTTTGCCTATTCCAGAGTATACTGGAGTATAAGATGTAAAGACAAATGTCTCGTTCCAAAAGAAAAATGGATGATCTAATGGAATGGTTGTCAATGTGTGCATTCAACTTACTGAGCTAAACTGCTGTTTGTATGCAGCAGTTTAGAAAACATTTCTGTGTAGATTCTCAAACAGACATTTGCAGCAAAATGCCGGCCTATAAGAAATAGCAGTAAGACTGCATCTAAAACTCAGAGGGAACGTTTCTTTCAAACTGCTCTGCAGTGTGTTCGTTCACCAAAGGTAGTTGAATCTATGTTTAGATTCAGCGAGTTTGAAACACGTTTATTCTAGGAGCTGCATTTCGATATTCCAGAGTGTATGGGAGTAAATGCTGTAAAGAGAAATACCTGTTTCTAAAACCAAAACGGAGCTATCTAACAGAATGGTTGTGAATGTGTGCATTCAACTTAAAGGGTTAATCTGCTCTTCTTAGGCAGCAGTTTAGAAACCCTTTCTATGCAAATTCTAAAATCTGCATTTGCAGCAAAACACCAGCCTAAAAGAAGTAGCAGTAAGACTGCATCTATAACATAGAAGAAACGTTTTATTTCAAAATGCTCTGCTCTGTGTTCATTCACCTAAGAGTCTTGAGTATATGTTCAGATTCAGCGAGTAAGAAACACGTTTCTTCCAGGAGCTGCATTTGCATATTCCAGAGTGTACTGGAGTATAAGGTTTAAAGTGAAATATCTGGTTCTAAAACAAACACGGAGCCATCTAACAGAATGGTTGTCACTGTGTGCATTCAGCTTATTGACATAAACTGTTGTTTCTATGCAGCAGTTTAGAAAAGCTTTTTGTGCAGATTCTAAAACAGACATTCCCAGCAAAATACCGGCCTCTAAGAAATAGCAATAAGACTGCGTCTAAAACTCAAATAAAACGTTTCTTTCAAACTGCTGTGCTGTGTGTTCGTTCACCTAAGGGAGTTGAATCTATGTTTAGATTCAGCGACTTAGAAACACGTCTATTCTGGGAGCTGCGTTTGGCTATTCCAGAATGAATGGGAGTATACGCTGTAACTAGAAACATAGGCTTCTAAAACCAAAACGGAGCTAGCTAACAGAATGATTGTGAATGAGGGCATTCAACTTAACGAATTAAACTGCTCCACTTATGCAGCCATTTAAAAACCATTTATATGGAAATTCTAAAACCAACATTTCCAGGAAAACACCAGCCTAAAAGAAATACCAGTAACAGTGCATCTATAACATGGAAGAAATGCTTTTTTCAAACTGCTCTGCTGTGCGTTCATTCACCTAACAGACTTCAATATATGCTCACATTCATCGAGTTACAAACACGTTTCTTCCAGGAGCTGCGTTTGCATATGTCAGAGTGTACTGGAGTACAATATGTAAAGAGAAATATCTGATTATACTTAGAAACCCGTTTCTACTAGGAGCTGCGTTTGGATATTCCAGAGTGAAAGGGAGTATATGCTGTAAAGAGAAATAACTGTTTCTAAAACCAAAAGGCAGCTATCTAACCGAATGGTTGTCAATACGTGCATTTACATTCCCGAGTTGAACTCGTGTGTGGATTCAGCAGTCTGCAAACACTTTCTGTGCAGAATCTCAGAGCAAGCATTTTCAGCCCAATACCGGCATAAGGAAGAAACAGCAGTAAGCCCAGGAAATATCTGCTTCTAAATCCAAAACGCAGCTATCTAACAGAACGGTTGTCAATGTGTGCACTCAACTTCCAGAGTTAAACCCGTGTGTGGATTCAGCAGTCTGCAAACACTTTCTGTGCAGAGTTTCAAAACCGGCGTTTTCAGCCCAATACCGGCATATGGAAGAAACAGCAGAAAGCACAGGGAAATATCTGCTTCTAAATCCAAAACGCAGCTATCTAACAGAACGGTTGTCAATGTGTGCACTCCACTTCCAGAGTTAAACCCGTGTTTGGATTCAGCAGTCTGCAAACACTTTCTGTGCAGAGTTTCAAAACAGGCGTTTTCAGCCCAATACCGGCATATGGAAGAAACAGCAGAAAGCACAGGGAAATATCTGCTTCTAAATCCAAAACGCAGCTATCTAACAGAACGGTTGTCAATGTGTGCACTCCACTTCCAGAGTTAAACCCGTGTTTGGATTCTGCAGTCTGCAAACACTTTCTGTGCAGAGTTTCAAAACCGGCGTTTTCAGCCCAATACCGGCATATGGAAGAAACAGCAGAAAGCACAGGGAAATATCTGCTTCTAAATCCAAAACGCAGCTATCTAACAAAACGGTTGTCAATGTGTGCACTCAACTTCCAGAGTTAAACCCGTGTTTGGATTCAGCAGTCTGCAAACACTTTCTGTGCAGAGTTTCAAAACAGGCGTTTTCAGCCCAATACCGGCATATGGAAGAAACAGCAGAAAGCACAGGGAAATATCTGCTTCTAAATCCAAAACGCAGCTATCTAACAGAACGATTGTCAATGTGTGCACTCAACTTCCAGAGTTAAACCCGTGTTTGGATTCAGCAGTCTGCAAACACTTTCTGTGCAGAGTTTCAAAACAGGCGTTTTCAGCCCAATACCGGCATATGGAAGAAACAGCAGAAAGCACAGGGAAATATCTGCTTCTAAATCCAAAACGCAGCTATCTAACAGAACGGTTGTCAATGTGTGCACTCAAGTTCCAGAGTTAAACCCGTGTTTGGATTCAGCAGTCTGCAAACACTTTCTGTGCAGAGTTTCAAAACAGGCGTTTTCAGCCCAATACCGGCATATGGAAGAAACAGCAGAAAGCACAGGGAAATATCTGCTTCTAAATCCAAAACGCAGCTATCTAACAGAACGGTTGTCAATGTGTGCACTCAACTTCCAGAGTTAAACCCGTGTGTGAATTCAGCAGTCTGCAAACACTTTCTGTGCAGAGTTTCAAAACAGGCGTTTTCAGCCCAATACCGGCATATGGAAGAAACAGCAGAAAGCACAGGGAAATATCTGCTTCTAAATCCAAAACGCAGCTATCTAACAGAACGGTTGTCAATGTGTGCACTCAACTTCCAGAGTTAAACCCGTGTGTGGATTCAGCAGTCTGCAAACACTTTCTGTGCAGAGTTTCAAAACCGGCGTTTTCAGCCCAATACCGGCATATGGAAGAAACAGCAGAAAGCCCAGGGAAATATCTGCTTCTAAATCCAAAACGCAGCTATCTAACAGAACGGTTGTCAATGTGTGCACTCAACTTCCAGAGTTAAACCCGTGTGTGGATTCAGCAGTCTGCAAACACTTTCTGTGCAGAGTTTCAAAACAGCCGTTTTCAGCCCAATACCGGCATATGGAAGAAACAGCAGTAAGACTCCGTCTAAAACTCAGAAGAAACGTTTCTTTCAAACTGCTCGGCCGTGTGTTCTTTGACCTAAGGGAGCTGAATCTATGTTTAGATTCAGCGATATGGAAACACCTTTATTCTAGGAGCTGTCTTTGGATATTCCAGAATGAATGGGTGTATATGCTGTGAAGAGAAATATCTGTTTCTAAAACCAAATCCGATCTATCTAACAGAGTGGTTGTGAATGTGTGCATTCGGCTTAAAGAGGTAAACTGCTCTTCTCATGCAGCACTTTAGAAACCCTTTATATGCAAATTCTCATAGGGACCTTTCCAGCAGAACACCAACCTAAAGGAAATAGCAGTAAGACTGCATCTATAACATGGAAGAATCTTTGTTTTCAAAGTGCTCTGCTGTGTGTTCATTCACATAAGAGACTTGAATATATGTTCAGATTCAGCTAGTTAGAAACACGTTTCTTCCAGGAGCTGTGTTTGCCTATTCCAGAGTATACTGGAGTATAAGATGTAAAGACAAATGTCTCGTTCCAAAAGAAAAATGGATGATCTAATGGAATGGTTGTCAATGTGTGCATTCAACTTACTGAGCTAAACTGCTGTTTGTATGCAGCAGTTTAGAAAACATTTCTGTGTAGATTCTCAAACAGACATTTGCAGCAAAATGCCGGCCTATAAGAAATAGCAGTAAGACTGCATCTAAAACTCAGAGGGAACGTTTCTTTCAAACTGCTCTGCAGTGTGTTCGTTCACCAAAGGTAGTTGAATCTATGTTTAGATTCAGCGAGTTTGAAACACGTTTATTCTAGGAGCTGCATTTCGATATTCCAGAGTGTATGGGAGTAAATGCTGTAAAGAGAAATACCTGTTTCTAAAACCAAAACGGAGCTATCTAACAGAATGGTTGTGAATGTGTGCATTCAACTTAAAGGGTTAATCTGCTCTTCTTAGGCAGCAGTTTAGAAACCCTTTCTATGCAAATTCTAAAATCTGCATTTGCAGCAAAACACCAGCCTAAAAGAAGTAGCAGTAAGACTGCATCTATAACATAGAAGAAACGTTTTATTTCAAAATGCTCTGCTCTGTGTTCATTCACCTAAGAGTCTTGAGTATATGTTCAGATTCAGCGAGTAAGAAACACGTTTCTTCCAGGAGCTGCATTTGCATATTCCAGAGTGTACTGGAGTATAAGGTTTAAAGTGAAATATCTGGTTCTAAAACAAACACGGAGCCATCTAACAGAATGGTTGTCACTGTGTGCATTCAGCTTATTGACATAAACTGTTGTTTCTATGCAGCAGTTTAGAAAAGCTTTTTGTGCAGATTCTAAAACAGACATTCCCAGCAAAATACCGGCCTCTAAGAAATAGCAATAAGACTGCGTCTAAAACTCAAATAAAACGTTTCTTTCAAACTGCTGTGCTGTGTGTTCGTTCACCTAAGGGAGTTGAATCTATGTTTAGATTCAGCGACTTAGAAACACGTCTATTCTGGGAGCTGCGTTTGGCTATTCCAGAATGAATGGGAGTATACGCTGTAACTAGAAACATAGGCTTCTAAAACCAAAACGGAGCTAGCTAACAGAATGATTGTGAATGAGGGCATTCAACTTAACGAATTAAACTGCTCCACTTATGCAGACATTTAAAAACCATTTATATGGAAATTCTAAAACCAACATTTCCAGGAAAACACCAGCCTAAAAGAAATACCAGTAACAGTGCATCTATAACATGGAAGAAATGCTTTTTTCAAACTGCTCTGCTGTGCGTTCATTCACCTAACAGACTTCAATATATGCTCACATTCATCGAGTTACAAACACGTTTCTTCCAGGAGCTGCGTTTGCATATGTCAGAGTGTACTGGAGTACAATATGTAAAGAGAAATATCTGATTATACTTAGAAACCCGTTTCTACTAGGAGCTGCGTTTGGATATTCCAGAGTGAAAGGGAGAATATGCTGTAAAGAGAAATAACTGTTTCTAAAACCAAAAGGCAGCTATCTAACCGAATGGTTGTCAATACGTGCATTTACCTTCCCGAGTTGAACTCGTGTGTGGATTCAGCAGTCTGCAAACACTTTCTGTGCAGAATCTCAGAGCAAGCATTTTCAGCCCAATACCGGCATAAGGAAGAAACAGCAGTAAGCCCAGGAAATATCTGCTTCTAAATCCAAAACGCAGCTATCTAACAGAACGGTTGTCAATGTGTGCACTCAACTTCCAGAGTTAAACCCGTGTGTGGATTCAGCAGTCTGCAAACACTTTCTGTGCAGAGTTTCAAAACCGGCGTTTTCAGCCCAATACCGGCATATGGAAGAAACAGCAGAAAGCACAGGGAAATATCTGCTTCTAAATCCAAAACGCAGCTATCTAACAGAACGGTTGTCAATGTGTGCACTCAACTTCCAGAGTTAAACCCGTGTTTGGATTCAGCAGTCTGCAAACACTTTCTGTGCAGAGTTTCAAAACAGGCGTTTTCAGCCCAATACCGGCATATGGAAGAAACAGCAGAAAGCACAGGGAAATATCTGCTTCTAAATCCAAAACGCAGCTATCTAACAGAACGGTTGTCAATGTGTGCACTCCACTTCCAGAGTTAAACCCGTGTTTGGATTCAGCAGTCTGCAAACACTTTCTGTGCAGAGTTTCAAAACAGGCGTTTTCAGCCCAATACCGGCATATGGAAGAAACAGCAGAAAGCACAGGGAAATATCTGCTTCTAAATCCAAAACGCAGCTATCTAACAGAACGGTTGTCAATGTGTGCACTCCACTTCCAGAGATAAACCCGTGTGTGAATTCAGCAGTCTGCAAACACTTTCTGTGCAGAGTTTCAAAACAGGCGTTTTCAGCCCAATACTGGCATATGGAAGAAACAGCAGAAAGCACAGGGAAATATCTGCTTCTAAATCCAAAACGCAGCTATCTAACAGAACGGTTGTCAATGTGTTCACTCAACTTCCAGAGTTAAACCCGTGTGTGGATTCAGGAGTCTGCAAACACTTTCTGTGCAGAGTTTCAAAACAGGCGTTTTCAGCCCAATACCGGCATATGGAAGAAACAGCAGAAAGCACAGGGAAATATCTGCTTCTAAATTCAAAACGCAGCTATCTAACAGAACGGTTGTCAATGTGTTCACTCAACTTCCAGAGTTAAACCCGTGTGTGAATTCAGCAGTCAGCAAACACTTTCTGTGCAGAGTTTCAAAACAGGCGTTTTCAGCCCAATACCGGCATATGGAAGAAACAGCAGAAAGCACAGGGAAATATCTGCTTCTAAATCCAAAACGCAGCTATATAACAGAACGGTTGTCAATGTGTGCACTCCACTTCCAGAGTTAAACCCCTGTGTGGATTCAGCAGTCTGCAAACACTTTCTGTGCAGAGTTTCAAAACAGGCGTTTTCAGCCCAATACCGGCATATGGAAGAAACAGCAGAAAGCACAGGGAAATATCTGCTTCTAAATCCAAAACGCAGCTATCTAACAGAACGGTTGTCAATGTGTGCACTCAACTTCCAGAGTTAAACCAGTGTGTGGATTCAGCAGTCTGCAAACACTTTCTGTGCAGAGTTTCAAAACAGGCGTTTTCAGCCCAATACCGGCATATGGAAGAAACAGCAGAAAGCACAGGGAAATATCTGCTTCTAAATCCAAAACGCAGCTATCTAACAGAACGGTTGTCAATGTGTGCAGTCAAGTTCCAGAGTTAAACCCGTGTTTGGATTCAGCAGTCTGCAAACACTTTCTGTGCAGAGTTTCAAAACAGGCGTTTTCAGCCCAATACCGGCATATGGAAGAAACAGCAGAAAGCACAGGGAAATATCTGCTTCTAAATCCAAAACGCAGCTATCTAACAGAACGGTTGTCAATGTGTGCACTCAACTTCCAGAGTTAAACCCGTGTGTGGATTCAGCAGTCTGCAAACACTTTCTGTGCAGAGTTTCAAAACAGGCGTTTTCAGCCCAATACCGGCATATGGAAGAAACAGCAGAAAGCACAGGGAAATATCTGCTTCTAAATCCAAAACGCAGCTATCTAACAGAACGGTTGTCAATGTGTGCACTCAAGTTCCAGAGTTAAACCCGTGTTTGGATTCAGCAGTCTGCAAACACTTTCTGTGCAGAGTTTCAAAACAGGCGTTTTCAGCCCAATACCGGCATATGGAAGAAACAGCAGAAAGCACAGGGAAATATCTACTTCTAAATCCAAAACGCAGCTATCTAACAGAACGGTTGTCAATGTGTGCACTCAACTTCCAGAGTTAAACCCGTGTGTGAATTCAGCAGTCTGCAAACACTTTCTGTGCAGAGTTTCAAAACAGGCGTTTTCAGCCCAATACCGGCATATGGAAGAAACAGCAGAAAGCACAGGGAAATATCTGCTTCTAAATCCAAAACGCAGCTATCTAACAGAACGGTTGTCAATGTGTGCACTCCACTTCCAGAGTTAAACCGGTGTGTGGATTCAGCAGTCTGCAAACACTTTCTGTGCAGAGTTTCAAAACAGGCGTTTTCAGCCCAATACCGGCATATGGAAGAAACAACAGAAACCGCAGGGAAAAATCTGCTTCTAAATCCAAAACGGAGCTATCTAACAGAATGGTTGTCAATGTGTGCACTCCACTTCCAGAGTTAAACCCGTGTGTGGATTCAACAGTCTGCAAACACTTTCTGTGCACAGTTTCAAAACAGGCGTTTTCAGCCCAATACCGGCATATGGAAGAAACAGCAGAAAGCACAGGGAAATATCTGCTTCTAAATCCAAAACGCAGCTATCTAACAGAACGGTTGTCAATGTGTGCACTCCACTTCCAGAGATAAACCCGTGTGTGAATTCAGCAGTCTGCAAACACTTTCTGTGCAGAGCTTCAAAACAGGCGTTTTCAGCCCAATACCGGCATATGGAAGAAACAGCAGAAAGCACAGGGAAATATCTGCTTCTAAATCCAAAACGCAGCAATCTAACAGAACGGTTGTCAATGTGTGCACTCCACTTCCAGAGTTAAACCCGTGTGTGGATTCAGGAGTCTGCAAACACTTTCTGTGCAGAGTTTCAAAACAGGCGTTTTCAGCCCAATACTGGCATATGGAAGAAAGAGCAGAAAGCACAGGGAAATATCTGCTTCTAAATCCAAAACGCAGCTATCTAACAGAACGGTTGTCAATGTGTGCACTCCACTTCCAGAGTTAAACCCGTGTGTGGATTCAGCAGTCTGCAAACACTTTCTGTGCAGAGTTTCAAAACCGGCGTTTTCAGCCCAATACCGGCATATGGAAGAAACAGCAGAAAGCACAGGGAAATATCTGCTTCTAAATCCAAAACCCAGCGATCTAACAGAACGGTTGTCAATGTGTGCACTCAACTTCCAGAGTTAAACCCGTGTTTGGATTCAGCCGTCTGCAAACACTTTCTGTGCAGAGTTTCAAAACAGGCGTTTTCAGCCCAATACCGGCATATGGAAGAAACAGCAGAAAGCACAGGGAAATATCTGCTTCTAAATCCAAAACGCAGCTATCTAACAGAACGGTTGTCAATGTGTTCACTCAACTTCCAGAGTTAAACCCGTGTGTGAATTCAGCAGTCAGCAAACACTTTCTGTGCAGAGTTTCAAAACAGGCGTTTTCAGCCCAATACCGGCATATGGAAGAAACAGCAGAAAGCACAGGGAAATATCGGCTTCTAAATCCAAAACGCAGCAATCTAACAGAACGGTTGTCAATGTGTGCACTCCACTTCCAGAGTTAAACCCGTGTGTGGATTCAGGAGTCTGCAAACACTTTCTGTGCAGAGTTTCAAAACAGGCGTTTTCAGCCCAATACCGGCATATGGAAGAAACAGCAGAAAGCACAGGGAAATATCTGCTTCTAAATCCAAAACCCAGCTATCTAACAGAACGGTTGTCAATGTGTGCACTCAACTTCCAGAGTTAAACAAGTGTGTGGATTCAGCAGTCTGCAAACACTTTCTGTGCAGAGTTTCAAAACAGGCGTTTTCAGCCCAATACCGGCATATGGAAGAAACAGCAGAAAGCACAGGGAAATATCTGCTTCTAAATCCAAAACGCAGCTATCTAACAGAACGGTTGTCAATGTGTGCACTCCACTTCCAGAGTTAAACCCCTGTGTGGATTCAGCAGTCTGCAAACACTTTCTGTGCAGAGTTTCAAAACAGGCGTTTTCAGCCCAATACCGGCATATGGAAGAAACAGCAGAAAGCACAGGGAAATATCTGCTTCTAAATCCAAAACGCAGCTATCTAACAGAACGGTTGTCAATGTGTGCACTCAACTTCCAGAGTTAAACCCGTGTGTGGATTCAGCAGTCTGCAAACACTTTCTGTGCAGAGTTTCAAAACCGGCGTTTTCAGCCCAATACCGGCATATGGAAGAAACAGCAGAAAGCACAGGGAAATATCTGCTTCTAAATCCAAAACGCAGCTATCTAACAGAACGGTTGTCAATGTGTGCACTCAAGTTCCAGAGCTAAACCCGTGTTTGGATTCAGCAGTCTGCAAACATTTTCTGTGCAGATTTTCAAAACAGGCGTTTTCAGCCCAATACCGGCATATGGAAGAAACAGCAGAAAGCACAGGGAAATATCTGCTTCTAAATCCAAAACGCAGCTATCTAACAGAACGGTTGTCAATGTGTGCACTCCACTTCCAGAGTTAAACCCGTGTTTGGATTCAGCAGTCTGCAAACACTTTCTGTGCAGAGTTTCAAAACAGGCGTTTTCAGCCCAATACCGGCATATGGAAGAAACAGCAGAAAGCACAGGGAAATATCTGCTTCTAAATCCAAAACGCAGCTATCTAACAGAACGGTTGTCAATGTGTGCACTCCACTTCCAGAGATAAACCCGTGTGTGAATTCAGCAGTCTGCAAACACTTTCTGTGCAGAGTTTCAAAACAGGCGTTTTCAGCCCAATACTGGCATATGGAAGAAACAGCAGAAAGCACAGGGAAATATCTGCTTCTAAATCCAAAACGCAGCTATCTAACAGAACGGTTGTCAATGTGTGCACTCCACTTCCAGAGTTAAACCCGTGTGTGGATTCAGCAGTCTGCAAACACTTTCTGTGCAGAGTTTCAAAACAGGCGTTTTCAGCCCAATACCGGCATATGGAAGAAACAGCAGAAAGCACAGGGAAATATCTGCTTCTAAATCCAAAACGCAGCTATCTAACAGAACGGTTGTCAATGTGTTCACTCAACTTCCAGAGTTAAACCCGTGTGTGAATTCAGCAGCCAGCAAACACTTTCTGTGCAGAGTTTCAAAACAGGCGTTTTCAGCCCAATACCGGCATATGGAAGAAACAGCAGAAAGCACAGGGAAATATCTGCTTCTAAATCCAAAACGCAGCAATCTAACAGAACGGTTGTCAATGTGTGCACTCAACTTCCAGAGTTAAACCCGTGTGTGGATTCAGGAGTCTGCAAACACTTTCTGTGCAGAGTTTCAAAACAGGCGTTTTCAGCCCAATACCGGCATATGGAAGAAACAGCAGAAAGCACAGGGAAATATCTGCTTCTAAATCCAAAACGCAGCTATCTAACAGAACGGTTGTCAATGTGTGCACTCAACTTCCAGAGTTAAACAAGTGTGTGGATTCAGCAGTCTGCAAACACTTTCTGTGCAGAGTTTCAAAACAGGCGTTTTCAGCCCAATACCGGCATATGGAAGAAACAGCAGAAAGCACAGGGAAATATCTGCTTCTAAATCCAAAACGCAGCTATCTAACAGAACGGTTGTCAATGTGTGCACTCAACTTCCAGAGTTAAACCAGTGTGTGGATTCAGCAGTCTGCAAACACTTTCTGTGCAGAGTTTCAAAACAGGCGTTTTCAGCCCAATACCGGCATATGGAAGAAACAGCAGAAAGCACAGGGAAATATCTGCTTCTAAATCCAAAACGCAGCTATCTAACAGAACGGTTGTCAATGTGTGCAGTCAAGTTCCAGAGTTAAACCCGTGTATGGATTCAGCAGTCTGCAAACACTTTCTGTGCAGAGTTTCAAAACAGGCGTTTTCAGCCCAATACCGGCATATGGAAGAAACAGCAGAAAGCACAGGGAAATATCTGCTTCTAAATCCAAAACGCAGCTATCTAACAGAACGGTTGTCAATGTGTGCACTCAACTTCCAGAGTTAAACCCGTGTGTGGATTCAGCAGTCTGCAAACACTTTCTGTGCAGAGTTTCAAAACAGGCGTTTTCAGCCCAATACCGGCATATGGAAGAAACAGCAGAAAGCACAGGGAAATATCTGCTTCTAAATCCAAAACGCAGCTATCTAACAGAACGGTTGTCAATGTGTGCACTCAACTTCCAGAGTTAAACCCGTGTTTGGATTCAGCAGTCTGCAAACACTTTCTGTGCAGAGTTTCAAAACAGGCGTTTTCAGCCCAATACCGGCATATGGAAGAAACAGCAGAAAGCACAGGGAAATATCTACTTCTAAATCCAAAACGCAGCTATCTAACAGAACGGTTGTCAATGTGTGCACTCAACTTCCAGAGTTAAACCCGTGTGTGAATTCAGCAGTCTGCAAACACTTTCTGTGCAGAGTTTCAAAACAGGCGTTTTCAGCCCAATACCGGCATATGGAAGAAACAGCAGAAAGCACAGGGAAATATCTGCTTCTAAATCCAAAACGCAGCTATCTAACAGAACGGTTGTCAATGTGTGCACTCCACTTCCAGAATTAAACCGGTGTGTGGATTCAGCAGTCTGCAAACACTTTCTGTGCAGAGTTTCAAAACAGGCGTTTTCAGCCCAATACCGGCATATGGAAGAAACAACAGAAACCACAGGGAAAAATCTGCTTCTAAATCCAAAACGGAGCTATCTAACAGAATGGTTGTCAATGTGTGCACTCCACTTCCAGAGTTAAACCCGTGTGTGGATTCAACAGTCTGCAAACACTTTCTGTGCAGAGTTTCAAAACAGGCGTTTTCAGCCCAATACCGGCATATTGAAGAAACAGCAGAAAGCACAGGGAAATATTTGCTTCTAAATCCAAAACGCAGCTATCTAACAGAACGGTTGTCAATGTGTGCACTCCACTTCCAGAGATAAACCCGTGTGTGAATTCAGCAGTCTGCAAACACTTTCTGTGCAGAGCTTCAAAACAGGCGTTTTCAGCCCAATAGCGGCATATGGAAGAAACAGCAGAAAGCACAGGGAAATATCTGCTTCTAAATCCAAAACGCAGCTATCTAACAGAACGGTTGTCAATGTGTGCACTCCACTTCCAGAGTTAAACCCGTGTGTGGATTCAGCAGTCTGCAAACACTTTCTGTGCAGAGTTTCAAAACAGGCGTTTTCAGCCCAATACTGGCATATGGAAGAAAGAGCAGAAAGCACAGGGAAATATCTGCTTCTAAATCCAAAACGCAGCTATCTAACAGAACGGTTGTCAATGTGTGCACTCCACTTCCAGAGTTAAACCCGTGTGTGGATTCAGCAGTCTGCAAACACTTTCTGTGCAGAGTTTCAAAACCGGCGTTTTCAGCCCAATACCGGCATATGGAAGAAACAGCAGAAAGCACAGGGAAATATCTGCTTCTAAATCCAAAACCCAGCGATCTAACAGAACGGTTGTCAATGTGTGCACTCAACTTCCAGAGTTAAACCCGTGTTTGGATTCAGCCGTCTGCAAACACTTTCTGTGCAGAGTTTCAAAACAGGCGTTTTCAGCCCAATACCGGCATATGGAAGAATCAGCAGAAAGCACAGGGAAATATCTGCTTCTAAATCCAAAACGCAGCTATCTAACAGAACGGTTGTCAATGTGTTCACTCAACTTCCAGAGTTAAACCCGTGTGTGAATTCAGCAGTCAGCAAACACTTTCTGTGCAGAGTTTCAAAACAGGCGTTTTCAGCCCAATACCGGCATATGGAAGAAACAGCAGAAAGCACAGGGAAATATCGGCTTCTAAATCCAAAACGCAGCAATCTAACAGAACGGTTGTCAATGTGTGCACTCAACTTCCAGAGTTAAACCCGTGTGTGGATTCAGGAGTCTGCAAACACTTTCTGTGCAGAGTTTCAAAACAGGCGTTTTCAGCCCAATACCGGCATATGGAAGAAACAGCAGAAAGCACAGGGAAATATCTGCTTCTAAATCCAAAACCCAGCTATCTAACAGAACGGTTGTCAATGTGTGCACTCAACTTCCAGAGTTAAACAAGTGTGTGGATTCAGCAGTCTGCAAACACTTTCTGTGCAGAGTTTCAAAACAGGCGTTTTCAGCCCAATACCGGCATATGGAAGAAACAGCAGAAAGCACAGGGAAATATCTGCTTCTAAATCCAAAACGCAGCTATCTAACAGAACGGTTGTCAATGTGTGCACTCCACTTCCAGAGTTAAACCCGTGTGTGGATTCAGCAGTCTGCAAACACTTTCTGTGCAGAGTTTCAAAACAGGCGTTTTCAGCCCAATACCGGCATATGGAAGAAACAGCAGAAAGCACAGGGAAATATCTGCTTCTAAATCCAAAACGCAGCTATCTAACAGAACGGTTGTCAATGTGTGCACTCAACTTCCAGAGTTAAACCAGTTTGTGGATTCAGCAGTCTGCAAACACTTTCTGTGCAGAGTTTCAAAACAGGCGTTTTCAGCCCAATACCGGCATATGGAAGAAACAGCAGAAAGCACAGGGAAATATCTGCTTCTAAATCCAAAACGCAGCTATCTAACAGAACGGTTGTCAATGTGTGCACTCAAGTTCCAGAGCTAAACCCGTGTTTGGATTCAGCAGTCTGCAAACATTTTCTGTGCAGAGTTTCAAAACAGGCGTTTTCAGCCCAATACCGGCATATGGAAGAAACAGCAGAAAGCACAGGGAAATATCTGCTTCTAAATCCAAAACGCAGCTATCTAACAGAACGGTTGTCAATGTGTGCACTCAACTTCCAGAGTTAAACCCGTGTGTGGATTCAGCAGTCTGCAAACACTTTCTGTGCAGAGTTTCAAAACAGGCGTTTTCAGCCCAATACCGGCATATGGAAGAAACAGCAGAAAGCCCAGGGAAATATCTGCTTCTAAATCCAAAACGCAGCTATCTAACAGAACGGTTGTCAATGTGTGCACTCAAGTTCCAGAGTTAAACCCGTGTTTGGATTCAGCAGTCTGCAAACACTTTCTGTGCAGAGTTTCAAAACAGGCGTTTTCAGCCCAATACCGGCATATGGAAGAAACAGCAGAAAGCACAGGGAAATATCTGCTTCTAAATCCAAAACGCAGCTATCTAACAGAACGGTTGTCAATGTGTGCACTCAACTTCCAGAGTTAAACCCGTGTGTGAATTCAGCAGTCTGCAAACACTTTCTGTGCAGAGTTTCAAAACAGGCGTTTTCAGCCCAATACCGTCATATGGAAGAAACAGCAGAAAGCACAGGGAAATATCTGCTTCTAAATCCAAAACGCAGCTATCTAACAGAGCGGTTGTCAATGTGTGCACTCCACTTCCAGAATTAAACCGGTGTGTGGATTCAGCAGTCTGCAAACACTTTCTGTGCAGAGTTTCAAAACAGGCGTTTTCAGCCCAATACCGGCATATGGAAGAAACAACAGAAACCACAAGAAAAATCTGCTTCTAAATCCAAAACGGAGCTATCTAACAGAATGGTTGTCAATGTGTGCACTCCACTTCCAGAGTTAAACCCGTGTGTGGATTCAGCAGTCTGCAAACACTTTCTGTGCAGAGTTTCAAAACAGGCGTTTTCAGCCCAATACCGGCATATGGAAGAAACAGCAGAAAGCACAGGGAAATATCTGCTTCTAAATCCAAAACGCAGCTATCTAACAGAACGGTTGTCAATGTGTGCACTCCAATTCCAGAGATAAACCCGTGTGTGAATTCAGCAGTCTGCAAACACTTTCTGTGCAGAGTTTCAAAACAGGCGTTTTCAGCCCAATACCGGCATATGGAAGAAACAGCAGAAAGCACAGGGAAATATCTGCTTCTAAATCCAAAACGCAGCTATCTAACAGAACGGTTGTCAATGTGTGCACTCCACTTCCAGAGTTAAACCCGTGTGTGGATTCAGCAGTCTGCAAACACTTTCTGTGCAGAGTTTCAAAACAGGCGTTTTCAGCCCAATACCGGCATATGGAAGAAACAGCAGAAAGCACAGGGAAATATCTGCTTCTAAATCCAAAACGCAGCTATCTAACAGAACGGTTGTCAATGTGTGCACTCCACTTCCAGAGTTAAACCCGTGTGTGGATTCAGCAGTCTGCAAACACTTTCTGTGCAGAGTTTCAAAACAGGCGTTTTCAGCCCAATACCGGCATATGGAAGAAACAGCAGAAAGCACAGGGAAATATCTGCTTCTAAATCCAAAACGCAGCTATCTAACAGAACGGTTGTCAATGTGTGCACTCAACTTCCAGAGTTAAACCCGTGTTTGGATTCAGCAGTCTGCAAACACTTTCTGTGCAGAGTTTCAAAACAGGCGTTTTCAGCCCAATACCGGCATATGGAAGAAACAGCAGAAAGCACAGGGAAATATCTGCTTCTAAATCCAAAACGCAGCTATCTAACAGAACGGTTGTCAATGTGTGCACTCCACTTCCAGAGTTAAACCCGTGTGTGGATTCAGCAGTCTGCAAACACTTTCTGTGCAGAGTTTCAAAACCGGCGTTTTCAGCCCAATACCGGCATATGGAAGAATCAGCAGAAAGCACAGGGAAATATCTGCTTCTAAATCCAAAACGCAGCTATCTAACAGAACGGTTGTCAATGTGTGCACTCCACTTCCAGAGTTAAACCCGTGTGTGGATTCAGCAGTCTGCAAACACTTTCTGTGCAGAGTTTCAAAACCGGCGTTTTCAGCCCAATACCGGCATATGGAAGAAACAGCAGAAAGCACAGGGAAATATCTGCTTCTAAATCCAAAACGCAGCTATCTAACAGAACGGTTGTCAATGTGTGCACTCAAGTTCCAGAGTTAAACCCGTGTTTGGATTCAGCAGTCTGCAAACACTTTCTGTGCAGAGTTTCAAAACAGGCGTTTTCAGCCCAATACCGGCATATGGAAGAAACAGCAGAAAGCACAGGGAAATATCTACTTCTAAATCCAAAACGCAGCTATCTAACTGAACGGTTGTCAATGTGTGCACTCAACTTCCAGAGTTAAACCCGTGTGTGAATTCAGCAGTCTGCAAACACTTTCTGTGCAGAGTTTCAAAACAGTCGTTTTCAGCCCAATACCGGCATATGGAAGAAACAGCAGAAAGCACAGGGAAATATCTGCTTCTAAATCCAAAACGCAGCTATCTAACAGAACGGTTGTCAATGTGTGCACTCCACTTCCAGAATTAAACCGGTGTGTGGATTCAGCAGTCTGCAAACACTTTCTGTGCAGAGTTTCAAAACAGGCGTTTTCAGCCCAATACCGGCATATGGAAGAAAGAGCAGAAAGCACAGGGAAATATCTGCTTCTAAATCCAAAACGCAGCTATCTAACAGAACGGTTGTCAATGTGTGCACTCCACTTCCAGAGTTAAATCCGTGTGTGGATTCAGCAGTCTGCAAACACTTTCTGTGCAGAGTTTCAAAACCGGCGTTTTCAGCCCAATACCGGCATATGGAAGAAACAGCAGAAAGCACAGGGAAATATCTGCTTCTAAATCCAAAACGCAGCTATCTAACAGAACGGTTGTCAATGTGTGCACTCCACTTCCAGAATTAAACCGGTGTGTGGATTCAGCAGTCTGCAAACACTTTCTGTGCAGAGTTTCAAAACCGGCGTTTTCAGCCCAATACCGGCATATGGAAGAAAGAGCAGAAAGCACAGGGAAATATCTGCTTCTAAATCCAAAACGCAGCTATCTAACAGAACGGTTGTCAATGTGTGCACTCCACTTCCAGAGTTAAATCCGTGTGTGGATTCAGCAGTCTGCAAACACTTTCTGTGCAGAGTTTCAAAACCGGCGTTTTCAGCCCAATACCGGCATATGGAAGAAACAGCAGAAAGCACAGGGAAATATCTGCTTCTAAATCCAAAACCGAGCGATCTAACAGAACGGTTGTCAATGTGTGCACTCCACTTCCAGAGTTAAACCAGTGTGTGGATTCAGCAGTGTGCAAACACTTTCTGTGCAGAGTTTCAAAACAGGCGTTTTCAGCCCAATACCGGCATATGGAAGAAACAACAGAAACCACAGGGAAAAATCTGCTTCTAAATCCAAAACGGAGCTATCTAACAGAATGGTTGTCAATGTGTGCAATCAACTTCCAGAGTTAAACACGTGTGTGGATTCAGCAGTCTGCAAACACTTTCTGTGCAGAGTTTCAAAACAGGCGTTTTCAGCCCAATACCGGCATAAGAAGAAACAGCAGAAAGCACAGGGAAATATCTGCTTCTAAATCCAAACGCAACAATCTAACAGAACGGTTGTCAATGTGTGCACTCAACTTCCAGAGTTAAACCCGTGTTTGGATTCAGCAGTCTGCAAACACTTTCTGTGCAGAGTTTCAAAACAGGCGTTTTCAGCCCAATACCGGCATATGGAAGAAACAGCAGAAAGCACAGGGAAATATCTGCTTCTAAATCCAAAACGCAGCTATCTAACAGAACGGTTGTCAATGTGTTCACTCAAATTCCAGAGTTAAACCCGTGTGTGAATTCAGCAGTCAGCAAACACTTTCTGTGCAGAGTTTCAAAACAGGCGTTTTCAGCCCAATACCGGCATATGGAAGAAACAGCAGAAAGCACAGGGAAATATCTGCTTCTAATTCCAAAACCCAGCTATCTAACAGAACGGTTGTCAATGTGTGCACTCAACTTCCAGAGTTAAACCCGTGTGTGGATTCAGCAGTCTGCAAACACTTTCTGTGCAGAGTTTCAAAACAGGCGTTTTCAGCCCAATACCGGCATATGGAAGAAACAGCAGAAAGCACAGGGAAATATCTGCTTCTAAATCCAAAACGCAGCTATCTAACAGAACGGTTGTCATTGTGTGCACTCCACTTCCAGAGTTAAACCCGTGTGTGGATTCAGCAGTCTGCAAACACTTTCTGTGCAGAGTTTCAAAACCGGCGTTTTCAGCCCAATACCGGCATATGGAAGAATCAGCAGAAAGCACAGGGAAATATCCGCTTCTAAATCCAAAACGCAGCTATCTAACAGAACGGTTGTCAATGTGTGCACTCCACTTCCAGATTTAAACCCGTGTGTGGATTCAGCAGTCTGCAAACACTTTCTGTGCAGAGTTTCAAAACAGGCGTTTTCAGCCCAATACCGGCATATGGAAGAAACAGCAGAAAGCACAGGGAAATATCTGCTTCTAAATCCAAAACGCAGCTATCTAACAGAACGGTTGTCAATGTGTGCACTCAACTTCCAGAGTTAAACCCGTGTTTGGATTCAGCAGTCTGCAAACACTTTCTGTGCAGAGTTTCAAAACAGGCGTTTTCAGCCCAATACCGGCATATGGAAGAAACAGCAGAAAGCACAGGGAAATATCTACTTCTAAATCCAAAACGCAGCTATCTAACTGAACGGTTGTCAATGTGTGCACTCAACTTCCAGAGTTAAACCCGTGTGTGAATTCAGCAGTCTGCAAACACTTTCTGTGCAGAGTTTCAAAACAGTCGTTTTCAGCCCAATACCGGCATATGGAAGAAACAGCAGAAAGCACAGGGAAATATCTGCTTCTAAATCCAAAACGCAGCTATCTAACAGAACGGTTGTCAATGTGTGCACTCCACTTCCAGAATTAAACCGGTGTGTGGATTCAGCAGTCTGCAAACACTTTCTGTGCAGAGTTTCAAAACAGGCGTTTTCAGCCCAATACCGGCATATGGAAGAAAGAGCAGAAAGCACAGGGAAATATCTGCTTCTAAATCCAAAACGCAGCTATCTAACAGAACGGTTGTCAATGTGTGCACTCCACTTCCAGAGTTAAATCCGTGTGTGGATTCAGCAGTCTGCAAACACTTTCTGTGCAGAGTTTCAAAACCGGCGTTTTCAGCCCAATACCGGCATATGGAAGAAACAGCAGAAAGCACAGGGAAATATCTGCTTCTAAATCCAAAACGCAGCTATCTAACAGAACGGTTGTCAATGTGTGCACTCCACTTCCAGAATTAAACCGGTGTGTGGATTCAGCAGTCTGCAAACACTTTCTGTGCAGAGTTTCAAAACCGGCGTTTTCAGCCCAATACCGGCATATGGAAGAAAGAGCAGAAAGCACAGGGAAATATCTGCTTCTAAATCCAAAACGCAGCTATCTAACAGAACGGTTGTCAATGTGTGCACTCCACTTCCAGAGTTAAATCTGTGTGTGGATTCAGCAGTCTGCAAACACTTTCTGTGCAGAGTTTCAAAACCGGCGTTTTCAGCCCAATACCGGCATATGGAAGAAACAGCAGAAAGCACAGGGAAATATCTGCTTCTAAATCCAAAACCGAGCGATCTAACAGAACGGTTGTCAATGTGTGCACTCCACTTCCAGAGTTAAACCAGTGTGTGGATTCAGCAGTGTGCAAACACTTTCTGTGCAGAGTTTCAAAACAGGCGTTTTCAGCCCAATACCGGCATATGGAAGAAACAACAGAAACCACAGGGAAAAATCTGCTTCTAAATCCAAAACGGAGCTATCTAACAGAATGGTTGTCAATGTGTGCAATCAACTTCCAGAGTTAAACACGTGTGTGGATTCAGCAGTCTGCAAACACTTTCTGTGCAGAGTTTCAAAACAGGCGTTTTCAGCCCAATACCGGCATAAGAAGAAACAGCAGAAAGCACAGGGAAATATCTGCTTCTAAATCCAAACGCAACAATCTAACAGAACGGTTGTCAATGTGTGCACTCAACTTCCAGAGTTAAACCCGTGTTTGGATTCAGCAGTCTGCAAACACTTTCTGTGCAGAGTTTCAAAACAGGCGTTTTCAGCCCAATACCGGCATATGGAAGAAACAGCAGAAAGCACAGGGAAATATCTGCTTCTAAATCCAAAACGCAGCTATCTAACAGAACGGTTGTCAATGTGTTCACTCAAATTCCAGAGTTAAACCCGTGTGTGAATTCAGCAGTCAGCAAACACTTTCTGTGCAGAGTTTCAAAACAGGCGTTTTCAGCCCAATACCGGCATATGGAAGAAACAGCAGAAAGCACAGGGAAATATCTGCTTCTAAATCCAAAACGCAGCTATCTAACAGAACGGTTGTCATTGTGTGCACTCCACTTCCAGAGTTAAACCCGTGTGTGGATTCAGCAGTCTGCAAACACTTTCTGTGCAGAGTTTCAAAACCGGCGTTTTCAGCCCAATACCGGCATATGGAAGAATCAGCAGAAAGCACAGGGAAATATCCGCTTCTAAATCCAAAACGCAGCTATCTAACAGAACGGTTGTCAATGTGTGCACTCCACTTCCAGATTTAAACCCGTGTGTGGATTCAGCAGTCTGCAAACACTTTCTGTGCAGAGTTTCAAAACAGGCGTTTTCAGCCCAATACCGGCATATGGAAGAAACAGCAGAAAGCACAGGGAAATATCTGCTTCTAAATCCAAAACGCAGCTATCTAACAGAACGGTTGTCAATGTGTGCACTCAACTTCCAGAGTTAAACCCGTGTTTGGATTCAGCAGTCTGCAAACACTTTCTGTGCAGAGTTTCAAAACAGGCGTTTTCAGCCCAATACCGGCATATGGAAGAAACAGCAGAAAGCACAGGGAAATATCTGCTTCTAAATCCAAAACGCAGCTCTCCAACAGAACGGTTGTCAATGTGTGCACTCCACTTCCAGAGTTAAACCCGTGTGTGGATTCAGCAGTCTGCAAACACTTTCTGTGCAGAGTTTCAAAACCGGCGTTTTCAGCCCAATACCGGCATATGGAAGAAACAGCAGAAAGCACAGGGAAATATCTGCTTCTAAATCCAAAACGCAGCAATCTAACAGAACGGTTGTCAATGTGTGCACTCAACTTCCAGAGTTAAACCCGCGTGTGGATTCAGCAGTCTGCAAACACTTTCTGTGCAGATTTTCAAAACAGGCGTTTTCTGCCCAATACCGGCATAAGGAAGAAACAACAGAAACCACAGGGAAAAATCTGCTTCTAAATCCAAAACGGAGCTATCTAACAGAATGGTTGTCAATGTGTGCACTCAACTTCCAGAGTTAAACACGTGTGTGGATTCAGCAGTCTGCAAACACTTTCTGTGCAGAGTTTCAAAACAGGCGTTTTTAGCCCAATACCGGCATACGGAAGAAACAGCAGAAAGCACAGGGAAATATCAGCTTCTAAATCCAAAACGCAGCTAACTAACAGAACGGTTGTCAATGTGTGCACTCAACTTCCAGAGTTAAACCCGTGTGTGAATTCAGCAGTCAGCAAACACTTTCTGTGCAGAGTTTCAAAACAGGCGTTTTCAGCCCAATACCGGCATAAGAAGAAACAGCAGAAAGCACAGGGAAATATCTGCTTCTAAATCCAAAACGCAGCTATCTAACAGAACGGTTGTCAATGTGTGCACTCAACTTCCAGCGTTAAACCCGTGTTTGGATTCAGCAGTCTGCAAACACTTTCTGTGCAGAGTTTCAAAACAGGCGTTTTCAGCCCAATACCGGCATATGGAAGAAACAGCAGAAAGCACAGGGAAATATCTGCTTCTAAATCCAAAACGCAGCTATCTAACAGAACGGTTGTCAATGTGTGCATTCCACTTCCAGAGTTAAACCCGTGTGTGGATTCAGCAGTCTGCAAACACTTTCTGTGCAGAGTTTCAAAACAGGCGTTTTCAGCCCAATACCGGCATATGGAAGAAACAGCAGAAAGCACAGGGAAATATCTGCTTCTAAATCCAAAACGCAGCTATCTAACAGAGCGGTTGGCAATGTGTGCACTCCACTTCCAGAATTAAACCGGTGTGTGGATTCAGCAGTCTGCAAACACTTTCTGTGCAGAGTTTCAAAACAGGCGTTTTCAGCCCAATACCGGCATATGGAAGAAACAACAGAAACCACAGGGAAAAATCTGCTTCTAAATCCAAAACGGAGCTATCTAACAGAATGGTTGTCAATGTGTGCACTCCACTTCCAGAGTTAAACCCGTGTGTGGATTCAGCAGTCTGCAAACACTTTCTGTGCAGAGTTTCAAAACAGGCGTTTTCAGCCCAATACCGGCATATGGAAGAAACAGCAGAAAGCACAGGGAAATATCTGCTTCTAAATCCAAAACGCAGCTATCTAACAGAACGGTTGTCAATGTGTGCACTCCACTTCCAGAGATAAACCCGTGTGTGAATTCAGCAGTCTGCAAACACTTTCTGTGCAGAGTTTCAAAACAGGCGTTTTCAGCCCAATACCGGCATATGGAAGAAACAGCAGAAAGCACAGGGAAATATCTGCTTCTAAATCCAAAACGCAGCTATCTAACAGAACGGTTGTCAATGTGTGCACTCCACTTCCAGAGTTAAACCCGTGTGTGGATTCAGCAGTCTGCAAACACTTTCTGTGCAGAGTTTCAAAACAGGCGTTTTCAGCCCAATACCGGCATATGGAAGAAACAGCAGAAAGCACAGGGAAATATCTGCTTCTAAATCCAAAACGCAGCTATCTAACAGAACGGTTGTCAATGTGTGCACTCCACTTCCAGAGTTAAACCCGTGTGTGGATTCAGCAGTCTGCAAACACTTTCTGTGCAGAGTTTCAAAACAGGCGTTTTCAGCCCAATACCGGCATATGGAAGAAACAGCAGAAAGCACAGGGAAATATCTGCTTCTAAATCCAAAACGCAGCTATCTAACAGAACGGTTGTCAATGTGTGCACTCAACTTCCAGAGTTAAACCCGTGTTTGGATTCAGCAGTCTGCAAACACTTTCTGTGCAGAGTTTCAAAACAGGCGTTTTCAGCCCAATACCGGCATATGGAAGAAACAGCAGAAAGCACAGGGAAATATCTGCTTCTAAATCCAAAACGCAGCTATCTAACAGAACGGTTGTCAATGTGTGCACTCCACTTCCAGAGTTAAACCCGTGTGTGGATTCAGCAGTCTGCAAACACTTTCTGTGCAGAGTTTCAAAACCGGCGTTTTCAGCCCAATACCGGCATATGGAAGAATCAGCAGAAAGCACAGGGAAATATCTGCTTCTAAATCCAAAACGCAGCTATCTAACAGAACGGTTGTCAATGTGTGCACTCCACTTCCAGAGTTAAACCCGTGTTTGGATTCAGCAGTCTGCAAACACTTTCTGTGCAGAGTTTCAAAACCGGCGTTTTCAGCCCAATACCGGCATATGGAAGAAACAGCAGAAAGCACAGGGAAATATCTGCTTCTAAATCCAAAACGCAGCTATCTAACAGAACGGTTGTCAATGTGTGCACTCCACTTCCAGAATTAAACCGGTGTGTGGATTCAGCAGTCTGCAAACACTTTCTGTGCAGAGTTTCAAAACAGGCGTTTTCAGCCCAATACCGGCATATGGAAGAAACAACAGAAACCACAGGGAAAAATCTGCTTCTAAATCCAAAACGGAGCTATCTAACAGAATGGTTGTCAATGTCTGCACTCCACTTCCAGAGTTAAACCCGTGTGTGGATTCAGCAGTCTGCAAACACTTTCTGTGCAGAGTTTCAAAACAGGCGTTTTCAGCCCAATACCGGCATATGGAAGAAACAGCAGAAAGCACAGGGAAATATCTGCTTCTAAATCCAAAACGCAGCTATCTAACAGAAAAGTTGTCAATGTGTGCACTCCACTTCCAGAGATAAACCCGTGTGTGAATTCAGCAGTCTGCAAACACTTTCTGTGCAGAGCTTCAAAACAGGCGTTTTCAGCCCAATACCGGCATATGGAAGAAACAGCAGAAAGCACAGGGAAATATCTGCTTCTAAATCCAAAACGCAGCTATCTAACAGAACGGTTGTCAATGTGTGCACTCCACTTCCAGAGTTAAACCCGTGTGTGGATTCAGCAGTCTGCAAACACTTTCTGTGCAGAGTTTCAAAACCGGGGTTTTCAGCCCAATACCGGCATATGGAAGAAAGAGCAGAAAGCACAGGGAAATATCTGCTTCTAAATCCAAAACGCAGCTATCTAACAGAACGGTTGTCAATGTGTGCACTCCACTTCCAGAGTTAAATCCGTGTGTGGATTCAGCAGTCTGCAAACACTTTCTGTGCAGAGTTTCAAAACCGGCGTTTTCAGCCCAATACCGGCATATGGAAGAAACAGCAGAAAGCACAGGGAAATATCTGCTTCTAAATCCAAAACCCAGCGATCTAACAGAACGGTTGTCAATGTGTGCACTCCACTTCCAGAGTTAAACCAGTGTGTGGATTCAGCAGTGTGCAAACACTTTCTGTGCAGAGTTTCAAAACAGGCGTTTTCAGCCCAATACCGGCATATGGAAGAAACAACAGAAACCACAGGGAAAAATCTGCTTCTAAATCCAAAACGGAGCTATCTAACAGAATGGTTGTCAATGTGTGCAATCAACTTCCAGAGTTAAACACGTGTGTGGATTCAGCAGTCTGCAAACACTTTCTGTGCAGAGTTTCAAAACAGGCGTTTTCAGCCCAATACCGGCATAAGAAGAAACAGCAGAAAGCACAGGGAAATATCTGCTTCTAAATCCAAACGCAGCAATCTAACAGAACGGTTGTCAATGTGTGCACTCAACTTCCAGAGTTAAACCCGTGTTTGGATTCAGCAGTCTGCAAACACTTTCTGTGCAGAGTTTCAAAACAGGCGTTTTCAGCCCAATACCGGCATATGGAAGAAACAGCAGAAAGCACAGGGAAATATCTGCTTCTAAATCCAAAACGCAGCTATCTAACAGAACGGTTGTCAATGTGTTCACTCAAATTCCAGAGTTAAACCCGTGTGTGAATTCAGCAGTCAGCAAACACTTTCTGTGCAGAGTTTCAAAACAGGCGTTTTCAGCCCAATACCGGCATATGGAAGAAACAGCAGAAAGCACAGGGAAATATCTGCTTCTAATTCCAAAACCCAGCTATCTAACAGAACGGTTGTCAATGTGTGCACTCAACTTCCAGAGTTAAACCCGTGTGTGGATTCAGCAGTCTGCAAACACTTTCTGTGCAGAGTTTCAAAACAGGCGTTTTCAGCCCAATACCGGCATATGGAAGAAACAGCAGAAAGCACAGGGAAATATCTGCTTCTAAATCCAAAACGCAGCTATCTAACAGAACGGTTGTCATTGTGTGCACTCCACTTCCAGAGTTAAACCCGTGTGTGGATTCAGCAGTCTGCAAACACTTTCTGTGCAGAGTTTCAAAACCGGCGTTTTCAGCCCAATACCGGCATATGGAAGAATCAGCAGAAAGCACAGGGAAATATCCGCTTCTAAATCCAAAACGCAGCTATCTAACAGAACGGTTGTCAATGTGTGCATTCCACTTCCAGATTTAAACCCGTGTGTGGATTCAGCAGTCTGCAAACACTTTCTGTGCAGAGTTTCAAAACAGGCGTTTTCAGCCCAATACCGGCATATGGAAGAAACAGCAGAAAGCACAGGGAAATATCTGCTTCTAAATCCAAAACGCAGCTATCTAACAGAACGGTTGTCAATGTGTGCACTCAACTTCCAGAGTTAAACCCGTGTTTGGATTCAGCAGTCTGCAAACACTTTCTGTGCAGAGTTTCAAAACAGGCGTTTTCAGCCCAATACCGGCATATGGAAGAAACAGCAGAAAGCACAGGGAAATATCTGCTTCTAAATCCAAAACGCAGCTATCCAACAGAACGGTTGTCAATGTGTGCACTCCACTTCCAGAGTTAAACCCGTGTGTGGATTCAGCAGTCTGCAAACACTTTCTGTGCAGAGTTTCAAAACCGGCGTTTTCAGCCCAATACCGGCATATGGAAGAAACAGCAGAAAGCACAGGGAAATATCTGCTTCTAAATCCAAAACGCAGCAATCTAACAGAACGGTTGTCAATGTGTGCACTCAACTTCCAGAGTTAAACCCGCGTGTGGATTCAGCAGTCTGCAAACACTTTCTGTGCAGATTTTCAAAACAGGCGTTTTCTGCCCAATACCGGCATAAGGAAGAAACAACAGAAACCACAGGGAAAAATCTGCTTCTAAATCCAAAACGGAGCTATCTAACAGAATGGTTGTCAATGTGTGCACTCAACTTCCAGAGTTAAACACGTGTGTGGATTCAGCAGTCTGCAAACACTTTCTGTGCAGAGTTTCAAAACAGGCGTTTTTAGCCCAATACCGGCATATGGAAGAAACAGCAGAAAGCACAGGGAAATATCAGCTTCTAAATCCAAAACGCAGCTATCTAACAGAACGGTTGTCAATGTGTGCACTCAACTTCCAGAGTTAAACCCGTGTGTGAATTCAGCAGTCAGCAAACACTTTCTGTGCAGAGTTTCAAAACAGGCGTTTTCAGCCCAATACCGGCATAAGAAGAAACAGCAGAAAGCACAGGGAAATATCTGCTTCTAAATCCAAAACGCAGCTATCTAACAGAACGGTTGTCAATGTGTGCACTCAACTTCCAGCGTTAAACCCGTGTTTGGATTCAGCAGTCTGCAAACACTTTCTGTGCAGAGTTTCAAAACAGGCGTTTTCAGCCCAATACCGGCATATGGAAGAAACAGCAGAAAGCACAGGGAAATATCTGCTTCTAAATCCAAAACGCAGCTATCTAACAGAACGGTTGTCAATGTGTGCACTCCACTTCCAGAGTTAAACCCGTGTGTGGATTCAGCAGTCTGCAAACACTTTCTGTGCAGAGTTTCAAAACCGGCGTTTTCAGCCCAATACCGGCATATGGAAGAATCAGCAGAAAGCACAGGGAAATATCTGCTTCTAAATCCAAAACGCAGCTATCTAACAGAACGGTTGTCAATGTGTGCACTCCACTTCCAGAGTTAAACCCGTGTGTGGATTCAGCAGTCTGCAAACACTTTCTGTGCAGAGTTTCAAAACAGGCGTTTTCAGCCCAATACCGGCATATGGAAGAAACAGCAGAAAGCACAGGGAAATATCTGCTTCTAAATCCAAAACGCAGCTATCTAACAAAACGGTTGTCAATGTGTGCACTCAACTTCCAGAGTTAAACCCGTGTTTGGATTCAGCCGTCTGCAAACACTTTCTGTGCAGAGTTTCAAAACAGGCGTTTTCAGCCCAATACCGGCATATGGAAGAAACAGCAGAAAGCACAGGGAAATATCTGCTTCTAAATCCAAAACGCAGCTATCTAACAGAACGGTTGTCAATGTGTGCACTCAACTTCCAGAGTTAAACCCGTGTGTGGATTCAGCAGTCTGCAAACACTTTCTGTGCAGAGTTTCAAAACAGGCGTTTTCAGCCCAATACCGGCATATGGAAGAAACAACAGAAACCACAGGGAAAAATCTGCTTCTAAATCCAAAACGGAGCTATCTAACAGAATGGTTGTCAATGTGTGCACTCAACTTCCAGAGTTAAACACGTGTGTGAATTCAGCAGTCAGCACACACTTTCTGTGCAGAGTTTCAAAACAGGCGTTTTCAGCCCAATACCGGCATAAGAAGAAACAGCAGAAAGCACAGGGAAATATCTGCTTCTAAATCCAAAACGCAGCTATCTAACAGAACGGTTGTCAATGTGTGCACTCAACTTCCAGAGTTAAAGCCGTGTTTGGATTCAGCAGTCTGCAAACACTTTCTGTGCAGAGTTTCAAAACAGGCGTTTTCAGCCCAATACCGGCATATGGAAGAAACAGCAGAAAGCACAGGGAAATATCTGCTTCTAAATCCAAAACGCAGCTATCTAACAGAACGGTTGTCAATGTGTGCACTCCACTTCCAGAGTTAAACCCGTGTGTGGATTCAGCAGTCTGCAAACACTTTCTGTGCAGAGTTTCAAAACCGGCGTTTTCAGTCCAATACCGGCATATGGAAGAATCAGCAGAAAGCACAGGGAAATATCGGCTTCTAAATCCAAAACGCAGCTATCTAACAGAACGGTTGTCAATGTGTGCACTCCACTTCCAGAGTTAAACCCGTGTGTGGATTCAGCAGTCTGCAAACACTTTCTGTGCAGAGTTTCAAAACAGGCGTTTTCAGCCCAATACCGGCATATGGAAGAAACAGCAGAAAGCACAGGGAAATACCTGCTTCTAAATCCAAAACGCAGCTATCTAACAAAACGGTTGTCAATGTGTGCACTCAACTTCCAGAGTTAAACCCGTGTTTGGATTCAGCCGTCTGCAAACACTGTCTGTGCAGAGTTTCAAAACAGGCGTTTTCAGCCCAATACCGGCATATGGAAGAAACAGCAGAAAGCACAGGGAAATATCTGCTTCTAAATCCAAAACACAGCTATCTAACAGAACGGTTGTCAATGTGTTCACTCAACTTCCAGAGTTAAACCCGTGTGTGAATTCAGCAGTCAGCAAACACTTTCTGTGCAGAGTTTCAAAACAGGCGTTTTCAGCCCAATACCGGCATATGGAAGAAACAGCAGAAAGCACAGGGAAATATCTGCTTCTAATTCCAAAACCCAGCTATCTAACAGAACGGTTGTCAATGTGTGCACTCAACTTCCAGAGTTAAACCCGTGTGTGGATTCAGCAGTCTGCAAACACTTTCTGTGCAGAGTTTCAAAACAGGCGTTTTCAGCCCAATACCGGCATATGGAAGAAACAGCAGAAAGCACAGGGAAATATCTGCTTCTAAATCCAAAACGCAGCTATCTAACAGAACGGCTGTCATTGTGTGCACTCCACTTCCAGAGTTAAACCCGTGTGTGGATTCAGCAGTCTGCAAACACTTTCTGTGCAGAGTTTCAAAACCGGCGTTTTCAGCCCAATACCGGCATATGGAAGAATCAGCAGAAAGCACAGGGAAATATCTGCTTCTAAATCCAAAACGCAGCTATCTAACAGAACGGTTGTCAATGTGTGCACTCCACTTCCAGAGTTAAACCCGTGTGTGGATTCAGCAGTCTGCAAACACTTTCTGTGCAGAGTTTCAAAACAGGCGTTTTTAGCCCAATACCGGCATATGGAAGAAACAGCAGAAAGCACAGGGAAATATCTGCTTCTAAATCCAAAACGCAGCTATCTAACAGAACGGTTGTCAATGTGTGCACTCAACTTCCAGAGTTAAACCCGTGTTTGGATTCAGCAGTCTGCAAACACTTTCTGTGCAGAGTTTCAAAACAGGCGTTTTCAGCCCAATACCGGCATATGGAAGAAACAGCAGAAAGCACAGGGAAATATCTGCTTCTAAATCCAAAACGCAGCTATCTAACAGAACGGTTGTCAATGTGTGCACTCCACTTCCAGAGTTAAACCCGTGTGTGGATTCAGCAGTCTGCAAACACTTTCTGTGCAGAGTTTCAAAACCGGCGTTTTCAGCCCAATACCGGCATATGGAAGAAACAGCAGAAAGCACAGGGAAATATCTGCTTCTAAATCCAAAACGCAGCAATCTAACAGAACGGTTGTCAATGTGTGCACTCAACTTCCAGAGTTAAACCCGTGTGTGGATTCAGCAGTCTGCAAACACTTTCTGTGCAGATTTTCAAAACAGGCGTTTTCTGCCCAATACCGGCATAAGGAAGAAACAACAGAAACCACAGGGAAAAATCTGCTTCTAAATCCAAAACGGAGCTATCTAACAGAATGGTTGTCAATGTGTGCACTCAACTTCCAGAGTTAAACACGTGTGTGGATTCAGCAGTCTGCAAACACTTTCTGTGCAGAGTTTCAAAACAGGCGTTTTTAGCCCAATACCGGCATATGGAAGAAACAGCAGAAAGCACAGGGAAATATCAGCTTCTAAATCCAAAACGCAGCTATCTAACAGAACGGTTGTCAATGTGTGCACTCAACTTCCAGAGTTAAACCCGTGTGTGAATTCAGCAGTCAGCAAACACTTTCTGTGCAGAGTTTCAAAACAGGCGTTTTCAGCCCAATACCGGCATAAGAAGAAACAGCAGAAAGCACACGGAAATATCTGCTTCTAAATCCAAAACGCAGCTATCTAACAGAACGGTTGTCAATGTGTGCACTCAACTTCCAGAGTTAAACCCGTGTTTGGATTCAGCAGTCTGCAAACACTTTCTGTGCAGAGTTTCAAAACAGGCGTTTTCAGCCCAATACCGGCATATGGAAGAAACAGCAGAAAGCACAGGGAAATATCTGCTTCTAAATCCAAAACGCAGCTATCTAACAGAACGGTTGTCAATGTGTGCACTCCACTTCCAGAGTTAAACCCGTGTGTGGATTCAGCAGTCTGCAAACACTTTCTGTGCAGAGTTTCAAAACCGGCGTTTTCAGCCCAATACCGGCATATGGAAGTATCAGCAGAAAGCACAGGGAAATATCTGCTTCTAAATCCAAAACGCAGCTATCTAACAGAACGGTTGTCAATGTGTGCACTCCACTTCCAGAGTTAAACCCGTGTGTGGATTCAGCAGTCTGCAAACACTTTCTGTGCAGAGTTTCAAAACAGGCGTTTTCAGCCCAATACCGGCATATGGAAGAAACAACAGAAACCACAGGGAAAAATCTGCTTCTAAATCCAAAACGGAGCTATCTAACAGAATGGTTGTCAATGTGTGCACTCAACTTCCAGAGTTAAACACGTGTGTGAATTCAGCAGTCTGCAAACACTTTCTGTGCAGAGTTTCAAAACAGGCGTTTTCAGCCCAATACCGGCATAAGAAGAAACAGCAGAAAGCACAGGGAAATATCTGCTTCTAAATCCAAAACGCAGCTATCTAACAGAACGGTTGTCAATGTGTGCACTCAACTTCCAGAGTTAAACCCGTGTTTGGATTCAGCAGTCTGCAAACACTTTCTGTGCAGAGTTTCAAAACAGGCGTTTTCAGCCCAATACCGGCATATGGAAGAAACAGCAGAAAGCACAGGGAAATATCTGCTTCTAAATCCAAAACGCAGCTATCTAACAGAACGGTTGTCAATGTGTGCACTCCACTTCCAGAGTTAAACCCGTGTGTGGATTCAGCAGTCTGCAAACACTTTCTGTGCAGAGTTTCAAAACAGGCGTTTTCAGCCCAATACCGGCATATGGAAGAAACAGCAGAAAGCACAGGGAAATATCTGCTTCTAAATCCAAAACGCAGCTATCAAACAAAACGGTTGTCAATGTGTGCACTCAACTTCCAGAGTTAAACCCGTGTTTGGATTCAGCCGTCTGCAAACACTTTCTGTGCAGAGTTTCAAAACAGGCGTTTTCAGCCCAATACCGGCATATGGAAGAAACAGCAGAAAGCACAGGGAAATATCTGCTTCTAAATCCAAAACGCAGCAATCTAACAGAACGGTTGTCAATGTGTGCACTCAACTTCCAGAGTTAAACCTGCGTGTGGATTCAGCAGTCTGCAAACACTTTCTGTGCAGAGTTTCAAAACAGGCGTTTTCTGCCCAATACCGGCATATGGAAGAAACAACAGAAACCACAGGGAAAAATCTGCTTCTAAATCCAAAACGGAGCTATCTAACAGAATGGTTGTCAATGTGTGCACTCAACTTCCAGAGTTAAACACGTGTGTGGATTCAGCAGTCTGCAAACACTTTCTGTGCCGAGTTTCAAAACAGGCGTTTTTAGCCCAATACCGGCATATGGAAGAAACAGCAGAAAGCACAGGGAAATATCAGCTTCTAAATCCAAAACGCAGCTATCTAACAGAACGGTTGTCAATGTGTGCACTCAACTTCCAGAGTTAAACCCGTGTGTGAATTCAGCAGTCAGCAAACACTTTCTGTGCAGAGTTTCAAAACAGGCGTTTTCAGCCCAATACCGGCATATGGAAGAAACAGCAGAAAGCACAGGGAAATATCTGCTTCTAAATCCAAAACGCAGCTATCTAACAGAACGGTGGTCAATGTGTGCACTCCACTTCCAGAGTTAAACCCGTGTTTGGATTCAGCAGTCTGCAAACACTTTCTGTGCAGAGTTTCAAAACAGGCGTTTTCAGCCCAATACCGGCATATGGAAGAAACAGCAGAAAGCACAGGGAAATATCTGCTTCTAAATCCAAAACGCAGCTATCTAACAGAACGGTGGTCAATGTGTGCACTCCACTTCCAGAGTTAAACCCGTGTGTGGATTCAGCAGTCTGCAAACACTTTCTGTGCAGAGTTTCAAAACCGGCGTTTTCAGCCCAATACCGGCATATGGAAGAATCAGCAGAAAGCACAGGGAAATATCTGCTTCTAAATCCAAAACGCAGCTATCTAACAGAACGGTTGTCAATGTGTCCACTCCACTTCCAGAGTTAAACCCGTGTGTGGATTCAGCAGTCTGCAAACACTTTCTGTGCAGAGTTTCAAAACAGGCGTTTTCAGCCCAATACCGGCATATGGAAGAAACAGCAGAAAGCACAGGGAAATATCTGCTTCTAAATCCAAAACGCAGCTATCTAACAAAACGGTTGTCAATGTGTGCACTCAACTTCCAGAGTTAAACCCGTGTTTGGATTCAGCCGTCTGCAAACACTTTCTGTGCAGAGTTTCAAAACAGGCGTTTTCAGCCCAATACCGGCATATGGAAGAAACAGCAGAAAGCACAGGGAAATATCTGCTTCTAAATCCAAAACGCAGCTATCTAACAGAACGGTTGTCAATGTGTGCACTCAACTTCCAGAGTTAAACCCGTGTGTGGATTCAGCAGTCTGCAAACACTTTCTGTGCAGAGTTTCAAAACAGGCGTTTTCAGCCCAATACCGGCATATGGAAGAAACAACAGAAACCACAGGGAAAAATCTGCTTCTAAATGCAAAACGGAGCTATCTAACAGAATGGTTGTCAATGTGTGCACTCAACTTCCAGAGTTAAACACGTGTGTGAATTCAGCAGTCTGCAAACACTTTCTGTGCAGAGTTTCAAAACCGGCGTTTTCAGCCCAATACCGGCATAAGAAGAAACAGCAGAAAGCACAGGGAAATATCTGCTTCTAAATCCAAAACGCAGCTCTCTAACAGAACGGTTGTCAATGTTTGCACTCCACTTCCAGAGTTAAACCCGTGTGTGGATTCAGCAGTCTGCAAACACTTTCTGTGCAGAGTTTCAAAACAGGCGTTTTCAGCCCAATACCGGCATATGGAAGAAACAGCAGAAAGCACAGGGAAATATCTGCTTCTAAATCCAAAACGGAGCTATCTAACAGAACGGTTGTCAATGTGTGCACTCCACTTCCAGAGTTAAACCCGTGTGTGGATTCAGCAGTCTGCAAACACTTTCTGTGCAGAGTTTCAAAACCGGCGTTTTCAGCCCAATACCGGCATATGGAAGAAACAGCAGAAAGCACAGGGAAATATCTGCTTCTAAATCCAAAACGCAGCTCTCTAACAGAACGGTTGTCAATGTGTGCACTCCACTTCCAGAGTTAAACCCGTGTGTGGATTTAGCAGTCTGCAAACACTTTCTGTGCAGAGTTTCAAAACAGGCGTTTTCAGCCCAATACCGGCATATGGAAGAAACAGCAGAAAGCACAGGGAAATATCTGCTTCTAAATCCAAAACGCAGCTATCTAACAAAACGGTTGTCAATGTGTGCACTCAACTTCCAGAGTTAAACCCGTGTTTGGATTCAGCCGTCTGCAAACACTTTCTGTGCAGAGTTTCAAAACAGGCGTTTTCAGCCCAATACCGGCATATGGAAGAAACAGCAGAAAGCACAGGGAAATATCTGCTTCTAAATCCAAAACGCAGCTATCTAACAGAACGGTTGTCAATGTGTTCACTCAACTTCCAGAGTTAAACCCGTGTGTGAATTCAGCAGTCAGCAAACACTTTCTGTGCAGAGTTTCAAAACAGGCGTTTTCAGCCCAATACCGGCATATGGAAGAAACAGCAGAAAGCACAGGGAAATATCTGCTTCTAAATCCAAAACGCAGCAATCTAACAGAACGGTTGTCAATGTGTGCACTCAACTTCCAGAGTTAAACCCGTGTGTGGATTCAGCAGTCTGCAAACACTTTCTGTGCAGAGTTTCAAAACAGGCGTTTTCAGCCCAATACCGGCATATGGAAGAAACAGCAGAAAGCACAGGGAAATATCTGCTTCTAATTCCAAAACGCAGCAATCTAACAGAACGGTTGTCAATGTGTGCACTCAACATCCAGAGTTAAACCCGTGTGTGGATTCAGCAGTCTGCAAACACTTTCTGTGCAGAGTTTCAAAACAGGCGTTTTCAGCCCAATACCGGCATATGGAAGAAACAGCAGAAAGCACAGGGAAATATCTGCTTCTAATTCCAAAACACAGCTATCTAACAGAACGGTTGTCAATGTGTGCACTCAACTTCCAGAGTTAAACCCGTGTTTGGATTCAGCAGTCTGCAAACACTTTCTGTGCAGAGTTTCAAAACAGGCGTTTTCAGCCCAATACCGGCATATGGAAGAAACAGCAGAAAGCACAGGGAAATATCTGCTTCTAAATCCAAAACGCAGCTATCTAACAGAACGGTGGTCAATGTGTGCACTCCACTTCCAGAGTTAAACCCGTGTGTGGATTCAGCAGTCTGCAAACACTTTCTGTGCAGAGTTTCAAAACCGGCGTTTTCAGCCCAATACCGGCATATGGAAGAATCAGCAGAAAGCACAGGGAAATATCTGCTTCTAAATCCAAAACGCAGCTATCTAACAGAACGGTTGTCAATGTGTGCACTCCACTTCCAGAGTTAAACCCGTGTGTGGATTCAGCAGTCTGCAAACACTTTCTGTGCAGAGTTTCAAAACAGGCGTTTTCAGCCCAATACCGGCATATGGAAGAAACAGCAGAAAGCACAGGGAAATATCTGCTTCTAAATCCAAAACGCAGCTATCTAACAAAACGGTTGTCAATGTGTGCACTCAACTTCCAGAGTTAAACCCGTGTTTGGATTCAGCCGTCTGCAAACACTTTCTGTGCAGAGTTTCAAAACAGGCGTTTTCAGCCCAATACCGGCATATGGAAGAAACAGCAGAAAGCACAGGGAAATATCTGCTTCTAAATCCAAAACGCAGCTATCTAACAGAACGGTTGTCAATGTGTGCACTCAACTTCCAGAGTTAAACCCGTGTGTGGATTCAGCAGTCTGCAAACACTTTCTGTGCAGAGTTTCAAAACAGGCGTTTTCAGCCCAATACCGGCATATGGAAGAAACAACAGAAACCACAGGGAAAAATCTGCTTCTAAATGCAAAACGGAGCTATCTAACAGAATGGTTGTCAATGTGTGCACTCAACTTCCAGAGTTAAACACGTGTGTGAATTCAGCAGTCTGCAAACACTTTCTGTGCAGAGTTTCAAAACCGGCGTTTTCAGCCCAATACCGGCATAAGAAGAAACAGCAGAAAGCACAGGGAAATATCTGCTTCTAAATCCAAAACGCAGCTCTCTAACAGAACGGTTGTCAATGTGTGCACTCCACTTCCAGAGTTAAACCCGTGTGTGGATTCAGCAGTCTGCAAACACTTTCTGTGCAGAGTTTCAAAACAGGCGTTTTCAGCCCAATACCGGCATATGGAAGAAACAGCAGAAAGCACAGGGAAATATCTGCTTCTAAATCCAAAACGGAGCTATCTAACAGAACGGTTGTCATTGTGTGCACTCCACTTCCAGAGTTAAACCCGTGTGTGGATTCAGCAGTCTGCAAACACTTTCTGTGCAGAGTTTCAAAACCGGCGTTTTCAGCCCAATACCGGCATATGGAAGAATCAGCAGAAAGCACAGGGAAATATCCGCTTCTAAATCCAAAACGCAGCTATCTAACAGAACGGTTGTCAATGTGTGCATTCCACTTCCAGATTTAAACCCGTGTGTGGATTCAGCAGTCTGCAAACACTTTCTGTGCAGAGTTTCAAAACAGGCGTTTTCAGCCCAATACCGGCATATGGAAGAAACAGCAGAAAGCACAGGGAAATATCTGCTTCTAAATCCAAAACGCAGCTATCTAACAGAACGGTTGTCAATGTGTGCACTCAACTTCCAGAGTTAAACCCGTGTTTGGATTCAGCAGTCTGCAAACACTTTCTGTGCAGAGTTTCAAAACAGGCGTTTTCAGCCCAATACCGGCATATGGAAGAAACAGCAGAAAGCACAGGGAAATATCTGCTTCTAAATCCAAAACGCAGCTATCCAACAGAACGGTTGTCAATGTGTGCACTCCACTTCCAGAGTTAAACCCGTGTGTGGATTCAGCAGTCTGCAAACACTTTCTGTGCAGAGTTTCAAAACCGGCGTTTTCAGCCCAATACCGGCATATGGAAGAAACAGCAGAAAGCACAGGGAAATATCTGCTTCTAAATCCAAAACGCAGCAATCTAACAGAACGGTTGTCAATGTGTGCACTCAACTTCCAGAGTTAAACCCGCGTGTGGATTCAGCAGTCTGCAAACACTTTCTGTGCAGATTTTCAAAACAGGCGTTTTCTGCCCAATACCGGCATAAGGAAGAAACAACAGAAACCACAGGGAAAAATCTGCTTCTAAATCCAAAACGGAGCTATCTAACAGAATGGTTGTCAATGTGTGCACTCAACTTCCAGAGTTAAACACGTGTGTGGATTCAGCAGTCTGCAAACACTTTCTGTGCAGAGTTTCAAAACAGGCGTTTTTAGCCCAATACCGGCATATGGAAGAAACAGCAGAAAGCACAGGGAAATATCAGCTTCTAAATCCAAAACGCAGCTATCTAACAGAACGGTTGTCAATGTGTGCACTCAACTTCCAGAGTTAAACCCGTGTGTGAATTCAGCAGTCAGCAAACACTTTCTGTGCAGAGTTTCAAAACAGGCGTTTTCAGCCCAATACCGGCATAAGAAGAAACAGCAGAAAGCACAGGGAAATATCTGCTTCTAAATCCAAAACGCAGCTATCTAACAGAACGGTTGTCAATGTGTGCACTCAACTTCCAGCGTTAAACCCGTGTTTGGATTCAGCAGTCTGCAAACACTTTCTGTGCAGAGTTTCAAAACAGGCGTTTTCAGCCCAATACCGGCATATGGAAGAAACAGCAGAAAGCACAGGGAAATATCTGCTTCTAAATCCAAAACGCAGCTATCTAACAGAACGGTTGTCAATGTGTGCACTCCACTTCCAGAGTTAAACCCGTGTGTGGATTCAGCAGTCTGCAAACACTTTCTGTGCAGAGTTTCAAAACCGGCGTTTTCAGCCCAATACCGGCATATGGAAGAATCAGCAGAAAGCACAGGGAAATATCTGCTTCTAAATCCAAAACGCAGCTATCTAACAGAACGGTTGTCAATGTGTGCACTCCACTTCCAGAGTTAAACCCGTGTGTGGATTCAGCAGTCTGCAAACACTTTCTGTGCAGAGTTTCAAAACAGGCGTTTTCAGCCCAATACCGGCATATGGAAGAAACAGCAGAAAGCACAGGGAAATATCTGCTTCTAAATCCAAAACGCAGCTATCTAACAAAACGGTTGTCAATGTGTGCACTCAACTTCCAGAGTTAAACCCGTGTTTGGATTCAGCCGTCTGCAAACACTTTCTGTGCAGAGTTTCAAAACAGGCGTTTTCAGCCCAATACCGGCATATGGAAGAAACAGCAGAAAGCACAGGGAAATATCTGCTTCTAAATCCAAAACGCAGCTATCTAACAGAACGGTTGTCAATGTGTGCACTCAACTTCCAGAGTTAAACCCGTGTGTGGATTCAGCAGTCTGCAAACACTTTCTGTGCAGAGTTTCAAAACAGGCGTTTTCAGCCCAATACCGGCATATGGAAGAAACAACAGAAACCACAGGGAAAAATCTGCTTCTAAATCCAAAACGGAGCTATCTAACAGAATGGTTGTCAATGTGTGCACTCAACTTCCAGAGTTAAACACGTGTGTGAATTCAGCAGTCAGCAAACACTTTCTGTGCAGAGTTTCAAAACAGGCGTTTTCAGCCCAATACCGGCATAAGAAGAAACAGCAGAAAGCACAGGGAAATATCTGCTTCTAAATCCAAAACGCAGCTATCTAACAGAACGGTTGTCAATGTGTGCACTCAACTTCCAGAGTTAAAGCCGTGTTTGGATTCAGCAGTCTGCAAACACTTTCTGTGCAGAGTTTCAAAACAGGCGTTTTCAGCCCAATACCGGCATATGGAAGAAACAGCAGAAAGCACAGGGAAATATCTGCTTCTAAATCCAAAACGCAGCTATCTAACAGAACGGTTGTCAATGTGTGCACTCCACTTCCAGAGTTAAACCCGTGTGTGGATTCAGCAGTCTGCAAACACTTTCTGTGCAGAGTTTCAAAACCGGCGTTTTCAGTCCAATACCGGCATATGGAAGAATCAGCAGAAAGCACAGGGAAATATCGGCTTCTAAATCCAAAACGCAGCTATCTAACAGAACGGTTGTCAATGTGTGCACTCCACTTCCAGAGTTAAACCCGTGTGTGGATTCAGCAGTCTGCAAACACTTTCTGTGCAGAGTTTCAAAACAGGCGTTTTCAGCCCAATACCGGCATATGGAAGAAACAGCAGAAAGCACAGGGAAATACCTGCTTCTAAATCCAAAACGCAGCTATCTAACAAAACGGTTGTCAATGTGTGCACTCAACTTCCAGAGTTAAACCCGTGTTTGGATTCAGCCGTCTGCAAACACTGTCTGTGCAGAGTTTCAAAACAGGCGTTTTCAGCCCAATACCGGCATATGGAAGAAACAGCAGAAAGCACAGGGAAATATCTGCTTCTAAATCCAAAACGCAGCTATCTAACAGAACGGTTGTCAATGTGTTCACTCAACTTCCAGAGTTAAACCCGTGTGTGAATTCAGCAGTCAGCAAACACTTTCTGTGCAGAGTTTCAAAACAGGCGTTTTCAGCCCAATACCGGCATATGGAAGAAACAGCAGAAAGCACAGGGAAATATCTGCTTCTAATTCCAAAACCCAGCTATCTAACAGAACGGTTGTCAATGTGTGCACTCAACTTCCAGAGTTAAACCCGTGTGTGGATTCAGCAGTCTGCAAACACTTTCTGTGCAGAGTTTCAAAACAGGCGTTTTCAGCCCAATACCGGCATATGGAAGAAACAGCAGAAAGCACAGGGAAATATCTGCTTCTAAATCCAAAACGCAGCTATCTAACAGAACGGCTGTCATTGTGTGCACTCCACTTCCAGAGTTAAACCCGTGTGTGGATTCAGCAGTCTGCAAACACTTTCTGTGCAGAGTTTCAAAACCGGCGTTTTCAGCCCAATACCGGCATATGGAAGAATCAGCAGAAAGCACAGGGAAATATCTGCTTCTAAATCCAAAACGCAGCTATCTAACAGAACGGTTGTCAATGTGTGCACTCCACTTCCAGAGTTAAACCCGTGTGTGGATTCAGCAGTCTGCAAACACTTTCTGTGCAGAGTTTCAAAACAGGCGTTTTCAGCCCAATACCGGCATATGGAAGAAACAGCAGAAAGCACAGGGAAATATCTGCTTCTAAATCCAAAACGCAGCTATCTAACAGAACGGTTGTCAATGTGTGCACTCAACTTCCAGAGTTAAACCCGTGTTTGGATTCAGCAGTCTGCAAACACTTTCTGTGCAGAGTTTCAAAACAGGCGTTTTCAGCCCAATACCGGCATATGGAAGAAACAGCAGAAAGCACAGGGAAATATCTGCTTCTAAATCCAAAACGCAGCTATCTAACAGAACGGTTGTCAATGTGTGCACTCCACTTCCAGAGTTAAACCCGTGTGTGGATTCAGCAGTCTGCAAACACTTTCTGTGCAGAGTTTCAAAACCGGCGTTTTCAGCCCAATACCGGCATATGGAAGAAACAGCAGAAAGCACAGGGAAATATCTGCTTCTAAATCCAAAACGCAGCAATCTAACAGAACGGTTGTCAATGTGTGCACTCAACTTCCAGAGTTAAACCCGTGTGTGGATTCAGCAGTCTGCAAACACTTTCTGTGCAGATTTTCAAAACAGGCGTTTTCTGCCCAATACCGGCATAAGGAAGAAACAACAGAAACCACAGGGAAAAATCTGCTTCTAAATCCAAAACGGAGCTATCTAACAGAATGGTTGTCAATGTGTGCACTCAACTTCCAGAGTTAAACACGTGTGTGGATTCAGCAGTCTGCAAACACTTTCTGTGCAGAGTTTCAAAACAGGCGTTTTTAGCCCAATACCGGCATATGGAAGAAACAGCAGAAAGCACAGGGAAATATCAGCTTCTAAATCCAAAACGCAGCTATCTAACAGAACGGTTGTCAATGTGTGCACTCAACTTCCAGAGTTAAACCCGTGTGTGAATTCAGCAGTCAGCAAACACTTTCTGTGCAGAGTTTCAAAACAGGCGTTTTCAGCCCAATACCGGCATAAGAAGAAACAGCAGAAAGCACACGGAAATATCTGCTTCTAAATCCAAAACGCAGCTATCTAACAGAACGGTTGTCAATGTGTGCACTCAACTTCCAGAGTTAAACCCGTGTTTGGATTCAGCAGTCTGCAAACACTTTCTGTGCAGAGTTTCAAAACAGGCGTTTTCAGCCCAATACCGGCATATGGAAGAAACAGCAGAAAGCACAGGGAAATATCTGCTTCTAAATCCAAAACGCAGCTATCTAACAGAACGGTTGTCAATGTGTGCACTCCACTTCCAGAGTTAAACCAGTGTGTGGATTCAGCAGTCTGCAAACACTTTCTGTGCAGAGTTTCAAAACCGGCGTTTTCAGCCCAATACCGGCATATGGAAGTATCAGCAGAAAGCACAGGGAAATATCTGCTTCTAAATCCAAAACGCAGCTATCTAACAGAACGGTTGTCAATGTGTGCACTCCACTTCCAGAGTTAAACCCGTGTGTGGATTCAGCAGTCTGCAAACACTTTCTGTGCAGAGTTTCAAAACAGGCGTTTTCAGCCCAATACCGGCATATGGAAGAAACAACAGAAACCACAGGGAAAAATCTGCTTCTAAATCCAAAACGGAGCTATCTAACAGAATGGTTGTCAATGTGTGCACTCAACTTCCAGAGTTAAACACGTGTGTGAATTCAGCAGTCTGCAAACACTTTCTGTGCAGAGTTTCAAAACAGGCGTTTTCAGCCCAATACCGGCATAAGAAGAAACAGCAGAAAGCACAGGGAAATATCTGCTTCTAAATCCAAAACGCAGCTATCTAACAGAACGGTTGTCAATGTGTGCACTCAACTTCCAGAGTTAAACCCGTGTTTGGATTCAGCAGTCTGCAAACACTTTCTGTGCAGAGTTTCAAAACAGGCGTTTTCAGCCCAATACCGGCATATGGAAGAAACAGCAGAAAGCACAGGGAAATATCTGCTTCTAAATCCAAAACGCAGCTATCTAACAGAACGGTTGTCAATGTGTGCACTCCACTTCCAGAGTTAAACCCGTGTGTGGATTCAGCAGTCTGCAAACACTTTCTGTGCAGAGTTTCAAAACAGGCGTTTTCAGCCCAATACCGGCATATGGAAGAAACAGCAGAAAGCACAGGGAAATATCTGCTTCTAAATCCAAAACGCAGCTATCAAACAAAACGGTTGTTAATGTGTGCACTCAACTTCCAGAGTTAAACCCGTGTTTGGATTCAGCCGTCTGCAAACACTTTCTGTGCAGAGTTTCAAAACAGGCGTTTTCAGCCCAATACCGGCATATGGAAGAAACAGCAGAAAGCACAGGGAAATATCTGCTTCTAAATCCAAAACGCAGCAATCTAACAGAACGGTTGTCAATGTGTGCACTCAACTTCCAGAGTTAAACCTGCGTGTGGATTCAGCAGTCTGCAAACACTTTCTGTGCAGAGTTTCAAAACAGGCGTTTTCTGCCCAATACCGGCATATGGAAGAAACAACAGAAACCACAGGGAAAAATCTGCTTCTAAATCCAAAACGGAGCTATCTAACAGAATGGTTGTCAATGTGTGCACTCAACTTCCAGAGTTAAACACGTGTGTGGATTCAGCAGTCTGCAAACACTTTCTGTGCCGAGTTTCAAAACAGGCGTTTTTAGCCCAATACCGGCATATGGAAGAAACAGCAGAAAGCACAGGGAAATATCAGCTTCTAAATCCAAAACGCAGCTATCTAACAGAACGGTTGTCAATGTGTGCACTCAACTTCCAGAGTTAAACCCGTGTGTGAATTCAGCAGTCAGCAAACACTTTCTGTGCAGAGTTTCAAAACAGGCGTTTTCAGCCCAATACCGGCATATGGAAGAAACAGCAGAAAGCACAGGGAAATATCTGCTTCTAAATCCAAAACGCAGCTATCTAACAGAACGGTGGTCAATGTGTGCACTCCACTTCCAGAGTTAAACCCGTGTTTGGATTCAGCAGTCTGCAAACACTTTCTGTGCAGAGTTTCAAAACAGGCGTTTTCAGCCCAATACCGGCATATGGAAGAAACAGCAGAAAGCACAGGGAAATATCTGCTTCTAAATCCAAAACGCAGCTATCTAACAGAACGGTGGTCAATGTGTGCACTCCACTTCCAGAGTTAAACCCGTGTGTGGATTCAGCAGTCTGCAAACACTTTCTGTGCAGAGTTTCAAAACCGGCGTTTTCAGCCCAATACCGGCATATGGAAGAATCAGCAGAAAGCACAGGGAAATATCTGCTTCTAAATCCAAAACGCAGCTATCTAACAGAACGGTTGTCAATGTGTCCACTCCACTTCCAGAGTTAAACCCGTGTGTGGATTCAGCAGTCTGCAAACACTTTCTGTGCAGAGTTTCAAAACAGGCGTTTTCAGCCCAATACCGGCATATGGAAGAAACAGCAGAAAGCACAGGGAAATATCTGCTTCTAAATCCAAAACGCAGCTATCTAACAAAACGGTTGTCAATGTGTGCACTCAACTTCCAGAGTTAAACCCGTGTTTGGATTCAGCCGTCTGCAAACACTTTCTGTGCAGAGTTTCAAAACAGGCGTTTTCAGCCCAATACCGGCATATGGAAGAAACAGCAGAAAGCACAGGGAAATATCTGCTTCTAAATCCAAAACGCAGCTATCTAACAGAACGGTTGTCAATGTGTGCACTCAACTTCCAGAGTTAAACCCGTGTGTGGATTCAGCAGTCTGCAAACACTTTCTGTGCAGAGTTTCAAAACAGGCGTTTTCAGCCCAATACCGGCATATGGAAGAAACAACAGAAACCACAGGGAAAAATCTGCTTCTAAATGCAAAACGGAGCTATCTAACAGAATGGTTGTCAATGTGTGCACTCAACTTCCAGAGTTAAACACGTGTGTGAATTCAGCAGTCTGCAAACACTTTCTGTGCAGAGTTTCAAAACCGGCGTTTTCAGCCCAATACCGGCATAAGAAGAAACAGCAGAAAGCACAGGGAAATATCTGCTTCTAAATCCAAAACGCAGCTCTCTAACAGAACGGTTGTCAATGTTTGCACTCCACTTCCAGAGTTAAACCCGTGTGTGGATTCAGCAGTCTGCAAACACTTTCTGTGCAGAGTTTCAAAACAGGCGTTTTCAGCCCAATACCGGCATATGGAAGAAACAGCAGAAAGCACAGGGAAATATCTGCTTCTAAATCCAAAACGGAGCTATCTAACAGAACGGTTGTCAATGTGTGCACTCCACTTCCAGAGTTAAACCCGTGTGTGGATTCAGCAGTCTGCAAACACTTTCTGTGCAGAGTTTCAAAACCGGCGTTTTCAGCCCAATACCGGCATATGGAAGAAACAGCAGAAAGCACAGGGAAATATCTGCTTCTAAATCCAAAACGCAGCTCTCTAACAGAACGGTTGTCAATGTGTGCACTCCACTTCCAGAGTTAAACCCGTGTGTGGATTCAGCAGTCTGCAAACACTTTCTGTGCAGAGTTTCAAAACAGGCGTTTTCAGCCCAATACCGGCATATGGAAGAAACAGCAGAAAGCACAGGGAAATATCTGCTTCTAAATCCAAAACGCAGCTATCTAACAAAACGGTTGTCAATGTGTGCACTCAACTTCCAGAGTTAAACCCGTGTTTGGATTCAGCCGTCTGCAAACACTTTCTGTGCAGAGTTTCAAAACAGGCGTTTTCAGCCCAATACCGGCATATGGAAGAAACAGCAGAAAGCACAGGGAAATATCTGCTTCTAAATCCAAAACGCAGCTATCTAACAGAACGGTTGTCAATGTGTTCACTCAACTTCCAGAGTTAAACCCGTGTGTGAATTCAGCAGTCAGCAAACACTTTCTGTGCAGAGTTTCAAAACAGGCGTTTTCAGCCCAATACCGGCATATGGAAGAAACAGCAGAAAGCACAGGGAAATATCTGCTTCTAAATCCAAAACGCAGCAATCTAACAGAACGGTTGTCAATGTGTGCACTCAACTTCCAGAGTTAAACCCGTGTGTGGATTCAGCAGTCTGCAAACACTTTCTGTGCAGAGTTTCAAAACAGGCGTTTTCAGCCCAATACCGGCATATGGAAGAAACAGCAGAAAGCACAGGGAAATATCTGCTTCTAATTCCAAAACGCAGCAATCTAACAGAACGGTTGTCAATGTGTGCACTCAACATCCAGAGTTAAACCCGTGTGTGGATTCAGCAGTCTGCAAACACTTTCTGTGCAGAGTTTCAAAACAGGCGTTTTCAGCCCAATACCGGCATATGGAAGAAACAGCAGAAAGCACAGGGAAATATCTGCTTCTAATTCCAAAACACAGCTATCTAACAGAACGGTTGTCAATGTGTGCACTCAACTTCCAGAGTTAAACCCGTGTTTGGATTCAGCAGTCTGCAAACACTTTCTGTGCAGAGTTTCAAAACAGGCGTTTTCAGCCCAATACCGGCATATGGAAGAAACAGCAGAAAGCACAGGGAAATATCTGCTTCTAAATCCAAAACGCAGCTATCTAACAGAACGGTGGTCAATGTGTGCACTCCACTTCCAGAGTTAAACCCGTGTGTGGATTCAGCAGTCTGCAAACACTTTCTGTGCAGAGTTTCAAAACCGGCGTTTTCAGCCCAATACCGGCATATGGAAGAATCAGCAGAAAGCACAGGGAAATATCTGCTTCTAAATCCAAAACGCAGCTATCTAACAGAACGGTTGTCAATGTGTGCACTCCACTTCCAGAGTTAAACCCGTGTGTGGATTCAGCAGTCTGCAAACACTTTCTGTGCAGAGTTTCAAAACAGGCGTTTTCAGCCCAATACCGGCATATGGAAGAAACAGCAGAAAGCACAGGGAAATATCTGCTTCTAAATCCAAAACGCAGCTATCTAACAAAACGGTTGTCAATGTGTGCACTCAACTTCCAGAGTTAAACCCGTGTTTGGATTCAGCCGTCTGCAAACACTTTCTGTGCAGAGTTTCAAAACAGGCGTTTTCAGCCCAATACCGGCATATGGAAGAAACAGCAGAAAGCACAGGGAAATATCTGCTTCTAAATCCAAAACGCAGCTATCTAACAGAACGGTTGTCAATGTGTGCACTCAACTTCCAGAGTTAAACCCGTGTGTGGATTCAGCAGTCTGCAAACACTTTCTGTGCAGAGTTTCAAAACAGGCGTTTTCAGCCCAATACCGGCATATGGAAGAAACAACAGAAACCACAGGGAAAAATCTGCTTCTAAATGCAAAACGGAGCTATCTAACAGAATGGTTGTCAATGTGTGCACTCAACTTCCAGAGTTAAACACGTGTGTGAATTCAGCAGTCTGCAAACACTTTCTCTGCAGAGTTTCAAAACCGGCGTTTTCAGCCCAATACCGGCATAAGAAGAAACAGCAGAAAGCACAGGGAAATATCTGCTTCTAAATCCAAAACGCAGCTCTCTAACAGAACGGTTGTCAATGTGTGCACTCCACTTCCAGAGTTAAACCCGTGTGTGGATTCAGCAGTCTGCAAACACTTTCTGTGCAGAGTTTCAAAACAGGCGTTTTCAGCCCAATACCGGCATATGGAAGAAACAGCAGAAAGCACAGGGAAATATCTGCTTCTAAATCCAAAACGGAGCTATCTAACAGAACGGTTGTCAATGTGTGCACTCCACTTCCAGAGTTAAACCCGTGTGTGGATTCAGCAGTCTGCAAACACTTTCTGTGCAGAGTTTCAAAACCGGCGTTTTCAGCCCAATACCGGCATATGGAAGAAACAGCAGAAAGCACAGGGAAATATCTGCTTCTAAATCCAAAACGCAGCTCTCTAACAGAACGGTTGTCAATGTGTGCACTCCACTTCCAGAGTTAAACCCGTGTGTGGATTCAGCAGTCTGCAAACACTTTCTGTGCAGAGTTTCAAAACAGGCGTTTTCAGCCCAATACCGGCATATGGAAGAAACAGCAGAAAGCACAGGGAAATATCTGCTTCTAAATCCAAAACGCAGCTATCTAACAAAACGGTTGTCAATGTGTGCACTCAACTTCCAGAGTTAAACCCGTGTTTGGATTCAGCCGTCTGCAAACACTTTCTGTGCAGAGTTTCAAAACAGGCGTTTTCAGCCCAATACCGGCATATGGAAGAAACAGCAGAAAGCACAGGGAAATATCTGCTTCTAAATCCAAAACGCAGCTATCTAACAGAACGGTTGTCAATGTGTTCACTCAACTTCCAGAGTTAAACCCGTGTGTGAATTCAGCAGTCAGCAAACACTTTCTGTGCAGAGTTTCAAAACAGGCGTTTTCAGCCCAATACCGGCATATGGAAGAAACAGCAGAAAGCACAGGGAAATATCTGCTTCTAAATCCAAAACGCAGCAATCTAACAGAACGGTTGTCAATGTGTGCACTCAACTTCCAGAGTTAAACCCGTGTGTGGATTCAGCAGTCTGCAAACACTTTCTGTGCAGAGTTTCAAAACAGGCGTTTTCAGCCCAATACCGGCATATGGAAGAAACAGCAGAAAGCACAGGGAAATATCTGCTTCTAATTCCAAAACGCAGCAATCTAACAGAACGGTTGTCAATGTGTGCACTCAACATCCAGAGTTAAACCCGTGTGTGGATTCAGCAGTCTGCAAACACCTTCTGTGCAGAGTTTCAAAACAGGCGTTTTCAGCCCAATACCGGCATATGGAAGAAACAGCAGAAAGCACAGGGAAATATCTGCTTCTAATTCCAAAACCCAGCTATCTAACAGAACGGTTGTCAATGTGTGCACTCAACTTCCAGAGTTAAACCCGTGTGTGGATTCAGCAGTCTGCAAACACTTTCTGTGCAGAGTTTCAAAACAGGCGTTTTCAGCCCAATACCGGCATATGGAAGAAACAGCAGAAAGCACAGGGAAATATCTGCTTCTAAATCCAAAACGCAGCTATCTAACAGAACGGTTGTCATTGTGTGCACTCCACTTCCAGAATTAAACCCGTGTGTGGATTCAGCAGTCTGCAAACACTTTCTGTGCAGAGTTTCAAAACCGGCGTTTTCAGCCCAATACCGGCATATGGAAGAATCAGCAGAAAGCACAGGGAAATATCCGCTTCTAAATCCAAAACGCAGCTATCTAACAGAACGGTTGTCAATGTGTGCACTCCACTTCCAGAGTTAAACCCGTGTGTGGATTCAGCAGTCTGCAAACACTTTCTGTGCAGAGTTTCAAAACAGGCGTTTTCAGCCCAATACCGGCATATGGAAGAAACAGCAGAAAGCACAGGGAAATATCTGCTTCTAAATCCAAAACGCAGCTATCTAACAGAACGGTTGTCAATGTGTGCACTCAACTTCCAGAGATAAACCCGTGTTTGGATTCAGCCGTCTGCAAACACTTTCTGTGCAGAGTTTCAAAACAGGCGTTTTCAGCCCAATACCGGCATATGGAAGAAACAGCAGAAAGCACAGGGAAATATCTGCTTCTAAATCCAAAACGCAGCTATCTAACAGAACGGTTGTCAATGTGTGCACTCCACTTCCAGAGTTAAACCCGTGTGTGGATTCAGCAGTCTGCAAACACTTTCTGTGCAGAGTTTCAAAACCGGCGTTTTCAGCCCAATACCGGCATATGGAAGAAACAGCAGAAAGCACAGGGAAATATCTGCTTCTAAATCCAAAACCCAGCGATCTAACAGAACGGTTGTCAATGTGTGCACTCAACTTCCAGAGTTAAACCCGTGTTTGGATTCAGCCGTCTGCAAACACTTTCTGTGCAGAGTTTCAAAACAGGCGTTTTCAGCCCAATACCGGCATATGGAAGAATCAGCAGAAAGCACAGGGAAATATCTGCTTCTAAATCCAAAACGCAGCTATCTAACAGAACGGTTGTCAATGTGTTCACTCAACTTCCAGAGTTAAACCCGTGTGTGAATTCAGCAGTCAGCAAACACTTTCTGTGCAGAGTTTCAAAACAGGCGTTTTCAGCCCAATACCGGCATATGGAAGAAACAGCAGAAAGCACAGGGAAATATCGGCTTCTAAATCCAAAACGCAGCAATCTAACAGAACGGTTGTCAATGTGTGCACTCAACTTCCAGAGTTAAACCCGTGTGTGGATTCAGGAGTCTGCAAACACTTTCTGTGCAGAGTTTCAAAACAGGCGTTTTCAGCCCAATACCGGCATATGGAAGAAACAGCAGAAAGCACAGGGAAATATCTGCTTCTAAATCCAAAACCCAGCTATCTAACAGAACGGTTGTCAATGTGTGCACTCCACTTCCAGAGTTAAACAAGTGTGTGGATTCAGCAGTCTGCAAACACTTTCTGTGCAGAGTTTCAAAACAGGCGTTTTCAGCCCAATACCGGCATATGGAAGAAACAACAGAAACCACAGGGAAAAATCTGCTTCTAAATCCAAAACGCAGCTATCTAACAGAACGGTTGTCAATGTGTGCACTCCACTTCCAGAGTTAAACCCGTGTGTGGATTCAGCAGTCTGCAAACACTTTCTGTGCAGAGTTTCAAAACAGGCGTTTTCAGCCCAATACCGGCATATGGAAGAAACAGCAGAAAGCACAGGGAAATATCTGCTTCTAAATCCAAAACGCAGCTATCTAACAGAACGGTTGTCAATGTGTGCACTCAACTTCCAGAGTTAAACCAGTGTGTGGATTCAGCAGTCTGCAAACACTTTCTGTGCAGAGTTTCAAAACAGGCGTTTTCAGCCCAATACCGGCATATGGAAGAAACAGCAGAAAGCACAGGGAAATATCTGCTTCTAAATCCAAAACGCAGCTATCTAACAGAACGGTTGTCAATGTGTGCACTCAAGTTCCAGAGCTAAACCCGTGTTTGGATTCAGCAGTCTGCAAACATTTTCTGTGCAGAGTTTCAAAACAGGCGTTTTCAGCCCAATACCGGCATATGGAAGAAACAGCAGAAAGCACAGGGAAATATCTGCTTCTAAATCCAAAACGCAGCTATCTAACAGAACGGTTGTCAATGTGTGCACTCAACTTCCAGAGTTAAACCCGTGTGTGGATTCAGCAGTCTGCAAACACTTTCTGTGCAGAGTTTCAAAACAGGCGTTTTCAGCCCAATACCGGCATATGGAAGAAACAGCAGAAAGCCCAGGGAAATATCTGCTTCTAAATCCAAAACGCAGCTATCTAACAGAACGGTTGTCAATGTGTGCACTCAAGTTCCAGAGTTAAACCCGTGTTTGGATTCAGCAGTCTGCAAACACTTTCTGTGCAGAGTTTCAAAACAGGCGTTTTCAGCCCAATACCGGCATATGGAAGAAACAGCAGAAAGCACAGGGAAATATCTGCTTCTAAATCCAAAACGCAGCTATCTAACAGAACGGTTGTCAATGTGTGCACTCAACTTCCAGAGTTAAACCCGTGTGTGAATTCAGCAGTCTGCAAACACTTTCTGTGCAGAGTTTCAAAACAGGCGTTTTCAGCCCAATACCGTCATATGGAAGAAACAGCAGAAAGCACAGGGAAATATCTGCTTCTAAATCCAAAACGCAGCTATCTAACAGAGCGGTTGTCAATGTGTGCACTCCACTTCCAGAATTAAACCGGTGTGTGGATTCAGCAGTCTGCAAACACTTTCTGTGCAGAGTTTCAAAACAGGCGTTTTCAGCCCAATACCGGCATATGGAAGAAACAACAGAAACCACAGGGAAAAATCTGCTTCTAAATCCAAAACGGAGCTATCTAACAGAATGGTTGTCAATGTGTGCACTCCACTTCCAGAGTTAAACCCGTGTGTGGATTCAGCAGTCTGCAAACACTTTCTGTGCAGAGTTTCAAAACAGGCGTTTTCAGCCCAATACCGGCATATGGAAGAAACAGCAGAAAGCACAGGGAAATATCTGCTTCTAAATCCAAAACGCAGCTATCTAACAGAACGGTTGTCAATGTGTGCACTCCACTTCCAGAGATAAACCCGTGTGTGAATTCAGCAGTCTGCAAACACTTTCTGTGCAGAGTTTCAAAACAGGCGTTTTCAGCCCAATACCGGCATATGGAAGAAACAGCAGAAAGCACAGGGAAATATCTGCTTCTAAATCCAAAACGCAGCTATCTAACAGAACGGTTGTCAATGTGTGCACTCCACTTCCAGAGTTAAACCGGTGTGTGGATTCAGCAGTCTGCAAACACTTTCTGTGCAGAGTTTCAAAACAGGCGTTTTCAGCCCAATACCGGCATATGGAAGAAACAGCAGAAAGCACAGGGAAATATCTGCTTCTAAATCCAAAACGCAGCTATCTAACAGAACGGTTGTCAATGTGTGCACTCCACTTCCAGAGTTAAACCCGTGTGTGGATTCAGCAGTCTGCAAACACTTTCTGTGCAGAGTTTCAAAACAGGCGTTTTCAGCCCAATACCGGCATATGGAAGAAACAGCAGAAAGCACAGGGAAATATCTGCTTCTAAATCCAAAACGCAGCTATCTAACAGAACGGTTGTCAATGTGTGCACTCAACTTCCAGAGTTAAACCCGTGTTTGGATTCAGCAGTCTGCAAACACTTTCTGTGCAGAGTTTCAAAACAGGCGTTTTCAGCCCAATACCGGCATATGGAAGAAACAGCAGAAAGCACAGGGAAATATCTGCTTCTAAATCCAAAACGCAGCTATCTAACAGAACGGTTGTCAATGTGTGCACTCCACTTCCAGAGTTAAACCCGTGTGTGGATTCAGCAGTCTGCAAACACTTTCTGTGTAGAGTTTCAAAACCGGCGTTTTCAGCCCAATACCGGCATATGGAAGAAACAGCAGAAAGCACAGGGAAATATCTGCTTCTAAATCCAAAACGCAGCTATCTAACAGAACGGTTGTCAATGTGTGCACTCCACTTCCAGAGTTAAACCCGTGTGTGGATTCAGCAGTCTGCAAACACTTTCTGTGCAGAGTTTCAAAACCGGCGTTTTCAGCCCAATACCGGCATATGGAAGAAACAGCAGAAAGCACAGGGAAATATCTGCTTCTAAATCCAAAACGCAGCTATCTAACAGAACGGTTGTCAATGTGTGCACTCAAGTTCCAGAGTTAAACCCGTGTTTGGATTCAGCAGTCTGCAAACACTTTCTGTGCAGAGTTTCAAAACAGGCGTTTTCAGCCCAATACCGGCATATGGAAGAAAGAGCAGAAAGCACAGGGAAATATCTGCTTCTAAATCCAAAACGCAGCTATCTAACAGAACGGTTGTCAATGTGTGCACTCCACTTCCAGAGTTAAATCCGTGTGTGGATTCAGCAGTCTGCAAACACTTTCTGTGCAGAGTTTCAAAACCGGCGTTTTCAGCCCAATACCGGCATATGGAAGAAACAGCAGAAAGCACAGGGAAATATCTGCTTCTAAATCCAAAACCGAGCGATCTAACAGAACGGTTGTCAATGTGTGCACTCCACTTCCAGAGTTAAACCAGTGTGTGGATTCAGCAGTGTGCAAACACTTTCTGTGCAGAGTTTCAAAACAGGCGTTTTCAGCCCAATACCGGCATATGGAAGAAACAACAGAAACCACAGGGAAAAATCTGCTTCTAAATCCAAAACGGAGCTATCTAACAGAATGGTTGTCAATGTGTGCAATCAACTTCCAGAGTTAAACCCGTGTGTGGATTCAGCAGTCTGCAAACACTTTCTGTGCAGAGTTTCAAAACAGGCGTTTTCAGCCCAATACCGGCATAAGAAGAAACAGCAGAAAGCACAGGGAAATATCTGCTTCTAAATCCAAACGCAACAATCTAACAGAACGGTTGTCAATGTGTGCACTCAACTTCCAGAGTTAAACCCGTGTTTGGATTCAGCAGTCTGCAAACACTTTCTGTGCAGAGTTTCAAAACAGGCGTTTTCAGCCCAATACCGGCATATGGAAGAAACAGCAGAAAGCACAGGGAAATATCTGCTTCTAAATCCAAAACGCAGCTATCTAACAGAACGGTTGTCAATGTGTTCACTCAAATTCCAGAGTTAAACCCGTGTGTGAATTCAGCAGTCAGCAAACACTTTCTGTGCAGAGTTTCAAAACAGGCGTTTTCAGGCCAATACCGGCATATGGAAGAAACAGCAGAAAGCACAGGGAAATATCTGCTTCTAATTCCAAAACCCAGCTATCTAACAGAACGGTTGTCAATGTGTGCACTCAACTTCCAGAGTTAAACCCGTGTGTGGATTCAGCAGTCTGCAAACACTTTCTGTGCAGAGTTTCAAAACCGGCGTTTTCAGCCCAATACCGGCATATGGAAGAAACAGCAGAAAGCACAGGGAAATATCTGCTTCTAAATCCAAAACGCAGCTATCTAACAGAGCGGTTGTCAATGTGTGCACTCCACTTCCAGAATTAAACCGGTGTGTGGATTCAGCAGTCTGCAAACACTTTCTGTGCAGAGTTTCAAAACAGGCGTTTTCAGCCCAATACCGGCATATGGAAGAAACAACAGAAACCACAGGGAAAAATCTGCTTCTAAATCCAAAACGGAGCTATCTAACAGAATGGTTGTCAATGTGTGCACTCCACTTCCAGAGTTAAACCCGTGTGTGGATTCAGCAGTCTGCAAACACTTTCTGTGCAGAGTTTCAAAACAGGCGTTTTCAGCCCAATACCGGCATATGGAAGAAACAGCAGAAAGCACAGGGAAATATCTGCTTCTAAATCCAAAACGCAGCTATCTAACAGAACGGTTGTCAATGTGTGCACTCCACTTCCAGAGATAAACCCGTGTGTGAATTCAGCAGTCTGCAAACACTTTCTGTGCAGAGTTTCAAAACAGGCGTTTTCAGCCCAATACCGGCATATGGAAGAAACAGCAGAAAGCACAGGGAAATATCTGCTTCTAAATCCAAAACGCAGCTATCTAACAGAACGGTTGTCAATGTGTGCACTCCACTTGCAGAGTTAAACCCGTGTGTGGATTCAGCAGTCTGCAAACACTTTCTGTGCAGAGTTTCAAAACAGGCGTTTTCAGCCCAATACCGGCATATGGAAGAAACAGCAGAAAGCACAGGGAAATATCTGCTTCTAAATCCAAAACGCAGCTATCTAACAGAACGGTTGTCAATGTGTGCACTCCACTTCCAGAGTTAAACCCGTGTGTGGATTCAGCAGTCTGCAAACACTTTCTGTGCAGAGTTTCAAAACAGGCGTTTTCAGCCCAATACCGGCATATGGAAGAAACAGCAGAAAGCACAGGGAAATATCTGCTTCTAAATCCAAAACGCAGCTATCTAACAGAACGGTTGTCAATGTGTGCACTCAACTTCCAGAGTTAAACCCGTGTTTGGATTCAGCAGTCTGCAAACACTTTCTGTGCAGAGTTTCAAAACAGGCGTTTTCAGCCCAATACCGGCATATGGAAGAAACAGCAGAAAGCACAGGGAAATATCTGCTTCTAAATCCAAAACGCAGCTATCTAACAGAACGGTTGTCAATGTGTGCACTCCACTTCCAGAGTTAAACCCGTGTGTGGATTCAGCAGTCTGCAAACACTTTCTGTGCAGAGTTTCAAAACCGGCGTTTTCAGCCCAATACCGGCATATGGAAGAAACAGCAGAAAGCACAGGGAAATATCTGCTTCTAAATCCAAAACGCAGCTATCTAACAGAACGGTTGTCAATGTGTGCACTCCACTTCCAGAGTTAAACCCGTGTGTGGATTCAGCAGTCTGCAAACACTTTCTGTGCAGAGTTTCAAAACCGGCGTTTTCAGCCCAATACCGGCATATGGAAGAAACAGCAGAAAGCACAGGGAAATATCTGCTTCTAAATCCAAAACGCAGCTATCTAACAGAACGGTTGTCAATGTGTGCACTCAAGTTCCAGAGTTAAACCCGTGTTTGGATTCAGCAGTCTGCAAACACTTTCTGTGCAGAGTTTCAAAACAGGCGTTTTCAGCCCAATACCGGCATATGGAAGAAACAGCAGAAAGCACAGGGAAATATCTACTTCTAAATCCAAAACGCAGCTATCTAACTGAACGGTTGTCAATGTGTGCACTCAACTTCCAGAGTTAAACCCGTGTGTGAATTCAGCAGTCTGCAAACACTTTCTGTGCAGAGTTTCAAAACAGTCGTTTTCAGCCCAATACCGGCATATGGAAGAAACAGCAGAAAGCACAGGGAAATATCTGCTTCTAAATCCAAAACGCAGCTATCTAACAGAACGGTTGTCAATGTGTGCACTCCACTTCCAGAATTAAACCGGTGTGTGGATTCAGCAGTCTGCAAACACTTTCTGTGCAGAGTTTCAAAACAGGCGTTTTCAGCCCAATACCGGCATATGGAAGAAACAACAGAAACCACAGGGAAAAATCTGCTTCTAAATCCAAAACGGAGCTATCTAACAGAATGGTTGTCAATGTCTGCACTCCACTTCCAGAGTTAAACCCGTGTGTGGATTCAGCAGTCTGCAAACACTTTCTGTGCAGAGTTTCAAAACAGGCGTTTTCAGCCCAATACCGGCATATGGAAGAAACAGCAGAAAGCACAGGGAAATATCTGCTTCTAAATCCAAAACGCAGCTATCTAACAGAAAAGTTGTCAATGTGTGCACTCCACTTCCAGAGATAAACCCGTGTGTGAATTCAGCAGTCTGCAACCACTTTCTGTGCAGAGCTTCAAAACAGGCGTTTTCAGCCCAATACCGGCATATGGAAGAAACAGCAGAAAGCACAGATAAATATCTGCTTCTAAATCCAAAACGCAGCTATCTAACAGAACGGTTGTCAATGTGTGCACTCCACTTCCAGAGTTAAACCCGTGTGTGGATTCAGCAGTCTGCAAACACTTTCTGTGCAGAGTTTCAAAACCGGCGTTTTCAGCCCAATACCGGCATATGGAAGAAAGAGCAGAAAGCACAGGGAAATATCTGCTTCTAAATCCAAAACGCAGCTATCTAACAGAACGGTTGTCAATGTGTGCACTCCACTTCCAGAGTTAAATCCGTGTGTGGATTCAGCAGTCTGCAAACACTTTCTGTGCAGAGTTTCAAAACCGGCGTTTTCAGCCCAATACCGGCATATGGAAGAAACAGCAGAAAGCACAGGGAAATATCTGCTTCTAAATCCAAAACCGAGCGATCTAACAGAACGGTTGTCAATGTGTGCACTCCACTTCCAGAGTTAAACCAGTGTGTGGATTCAGCAGTGTGCAAACACTTTCTGTGCAGAGTTTCAAAACAGGCGTTTTCAGCCCAATACCGGCATATGGAAGAAACAACAGAAACCACAGGGAAAAATCTGCTTCTAAATCCAAAACGGAGCTATCTAACAGAATGGTTGTCAATGTGTGCACTCAACTTCCAGAGTTAAACACGTGTGTGGATTCAGCAGTCTGCAAACACTTTCTGTGCAGAGTTTCAAAACAGGCGTTTTCAGCCCAATACCGGCATAAGAAGAAACAGCAGAAAGCACAGGGAAATATCTGCTTCTAAATCCAAACGCAACAATCTAACAGAACGGTTGTCAATGTGTGCACTCAACTTCCAGAGTTAAACCCGTGTTTGGATTCAGCAGTCTGCAAACACTTTCTGTGCAGAGTTTCAAAACAGGCGTTTTCAGCCCAATACCGGCATATGGAAGAAACAGCAGAAAGCACAGGGAAATATCTGCTTCTAAATCCAAAACGCAGCTATCTAACAGAACGGTTGTCAATGTGTTCACTCAAATTCCAGAGTTAAACCCGTGTGTGAATTCAGCAGTCAGCAAACACTTTCTGTGCAGAGTTTCAAAACAGGCGTTTTCAGCCCAATACCGGCATATGGAAGAAACAGCAGAAAGCACAGGGAAATATCTGCTTCTAATTCCAAAACCCAGCTATCTAACAGAACGGTTGTCAATGTGTGCACTCAACTTCCAGAGTTAAACCCGTGTGTGGATTCAGCAGTCTGCAAACACTTTCTGTGCAGAGTTTCAAAACAGGCGTTTTCAGCCCAATACCGGCATATGGAAGAAACAGCAGAAAGCACAGGGAAATATCTGCTTCTAAATCCAAAACGCAGCTATCTAACAGAATGGTTGTCATTGTGTGCACTCCACTTCCAGAGTTAAACCCGTGTGTGGATTCAGCAGTCTGCAAACACTTTCTGTGCAGAGTTTCAAAACCGGCGTTTTCAGCCCAATACCGGCATATGGAAGAATCAGCAGAAAGCACAGGGAAATATCCGCTTCTAAATCCAAAACGCAGCTATCTAACAGAACGGTTGTCAATGTGTGCACTCCACTTCCAGATTTAAACCCGTGTGTGGATTCAGCAGTCTGCAAACACTTTCTGTGCAGAGTTTCAAAACAGGCGTTTTCAGCCCAATACCGGCATATGGAAGAAACAGCAGAAAGCACAGGGAAATATCTGCTTCTAAATCCAAAACGCAGCTATCTAACAGAACGGTTGTCAATGTGTGCACTCAACTTCCAGAGTTAAACCCGTGTTTGGATTCAGCAGTCTGCAAACACTTTCTGTGCAGAGTTTCAAAACAGGCGTTTTCAGCCCAATACCGGCATATGGAAGAAACAGCAGAAAGCACAGGGAAATATCTGCTTCTAAATCCAAAACGCAGCTCTCCAACAGAACGGTTGTCAATGTGTGCACTCCACTTCCGGAGTTAAACCCGTGTGTGGATTCAGCAGTCTGCAAACACTTTCTGTGCAGAGTTTCAAAACCGGCGTTTTCAGCCCATTACCGGCATATGGAAGAAACAGCAGAAAGCACAGGGAAATATCTGCTTCTAAATCCAAAACGCAGCAATCTAACAGAACGGTTGTCAATGTGTGCACTCAACTTCCAGAGTTAAACCCGCGTGTGGATTCAGCAGTCTGCAAACACTTTCTGTGCAGATTTTCAAAACAGGCGTTTTCTGCCCAATACCGGCATAAGGAAGAAACAACAGAAACCACAGGGAAAAATCTGCTTCTAAATCCAAAACGGAGCTATCTAACAGAATGGTTGTCAATGTGTGCACTCAACTTCCAGAGTTAAACACGTGTGTGGATTCAGCAGTCTGCAAACACTTTCTGTGCAGAGTTTCAAAACAGGCGTTTTTAGCCCAATACCGGCATATGGAAGAAACAGCAGAAAGCACAGGGAAATATCAGCTTCTAAATCCAAAACGCAGCTATCTAACAGAACGGTTGTCAATGTGTGCACTCAACTTCCAGAGTTAAACCCGTGTGTGAATTCAGCAGTCAGCAAACACTTTCTGTGCAGAGTTTCAAAACAGGCGTTTTCAGCCCAATACCGGCATAAGAAGAAACAGCAGAAAGCACAGGGAAATATCTGCTTCTAAATCCAAAACGCAGCTATCTAACAGAACGGTTGTCAATGTGTGCACTCAACTTCCAGCGTTAAACCCGTGTTTGGATTCAGCAGTCTGCAAACACTTTCTGTGCAGAGTTTCAAAACAGGCGTTTTCAGCCCAATACCGGCATATGGAAGAAACAGCAGAAAGCACAGGGAAATATCTGCTTCTAAATCCAAAACGCAGCTATCTAACAGAACGGTTGTCAATGTGTGCACTCCACTTCCAGAGTTAAACCCGTGTGTGGATTCAGCAGTCTGCAAACACTTTCTGTGCAGAGTTTCAAAACCGGCGTTTTCAGCCCAATACCGGCATATGGAAGAATCAGCAGAAAGCACAGGGAAATATCTGCTTCTAAATCCAAAACGCAGCTATCTAACAGAACGGTTGTCAATGTGTGCACTCCACTTCCAGAGTTAAACCCGTGTGTGGATTCAGCAGTCTGCAAACACTTTCTGTGCAGAGTTTCAAAACAGGCGTTTTCAGCCCAATACCGGCATATGGAAGAAACAGCAGAAAGCACAGGGAAATATCTGCTTCTAAATCCAAAACGCAGCTATCTAACAGAGCGGTTGTCAATGTGTGCACTCCACTTCCAGAATTAAACCGGTGTGTGGATTCAGCAGTCTGCAAACACTTTCTGTGCAGAGTTTCAAAACAGGCGTTTTCAGCCCAATACCGGCATATGGAAGAAACAACAGAAACCACAGGGAAAAATCTGCTTCTAAATCCAAAACGGAGCTATCTAACAGAATGGTTGTCAATGTGTGCACTCCACTTCCAGAGTTAAACCCGTGTGTGGATTCAGCAGTCTGCAAACACTTTCTGTGCAGAGTTTCAAAACAGGCGTTTTCAGCCCAATACCGGCATATGGAAGAAACAGCAGAAAGCACAGGGAAATATCTGCTTCTAAATCCAAAACGCAGCTATCTAACAGAACGGTTGTCAATGTGTGCACTCCACTTCCAGAGTTAAACCCGTGTGTGGATTCAGCAGTCTGCAAACACTTTCTGTGCAGAGTTTCAAAACCGGCGTTTTCAGCCCAATACCGGCATATGGAAGAATCAGCAGAAAGCACAGGGAAATATCTGCTTCTAAATCCAAAACGCAGCTATCTAACAGAACGGTTGTCAATGTGTGCACTCCACTTCCAGAGTTAAACCCGTGTGTGGATTCAGCAGTCTGCAAACACTTTCTGTGCAGAGTTTCAAAACCGGCGTTTTCAGCCCAATACCGGCATATGGAAGAAACAGCAGAAAGCACAGGGAAATATCTGCTTCTAAATCCAAAACGCAGCTATCTAACAGAACGGTTGTCAATGTGTGCACTCCACTTCCAGAATTAAACCGGTGTGTGGATTCAGCAGTCTGCAAACACTTTCTGTGCAGAGTTTCAAAACAGGCGTTTTCAGCCCAATACCGGCATATGGAAGAAACAACAGAAACCACAGGGAAAAATCTGCTTCTAAATCCAAAACGGAGCTATCTAACAGAATGGTTGTCAATGTCTGCACTCCACTTCCAGAGTTAAACCCGTGTGTGGATTCAGCAGTCTGCAAACACTTTCTGTGCAGAGTTTCAAAACAGGCGTTTTCAGCCCAATACCGGCATATGGAAGAAACAGCAGAAAGCACAGGGAAATATCTGCTTCTAAATCCAAAACGCAGCTATCTAACAGAAAAGTTGTCAATGTGTGCACTCCACTTCCAGAGATAAACCCGTGTGTGAATTCAGCAGTCTGCAAACACTTTCTGTGCAGAGCTTCAAAACAGGCGTTTTCAGCCCAATACCGGCATATGGAAGAAACAGCAGAAAGCACAGGGAAATATCTGCTTCTAAATCCAAAACGCAGCTATCTAACAGAACGGTTGTCAATGTGTGCACTCCACTTCCAGAGTTAAACCCGTGTGTGGATTCAGCAGTCTGAAAACACTTTCTGTGCAGAGTTTCAAAACCGGCGTTTTCAGCCCAATACCGGCATATGGAAGAAAGAGCAGAAAGCACAGGGAAATATCTGCTTCTAAATCCAAAACGCAGCTATCTAACAGAACGGTTGTCAATGTGTGCACTCCACTTCCAGAGTTAAATCCGTGTGTGGATTCAGCAGTCTGCAAACACTTTCTGTGCAGAGTTTCAAAACCGGCGTTTTCAGCCCAATACCGGCATATGGAAGAAACAGCAGAAAGCACAGGGAAATATCTGCTTCTAAATCCAAAACCCAGCGATCTAACAGAACGGTTGTCAATGTGTGCACTCCACTTCCAGAGTTAAACCAGTGTGTGGATTCAGCAGTGTGCAAACACTTTCTGTGCAGAGTTTCAAAACAGGCGTTTTCAGCCCAATACCGGCATATGGAAGAAACAACAGAAACCACAGGGAAAAATCTGCTTCTAAATCCAAAACGGAGCTATCTAACAGAATGGTTGTCAATGTGTGCAATCAACTTCCAGAGTTAAACACGTGTGTGGATTCAGCAGTCTGCAAACACTTTCTGTGCAGAGTTTCAAAACAGGCGTTTTCAGCCCAATACCGGCATAAGAAGAAACAGCAGAAAGCACAGGGAAATATCTGCTTCTAAATCCAAACGCAGCAATCTAACAGAACGGTTGTCAATGTGTGCACTCAACTTCCAGAGTTAAACCCGTGTTTGGATTCAGCAGTCTGCAAACACTTTCTGTGCAGAGTTTCAAAACAGGCGTTTTCAGCCCAATACCGGCATATGGAAGAAACAGCAGAAAGCACAGGGAAATATCTGCTTCTAAATCCAAAACGCAGCTATCTAACAGAACGGTTGTCAATGTGTTCACTCAAATTCCAGAGTTAAACCCGTGTGTGAATTCAGCAGTCAGCAAACACTTTCTGTGCAGAGTTTCAAAACAGGCGTTTTCAGCCCAATACCGGCATATGGAAGAAACAGCAGAAAGCACAGGGAAATATCTGCTTCTAATTCCAAAACCCAGCTATCTAACAGAACGGTTGTCAATGTGTGCACTCAACTTCCAGAGTTAAACCCGTGTGTGGATTCAGCAGTCTGCAAACACTTTCTGTGCAGAGTTTCAAAACAGGCGTTTTCAGCCCAATACCGGCATATGGAAGAAACAGCAGAAAGCACAGGGAAATATCTGCTTCTAAATCCAAAACGCAGCTATCTAACAGAACGGTTGTCATTGTGTGCACTCCACTTCCAGAGTTAAACCCGTGTGTGGATTCAGCAGTCTGCAAACACTTTCTGTGCAGAGTTTCAAAACCGGCGTTTTCAGCCCAATACCGGCATATGGAAGAATCAGCAGAAAGCACAGGGAAATATCCGCTTCTAAATCCAAAACGCAGCTATCTAACAGAACGGTTGTCAATGTGTGCATTCCACTTCCAGATTTAAACCCGTGTGTGGATTCAGCAGTCTGCAAACACTTTCTGTGCAGAGTTTCAAAACAGGCGTTTTCAGCCCAATACCGGCATATGGAAGAAACAGCAGAAAGCACAGGGAAATATCTGCTTCTAAATCCAAAACGCAGCTATCTAACAGAACGGTTGTCAATGTGTGCACTCAACTTCCAGAGTTAAACCCGTGTTTGGATTCAGCAGTCTGCAAACACTTTCTGTGCAGAGTTTCAAAACAGGCGTTTTCAGCCCAATACCGGCATATGGAAGAAACAGCAGAAAGCACAGGGAAATATCTGCTTCTAAATCCAAAACGCAGCTATCCAACAGAACGGTTGTCAATGTGTGCACTCCACTTCCAGAGTTAAACCCGTGTGTGGATTCAGCAGTCTGCAAACACTTTCTGTGCAGAGTTTCAAAACCGGCGTTTTCAGCCCAATACCGGCATATGGAAGAAACAGCAGAAAGCACAGGGAAATATCTGCTTCTAAATCCAAAACGCAGCAATCTAACAGAACGGTTGTCAATGTGTGCACTCAACTTCCAGAGTTAAACCCGCGTGTGGATTCAGCAGTCTGCAAACACTTTCTGTGCAGATTTTCAAAACAGGCGTTTTCTGCCCAATACCGGCATAAGGAAGAAACAACAGAAACCACAGGGAAAAATCTGCTTCTAAATCCAAAACGGAGCTATCTAACAGAATGGTTGTCAATGTGTGCACTCAACTTCCAGAGTTAAACACGTGTGTGGATTCAGCAGTCTGCAAACACTTTCTGTGCAGAGTTTCAAAACAGGCGTTTTTAGCCCAATACCGGCATATGGAAGAAACAGCAGAAAGCACAGGGAAATATCAGCTTCTAAATCCAAAACGCAGCTATCTAACAGAACGGTTGTCAATGTGTGCACTCAACTTCCAGAGTTAAACCCGTGTGTGAATTCAGCAGTCAGCAAACACTTTCTGTGCAGAGTTTCAAAACAGGCGTTTTCAGCCCAATACCGGCATAAGAAGAAACAGCAGAAAGCACAGGGAAATATCTGCTTCTAAATCCAAAACGCAGCTATCTAACAGAACGGTTGTCAATGTGTGCACTCAACTTCCAGCGTTAAACCCGTGTTTGGATTCAGCAGTCTGCAAACACTTTCTGTGCAGAGTTTCAAAACAGGCGTTTTCAGCCCAATACCGGCATATGGAAGAAACAGCAGAAAGCACAGGGAAATATCTGCTTCTAAATCCAAAACGCAGCTATCTAACAGAACGGTTGTCAATGTGTGCACTCCACTTCCAGAGTTAAACCCGTGTGTGGATTCAGCAGTCTGCAAACACTTTCTGTGCAGAGTTTCAAAACCGGCGTTTTCAGCCCAATACCGGCATATGGAAGAATCAGCAGAAAGCACAGGGAAATATCTGCTTCTAAATCCAAAACGCAGCTATCTAACAGAACGGTTGTCAATGTGTGCACTCCACTTCCAGAGTTAAACCCGTGTGTGGATTCAGCAGTCTGCAAACACTTTCTGTGCAGAGTTTCAAAACAGGCGTTTTCAGCCCAATACCGGCATATGGAAGAAACAGCAGAAAGCACAGGGAAATATCTGCTTCTAAATCCAAAACGCAGCTATCTAACAAAACGGTTGTCAATGTGTGCACTCAACTTCCAGAGTTAAACCCGTGTTTGGATTCAGCCGTCTGCAAACACTTTCTGTGCAGAGTTTCAAAACAGGCGTTTTCAGCCCAATACCGGCATATGGAAGAAACAGCAGAAAGCACAGGGAAATATCTGCTTCTAAATCCAAAACGCAGCTATCTAACAGAACGGTTGTCAATGTGTGCACTCAACTTCCAGAGTTAAACCCGTGTGTGGATTCAGCAGTCTGCAAACACTTTCTGTGCAGAGTTTCAAAACAGGCGTTTTCAGCCCAATACCGGCATATGGAAGAAACAACAGAAACCACAGGGAAAAATCTGCTTCTAAAATCAAAACGGAGCTATCTAACAGAATGGTTGTCAATGTGTGCACTCAACTTCCAGAGTTAAACACGTGTGTGAATTCAGCAGTCAGCAAACACTTTCTGTGCAGAGTTTCAAAACAGGCGTTTTCAGCCCAATACCGGCATAAGAAGAAACAGCAGAAAGCACAGGGAAATATCTGCTTCTAAATCCAAAACGCAGCTATCTAACAGAACGGTTGTCAATGTGTGCACTCAACTTCCAGAGTTAAAGCCGTGTTTGGATTCAGCAGTCTGCAAACACTTTCTGTGCAGAGTTTCAAAACAGGCGTTTTCAGCCCAATACCGGCATATGGAAGAAACAGCAGAAAGCACAGGGAAATATCTGCTTCTAAATCCAAAACGCAGCTATCTAACAGAACGGTTGTCAATGTGTGCACTCCACTTCCAGAGTTAAACCCGTGTGTGGATTCAGCAGTCTGCAAACACTTTCTGTGCAGAGTTTCAAAACCGGCGTTTTCAGTCCAATACCGGCATATGGAAGAATCAGCAGAAAGCACAGGGAAATATCTGCTTCTAAATCCAAAACGCAGCTATCTAACAGAACGGTTGTCAATGTGTGCACTCCACTTCCAGAGTTAAACCCGTGTGTGGATTCAGCAGTCTGCAAACACTTTCTGTGCAGAGTTTCAAAACAGGCGTTTTCAGCCCAATACCGGCATATGGAAGAAACAGCAGAAAGCACAGGGAAATACCTGCTTCTAAATCCAAAACGCAGCTATCTAACAAAACGGTTGTCAATGTGTGCACTCAACTTCCAGAGTTAAACCCGTGTTTGGATTCAGCCGTCTGCAAACACTGTCTGTGCAGAGTTTCAAAACAGGCGTTTTCAGCCCAATACCGGCATATGGAAGAAACAGCAGAAAGCACAGGGAAATATCTGCTTCTAAATCCAAAACGCAGCTATCTAACAGAACGGTTGTCAATGTGTTCACTCAACTTCCAGAGTTAAACCCGTGTGTGAATTCAGCAGTCAGCAAACTCTTTCTGTGCAGAGTTTCAAAACAGGCGTTTTCAGCCCAATACCGGCATATGGAAGAAACAGCAGAAAGCACAGGGAAATATCTGCTTCTAATTCCAAAACCCAGCTATCTAACAGAACGGTTGTCAATGTGTGCACTCAACTTCCAGAGTTAAACCCGTGTGTGGATTCAGCAGTCTGCAAACACTTTCTGTGCAGAGTTTCAAAACAGGCGTTTTCAGCCCAATACCGGCATATGGAAGAAACAGCAGAAAGCACAGGGAAATATCTGCTTCTAAATCCAAAACGCAGCTATCTAACAGAACGGCTGTCATTGTGTGCACTCCACTTCCAGAGTTAAACCCGTGTGTGGATTCAGCAGTCTGCAAACACTTTCTGTGCAGAGTTTCAAAACCGGCGTTTTCAGCCCAATACCGGCATATGGAAGAATCAGCAGAAAGCACAGGGAAATATCCGCTTCTAAATCCAAAACGCAGCTATCTAACAGAACGGTTGTCAATGTGTGCACTCCACTTCCAGAGTTAAACCCGTGTGTGGATTCAGCAGTCTGCAAACACTTTCTGTGCAGAGTTTCAAAACAGGCGTTTTCAGCCCAATACCGGCATATGGAAGAAACAGCAGAAAGCACAGGGAAATATCTGCTTCTAAATCCAAAACGCAGCTATCTAACAGAACGGTTGTCAATGTGTGCACTCAACTTCCAGAGTTAAACCCGTGTTTGGATTCAGCAGTCTGCAAACACTTTCTGTGCAGAGTTTCAAAACAGGCGTTTTCAGCCCAATACCGGCATATGGAAGAAACAGCAGAAAGCACAGGGAAATATCTGCTTCTAAATCCAAAACGCAGCTATCTAACAGAACGGTTGTCAATGTGTGCACTCCACTTCCAGAGTTAAACCCGTGTGTGGATTCAGCAGTCTGCAAACACTTTCTGTGCAGAGTTTCAAAACCGGCGTTTTCAGCCCAATACCGGCATATGGAAGAAACAGCAGAAAGCACAGGGAAATATCTGCTTCTAAATCCAAAACGCAGCAATCTAACAGAACGGTTGTCAATGTGTGCACTCAACTTCCAGAGTTAAACCCGTGTGTGGATTCAGCAGTCTGCAAACACTTTCTGTGCAGATTTTCAAAACAGGCGTTTTCTGCCCAATACCGGCATAAGGAAGAAACAACAGAAACCACAGGGAAAAATCTGCTTCTAAATCCAAAACGGAGCTATCTAACAGAATGGTTGTCAATGTGTGCACTCAACTTCCAGAGTTAAACACGTGTGTGGATTCAGCAGTCTGCAAACACTTTCTGTGCAGAGTTTCAAAACAGGCGTTTTTAGCCCAATACCGGCATATGGAAGAAACAGCAGAAAGCACAGGGAAATATCAGCTTCTAAATCCAAAACGCAGCTATCTAACAGAACGGTTGTCAATGTGTGCACTCAACTTCCAGAGTTAAACCCGTGTGTGAATTCAGCAGTCAGCAAACACTTTCTGTGCAGAGTTTCAAAACAGGCGTTTTCAGCCCAATACCGGCATAAGAAGAAACAGCAGAAAGCACAGGGAAATATCTGCTTCTAAATCCAAAACGCAGCTATCTAACAGAACGGTTGTCAATGTGTGCACTCAACTTCCAGAGTTAAACCCGTGTTTGGATTCAGCAGTCTGCAAACACTTTCTGTGCAGAGTTTCAAAACAGGCGTTTTCAGCCCAATACCGGCATATGGAAGAAACAGCAGAAAGCACAGGGAAATATCTGCTTCTAAATCCAAAACGCAGCTATCTAACAGAACGGTTGTCAATGTGTGCACTCCACTTCCAGAGTTAAACCCGTGTGTGGATTCAGCAGTCTGCAAACACTTTCTGTGCAGAGTTTCAAAACCGGCGTTTTCAGCCCAATACCGGCATATGGAAGTATCAGCAGAAAGCACAGGGAAATATCTGCTTCTAAATCCAAAACGCAGCTATCTAACAGAACGGTTGTCAATGTGTGCACTCCACTTCCAGAGTTAAACCCGTGTGTGGATTCAGCAGTCTGCAAACACTTTCTGTGCAGAGTTTCAAAACAGGCGTTTTCAGCCCAATACCGGCATATGGAAGAAACAGCAGAAAGCACAGGGAAATATCTGCTTCTAAATCCAAAACGCAGCTATCTAACAAAACGGTTGTCAATGTGTGCACTCAACTTCCAGAGTTAAACCCGTGTTTGGATTCAGCCGTCTGCAAACACTTTCTGTGCAGAGTTTCAAAACAGGCGTTTTCAGCCCAATACCGGCATATGGAAGAAACAGCAGAAAGCACAGGGAAATATCTGCTTCTAAATCCAAAACGCAGCTATCTAACAGAACGGTTGTCAATGTGTGCACTCAACTTCCAGAGTTAAACCCGTGTGTGGATTCAGCAGTCTGCAAACACTTTCTGTGCAGAGTTTCAAAACAGGCGTTTTCAGCCCAATACCGGCATATGGAAGAAACAACAGAAACCACAGGGAAAAATCTGCTTCTAAATCCAAAACGGAGCTATCTAACAGAATGGTTGTCAATGTGTGCACTCAACTTCCAGAGTTAAACACGTGTGTGAATTCAGCAGTCTGCAAACACTTTCTGTGCAGAGTTTCAAAACAGGCGTTTTCAGCCCAATACCGGCATAAGAAGAAACAGCAGAAAGCACAGGGAAATATCTGCTTCTAAATCCAAAACGCAGCTATCTAACAGAACGGTTGTCAATGTGTGCACTCAACTTCCAGAGTTAAACCCGTGTTTGGATTCAGCAGTCTGCAAACACTTTCTGTGCAGAGTTTCAAAACAGGCGTTTTCAGCCCAATACCGGCATATGGAAGAAACAGCAGAAAGCACAGGGAAATATCTGCTTCTAAATCCAAAACGCAGCTATCTAACAGAACGGTTGTCAATGTGTGCACTCCACTTCCAGAGTTAAACCCGTGTGTGGATTCAGCAGTCTGCAAACACTTTCTGTGCAGAGTTTCAAAACAGGCGTTTTCAGCCCAATACCGGCATAGGGAAGAAACAGCAGAAAGCACAGGGAAATATCTGCTTCTAAATCCAAAACGCAGCTATCTAACAAAACGGTTGTCAATGTGTGCACTCAACTTCCAGAGTTAAACCCGTGTTTGGATTCAGCCGTCTGCAAACACTTTCTGTGCAGAGTTTCAAAACAGGCGTTTTCAGCCCAATACCGGCATATGGAAGAAACAGCAGAAAGCACAGGGAAATATCTGCTTCTAAATCCAAAACGCAGCAATCTAACAGAACGGTTGTCAATGTGTGCACTCAACTTCCAGAGTTAAACCCGCGTGTGGATTCAGCAGTCTGCAAACACTTTCTGTGCAGAGTTTCAAAACAGGCGTTTTCTGCCCAATACCGGCATATGGAAGAAACAACAGAAACCACAGGGAAAAATCTGCTTCTAAATCCAAAACGGAGCTATCTAACAGAATGGTTGTCAATGTGTGCACTCAACTTCCAGAGTTAAACACGTGTGTGGATTCAGAAGTCTGCAAACACTTTCTGTGCCGAGTTTCAAAACAGGCGTTTTTAGCCCAATACCGGCATATGGAAGAAACAGCAGAAAGCACAGGGAAATATCAGCTTCTAAATCCAAAACGCAGCTATCTAACAGAACGGTTGTCAATGTGTGCACTCAACTTCCAGAGTTAAACCCGTGTGTGAATTCAGCAGTCAGCAAACACTTTCTGTGCAGAGTTTCAAAACAGGCGTTTTCAGCCCAATACCGGCATATGGAAGAAACAGCAGAAAGCACAGGGAAATATCTGCTTCTAAATCCAAAACGCAGCTATCTAACAGAACGGTGGTCAATGTGTGCACTCCACTTCCAGAGTTAAACCCGTGTTTGGATTCAGCAGTCTGCAAACACTTTCTGTGCAGAGTTTCAAAACAGGCGTTTTCAGCCCAATACCGGCATATGGAAGAAACAGCAGAAAGCACAGGGAAATATCTGCTTCTAAATCCAAAACGCAGCTATCTAACAGAACGGTGGTCAATGTGTGCACTCCACTTCCAGAGTTAAACCCGTGTGTGGATTCAGCAGTCTGCAAACACTTTCTGTGCAGAGTTTCAAAACCGGCGTTTTCAGCCCAATACCGGCATATGGAAGAATCAGCAGAAAGCACAGGGAAATATCTGCTTCTAAATCCAAAACGCAGCTATCTAACAGAACGGTTGTCAATGTGTGCACTCCACTTCCAGAGTTAAACCCGTGTGTGGATTCAGCAGTCTGCAAACACTTTCTGTGCAGAGTTTCAAAACAGGCGTTTTCAGCCCAATACCGGCATATGGAAGAAACAGCAGAAAGCACAGGGAAATATCTGCTTCTAAATCCAAAACGCAGCTATCTAACAAAACGGTTGTCAATGTGTGCACTCAACTTCCAGAGTTAAACCCGTGTTTGGATTCAGCCGTCTGCAAACACTTTCTGTGCAGAGTTTCAAAACAGGCGTTTTCAGCCCAATACCGGCATATGGAAGAAACAGCAGAAAGCACAGGGAAATATCTGCTTCTAAATCCAAAACGCAGCTATCTAACAGAACGGTTGTCAATGTGTGCACTCAACTTCCAGAGTTAAACCCGTGTGTGGATTCAGCAGTCTGCAAACACTTTCTGTGCAGAGTTTCAAAACAGGCGTTTTCAGCCCAATACCGGCATATGGAAGAAACAACAGAAACCACAGGGAAAAATCTGCTTCTAAATGCAAAACGGAGCTATCTAACAGAATGGTTGTCAATGTGTGCACTCAACTTCCAGAGTTAAACACGTGTGTGAATTCAGCAGTCTGCAAACACTTTCTGTGCAGAGTTTCAAAACCGGCGTTTTCAGCCCAATACCGGCATAAGAAGAAACAGCAGAAAGCAAAGGGAAATATCTGCTTCTAAATCCAAAACGCAGCTCTCTAACAGAACGGTTGTCAATGTGTGCACTCCACTTCCAGAGTTAAACCCGTGTGTGGATTCAGCAGTCTGCAAACACTTTCTGTGCAGAGTTTCAAAACAGGCGTTTTCAGCCCAATACCGGCATATGGAAGAAACAGCAGAAAGCACAGGGAAATATCTGCTTCTAAATCCAAAACGGAGCTATCTAACAGAACGGTTGTCAATGTGTGCACTCCACTTCCAGAGTTAAACCCGTGTGTGGATTCAGCAGTCTGCAAACACTTTCTGTGCAGAGTTTCAAAACCGGCGTTTTCAGCCCAATACCGGCATATGGAAGAAACAGCAGAAAGCACAGGGAAATATCTGCTTCTAAATCCAAAACGCAGCTCTCTAACAGAACGGTTGTCAATGTGTGCACTCCACTTCCAGAGTTAAACCCGTGTGTGGATTCAGCAGTCTGCAAACACTTTCTGTGCAGAGTTTCAAAACAGGCGTTTTCAGCCCTATACCGGCATATGGAAGAAACAGCAGAAAGCACAGGGAAATATCTGCTTCTAAATCCAAAACGCAGCTATCTAACAAAACGGTTGTCAATGTGTGCACTCAACTTCCAGAGTTAAACCCGTGTTTGGATTCAGCCGTCTGCAAACACTTTCTGTGCAGAGTTTCAAAACAGGCGTTTTCAGCCCAATACCGGCATATGGAAGAAACAGCAGAAAGCACAGGGAAATATCTGCTTCTAAATCCAAAACGCAGCTATCTAACAGAACGGTTGTCAATGTGTTCACTCAACTTCCAGAGTTAAACCCGTGTGTGAATTCAGCAGTCAGCAAACACTTTCTGTGCAGAGTTTCAAAACAGGCGTTTTCAGCCCAATACCGGCATATGGAAGAAACAGCAGAAAGCACAGGGAAATATCTGCTTCTAAATCCAAAACGCAGCAATCTAACAGAACGGTTGTCAATGTGTGCACTCAACTTCCAGAGTTAAACCCGTGTGTGGATTCAGCAGTCTGCAAACACTTTCTGTGCAGAGTTTCAAAACAGGCGTTTTCAGCCCAATACCGGCATATGGAAGAAACAGCAGAAAGCACAGGGAAATATCTGCTTCTAATTCCAAAACGCAGCAATCTAACAGAACGGTTGTCAATGTGTGCACTCAACATCCAGAGTTAAACCCGTGTGTGGATTCAGCAGTCTGCAAACACTTTCTGTGCAGAGTTTCAAAACAGGCGTTTTCAGCCCAATACCGGCATATGGAAGAAACAGCAGAAAGCACAGGGAAATATCTGCTTCTAATTCCAAAACCCAGCTATCTAACAGAACGGTTGTCAATGTGTGCACTCAACTTCCAGAGTTAAACCCGTGTGTGGATTCAGCAGTCTGCAAACACTTTCTGTGCAGAGTTTCAAAACAGGCGTTTTCAGCCCAATACCGGCATATGGAAGAAACAGCAGAAAGCACAGGGAAATATCTGCTTCTAAATCCAAAACGCAGCTATCTAACAGAACGGTTGTCATTGTGTGCACTCCACTTCCAGAGTTAAACCCGTGTGTGGATTCAGCAGTCTGCAAACACTTTCTGTGCAGAGTTTCAAAACCGGCGTTTTCAGCCCAATACCGGCATATGGAAGAATCAGCAGAAAGCACAGGGAAATATCCGCTTCTAAATCCAAAACGCAGCTATCTAACAGAACGGTTGTCAATGTGTGCACTCCACTTCCAGAGTTAAACCCGTGTGTGGATTCAGCAGTCTGCAAACACTTTCTGTGCAGAGTTTCAAAACAGGCGTTTTCAGCCCAATACCGGCATATGGAAGAAACAGCAGAAAGCACAGGGAAATATCTGCTTCTAATTCCAAAACCCAGCTATCTAACAGAACGGTTGTCAATGTGTGCACTCAACTTCCAGAGTTAAACCCGTGTGTGGATTCAGCAGTCTGCAAACACTTTCTGTGCAGAGTTTCAAAACAGGCGTTTTCAGCCCAATACCGGCATATGGAAGAAACAGCAGAAAGCACAGGGAAATATCTGCTTCTAAATCCAAAACGCAGCTATCTAACAGAACGGTTGTCATTGTGTGCACTCCACTTCCAGAGTTAAACCCGTGTGTGGATTCAGCAGTCTGCAAACACTTTCTGTGCAGAGTTTCAAAACCGGCGTTTTCAGCCCAATACCGGCATATGGAAGAATCAGCAGAAAGCACAGGGAAATATCCGCTTCTAAATCCAAAACGCAGCTATCTAACAGAACGGTTGTCAATGTGTTCACTCCACTTCCAGAGTTAAACCCGTGTGTGGATTCAGCAGTCTGCAAACACTTTCTGTGCAGAGTTTCAAAACAGGCGTTTTCAGCCCAATACCGGCATATGGAAGAAACAGCAGAAAGCACAGGGAAATATCTGCTTCTAAATCCAAAACGCAGCTATCTAACAGAACGGTTGTCAATGTGTGCACTCCACTTCCAGAGTTAAACCCGTGTGTGGATTCAGCAGTCTGCAAACACTTTCTGTGCAGAGTTTCAAAACCGGCGTTTTCAGCCCAATACCGGCATATGGAAGAAACAGCAGAAAGCACAGGGAAATATCTGCTTCTAAATCCAAAACGCAGCAATCTAACAGAACGGTTGTCAATGTGTGCACTCAACTTCCAGAGTTAAACCCGTGTGTGGATTCAGCAGTCTGCAAACACTTTCTGTGCAGATTTTCAAAACAGGCGTTTTCTGCCCAATACCGGCATAAGGAAGAAACAACAGAAACCACAGGGAAAAATCTGCTTCTAAATCCAAAACGGAGCTATCTAACAGAATGGTTGTCAATGTGTGCACTCAACTTCCAGAGTTAAACACGTGTGTGGATTCAGCAGTCTGCAAACACTTTCTGTGCAGAGTTTCAAAACAGGCGTTTTTAGCCCAATACCGGCATATGGAAGAAACAGCAGAAAGCACAGGGAAATATCAGCTTCTAAATCCAAAACGCAGCTATCTAACAGAACGGTTGTCAATGTGTGCACTCAACTTCCAGAGTTAAACCCGTGTGTGAATTCAGCAGTCAGCAAACACTTTCTGTGCAGAGTTTCAAAACAGGCGTTTTCAGCCCAATACCGGCATAAGAAGAAACAGCAGAAAGCACAGGGAAATATCTGCTTCTAAATCCAAAACGCAGCTATCTAACAGAACGGTTGTCAATGTGTGCACTCAACTTCCAGAGTTAAACCCGTGTTTGGATTCAGCAGTCTGCAAACACTTTCTGTGCAGAGTTTCAAAACAGGCGTTTTCAGCCCAATACCGGCATATGGAAGAAACAGCAGAAAGCACAGGGAAATATCTGCTTCTAAATCCAAAACGCAGCTATCTAACAGAACGGTTGTCAATGTGTGCACTCCACTTCCAGAGTTAAACCCGTGTGTGGATTCAGCAGTCTGCAAACACTTTCTGTGCAGAGTTTCAAAACCGGCGTTTTCAGCCCAATACCGGCATATGGAAGTATCAGCAGAAAGCACAGGGAAATATCTGCTTCTAAATCCAAAACGCAGCTATCTAACAGAACGGTTGTCAATGTGTGCACTCAACTTCCAGAGTTAAACCCGTGTGTGGATTCAGCAGTCTGCAAACACTTTCTGTGCAGAGTTTCAAAACAGGCGTTTTCAGCCCAATACCGGCATATGGAAGAAACAACAGAAACCACAGGGAAAAATCTGCTTCTAAATCCAAAACGGAGCTATCTAACAGAATGGTTGTCAATGTGTGCACTCAACTTCCAGAGTTAAACACGTGTGTGAATTCAGCAGTCTGCAAACACTTTCTGTGCAGAGTTTCAAAACAGGCGTTTTCAGCCCAATACCGGCATAAGAAGAAACAGCAGAAAGCACAGGGAAATATCTGCTTCTAAATCCAAAACGCAGCTATCTAACAGAACGGTTGTCAATGTGTGCACTCAACTTCCAGAGTTAAACCCGTGTTTGGATTCAGCAGTCTGCAAACACTTTCTGTGCAGAGTTTCAAAACAGGCGTTTTCAGCCCAATACCGGCATATGGAGGAAACAGCAGAAAGCACAGGGAAATATCTGCTTCTAAATCCAAAACGCAGCTATCTAACAGAACGGTTGTCAATGTGTGCACTCCACTTCCAGAGTTAAACCCGTGTGTGGATTCAGCAGTCTGCAAACACTTTCTGTGCAGAGTTTCAAAACAGGCGTTTTCAGCCCAATACCGGCATATGGAAGAAACAGCAGAAAGCACAGGGAAATATCTGCTTCTAAATCCAAAACGCAGCTATCTAACAAAACGGTTGTCAATGTGTGCACTCAACTTCCAGAGTTAAACCCGTGTTTGGATTCAGCCGTCTGCAAACACTTTCTGTGCAGAGTTTCAAAACAGGCGTTTTCAGCCCAATACCGGCATATGGAAGAAACAGCAGAAAGCACAGGGAAATATCTGCTTCTAAATCCAAAACGCAGCAATCTAACAGAACGGTTGTCAATGTGTGCACTCAACTTCCAGAGTTAAACCCGCGTGTGGATTCAGCAGTCTGCAAACACTTTCTGTGCAGAGTTTCAAAACAGGCGTTTTCTGCCCAATACCGGCATATGGAAGAAACAACAGAAACCACAGGGAAAAATCTGCTTCTAAATCCAAAACGGAGCTATCTAACAGAATGGTTGTCAATGTGTGCACTCAACTTCCAGAGTTAAACACGTGTGTGGATTCAGCAGTCTGCAAACACTTTCTGTGCCGAGTTTCAAAACAGGCGTTTTTAGCCCAATACCGGCATATGGAAGAAACAGCAGAAAGCACAGGGAAATATCAGCTTCTAAATCCAAAACGCAGCTATCTAACAGAACGGTTGTCAATGTGTGCACTCAACTTCCAGAGTTAAACCCGTGTGTGAATTCAGCAGTCAGCAAACACTTTCTGTGCAGAGTTTCAAAACAGGCGTTTTCAGCCCAATACCGGCATAAGAAGAAACAGCAGAAAGCACAGGGAAATATCTGCTTCTAAATCCAAAACGCAGCTCTCTAACAGAACGGTTGTCAATGTGTGCACTCCACTTCCAGAGTTAAACCCGTGTGTGGATTCAGCAGTCTGCAAACACTTTCTGTGCAGAGTTTCAAAACAGGCGTTTTCAGCCCAATACCGGCATATGGAAGAAACAGCAGAAAGCACAGGGAAATATCTGCTTCTAAATCCAAAACGGAGCTATCTAACAGAACGGTTGTCAATGTGTGCACTCCACTTCCAGAGTTAAACCCGTGTGTGGATTCAGCAGTCTGCAAACACTTTCTGTGCAGAGTTTCAAAACCGGCGTTTTCAGCCCAATACCGGCATATGGAAGAAACAGCAGAAAGCACAGGGAAATATCTGCTTCTAAATCCAAAACGCAGCTCTCTAACAGAACGGTTGTCAATGTGTGCACTCCACTTCCAGAGTTAAACCCGTGTGTGGATTCAGCAGTCTGCAAACACTTTCTGTGCAGAGTTTCAAAACAGGCGTTTTCAGCCCAATACCGGCATATGGAAGAAACAGCAGAAAGCACAGGGAAATATCTGCTTCTAAATCCAAAACGCAGCTCTCTAACAAAACGGTTGTCAATGTGTGCACTCAACTTCCAGAGTTAAACCCGTGTTTGGATTCAGCCGTCTGCAAACACTTTCTGTGCAGAGTTTCAAAACAGGCGTTTTCAGCCCAATACCGGCATATGGAAGAAACAGCAGAAAGCACAGGGAAATATCTGCTTCTAAATCCAAAACGCAGCTATCTAACAGAACGGTTGTCAATGTGTTCACTCAACTTCCAGAGTTAAACCCGTGTGTGAATTCAGCAGTCAGCAAACACTTTCTGTGCAGAGTTTCAAAACAGGCGTTTTCAGCCCAATACCGGCATATGGAAGAAACAGCAGAAAGCACAGGGAAATATCTGCTTCTAAATCCAAAACGCAGCAATCTAACAGAACGGTTGTCAATGTGTGCACTCAACTTCCAGAGTTAAACCCGTGTGTGGATTCAGCAGTCTGCAAACACTTTCTGTGCAGAGTTTCAAAACAGGCGTTTTCAGCCCAATACCGGCATATGGAAGAAACAGCAGAAAGCACAGGGAAATATCTGCTTCTAATTCCAAAACGCAGCAATCTAACAGAACGGTTGTCAATGTGTGCACTCAACATCCAGAGTTAAACCCGTGTGTGGATTCAGCAGTCTGCAAACACTTTCTGTGCAGAGTTTCAAAACAGGCGTTTTCAGCCCAATACCGGCATATGGAAGAAACAGCAGAAAGCACAGGGAAATATCTGCTTCTAATTCCAAAACCCAGCTATCTAACAGAACGGTTGTCAATGTGTGCACTCAACTTCCAGAGTTAAACCCGTGTGTGGATTCAGCAGTCTGCAAACACTTTCTGTGCAGAGTTTCAAAACAGGCGTTTTCAGCCCAATACCGGCATATGGAAGAAACAGCAGAAAGCACAGGGAAATATCTGCTTCTAAATCCAAAACGCAGCTATCTAACAGAACGGTTGTCAATGTGTGCACTCAACTTCCAGAGTTAAACCCGTGTGTGGATTCAGCAGTCTGCAAACACTTTCTGTGCAGAGTTTCAAAACAGGCGTTTTCTGCCCAATACCGGCATATGGAAGAAACAACAGAAACCACAGGGAAAAATCTGCTTCTAAATCCAAAACGGAGCTATCTAACAGAATGGTTGTCAATGTGTGCACTCAACTTCCAGAGTTAAACACGTGTGGGGATTCAGCAGTCTGCAAACACATTCTGTGCAGAGTTTCAAAACAGGCGTTTTCAGCCCAATACCGGCATATGGAAGAAACAGCAGAAAGCACAGGGAAATATCTACTTCTAAATCCAAAACGCAGCTATCTAACAGAACGGTTGTCAATGTGTGCACTCCACTTCCAGAGTTAAACCCGTGTGTGAATTCAGCAGTCTGCAAACACTTTCTGTGCAGAGTTTCAAAACAGGCGTTTTCAGCCCAATACCGGCATATGGAAGAAACAGCAGAAAGCACAGGGAAATATCTACTTCTAAATCCAAAACGCAGCTATCTAGCAGAACGGTTGTCAATGTGTGCACTCAACTTCCAGAGTTAAACCCGTGTGTGAATTCAGCAGTCTGCAAACACTTTCTGTGCAGAGTTTCAAAACAGGCGTTTTCAGCCCAATACCGGCATAAGGAAGAAACAGCAGAAAGCACAGGGAAATATCTGCTTCTAAATCCAAAACGCAGCTATCTAACAGAACGGTTGTCAATGTGTGCACTCCACTTCCAGAATTAAACCGGTGTGTGGATTCAGCAGTCTGCAAACACTTTCTGTGCAGAGTTTCAAAACAGGCGTTTTCAGCCCAATACCGGCATATGGAAGAAACAACAGAAACCACAGGGAAAAATCTGCTTCTAAATCCAAAACGGAGCTATCTAACAGAATGGTTGTCAATGTGTGCACTCCACTTCCAGAGTTAAACCCGTGTGTGGATTCAACAGTCTGCAAACACTTTCTGTGCAGAGTTTCAAAACAGGCGTTTTCAGCCCAATACCGGCTTATGGAAGAAACAGCAGAAAGCACAGGGAAATATCTGCTTCTAAATCCAAAACGCAGCTATCTAACAGAACGGTTGTCAATGTGTGCACTCCACTTCCAGAGATTAACCCGTGTGTGAATTCAGCAGTCTGCAAACACTTTCTGTGCAGAGCTTCAAAACAGGCGTTTTCAGCCCAATACCGGCATATGGAAGAAACAGCAGAAAGCACAGGGAAATATCTGCTTCTAAATCCAAAACGCAGCTATCTAACAGAACGGTTGTCAATGTGTGCACTCCACTTCCAGAGTTAAACCCGTGTGTGGATTCAGCAGTCTGCAAACACTTTCTGTGCAGAGTTTCAAAACAGGCGTTTTTAGCCCAATACCGGCATATGGAAGAAAGAGCAGAAAGCACAGGGAAATATCTGCTTCTAAATCCAAAACGCAGCTATCTAACAGAACGGTTGTCAATGTGAGCACTCCACTTCCAGAGTTAAACCCGTATGTGGATTCAGCAGTCTGCAAACACTTTCTGTGCAGAGTTTCAAAACCGGCGTTTTCAGCCCAATACCGGCATATGGAAGAAACAGCAGAAAGCACAGGGAAATATCTGCTTCTAAATCCAAAACCCAGCGATCTAACAGAACGGTTGTCAATGTGTGCACTCAACTTCCAGAGTTAAACCCGTGTTTGGATTCAGCCGTCTGCAAATACTTTCTGTGCAGAGTTTCAAAACAGGCGTTTTCAGCCCAATACCGGCATATGGAAGAAACAGCAGAAAGCACAGGGAAATATCTGCTTCTAAATCCAAAACGCAGTTATCTAACAGAACGGTTGTCAATGTGTTCACTCAACTTCCAGAGTTAAACCCGTGTTTGGATTCAGCCGTCTACAAACACTTTCTGTGCAGAGTTTCAAAACAGGCGTTTTCAGCCCAATACCGGCATATGGAAGAAACAGCAGAAAGCACAGGGAAATATCTGCTTCTAAATCCAAAACGCAGCAATCTAACAGAACGGTTGTCAATGTGTGCACTCAACTTCCAGAGTTAAACCCGTGTGTGGATTCAGGAGTCTGCAAACACTTTCTGTGCAGAGTTTCAAAACAGGCGTTTTCAGCCCAATACCGGCATATGGAAGAAACAGCAGAAAGCACAGGGAAATATCTGCTTCTAAATCCAAAACCCAGCTATCTAACAGAACGGTTGTCAATGTGTGCACTCAACTTCCAGAGTTAAACAAGTGTGTGGATTCAGCAGTCTGCAAACACTTTCTGTGCAGAGTTTCAAAACAGGCGTTTTCAGCCCAATACCGGCATATGGAAGAAACAGCAGAAAGCACAGGGAAATATCTGCTTCTAAATCCAAAACGCAGCTATCTAACAGAACGGTTGTCAATGTGTGCACTCCACTTCCAGAGTTAAACCCGTGTGTGGATTCAGCAGTCTGCAAACACTTTCTGTGCAGAGTTTCAAAACAGGCGTTTTCAGCCCAATACCGGCATATGGAAGAAACAGCAGAAAGCACAGGGAAATATCTGCTTCTAAATCCAAAACGCAGCTATCTAACAGAACGGTTGTCAATGTGTGCACTCAACTTCCAGAGTTAAACCAGTGTGAGTATTCAGCAGTCTGCAAACACTTTCTGTGCAGAGTTTCAAAACAGGCGTTTTCAGCCCAATACCGGCATATGGAAGAAACAGCAGAAAGCACAGGGAAATAACTGCTTCTAAATCCAAAACGCAGCTATCTAACAGAACGGTTGTCAATGTGTGCACTCAAGTTCCAGAGCTAAACCCGTGTTTGGATTCAGCAGTCTGCAAACATTTTCTGTGCAGAGTTTCAAAACAGGCGTTTTCAGCCCAATACCGGCATATGGAAGAAACAGCAGAAAGAACAGGGAAATATCTGCTTCTAAATCCAAAACGCAGCTATCTAACAGAACGGTTGTCAATGTGTGCACTCAACTTCCAGAGTTAAACCCGTGTTTGGATTCAGCAGTCTGCAAACACTTTCTGTGCAGAGTTTCAAAACAGGCGTTTTTAGCCCAATACCGGCATATGGAAGAAACAGCAGAAAGCCCAGGGAAATATCTGCTTCTAAATCCAAAACGCAGCTATCTAACAGAACGGTTGTCAATGTGTGCACTCAAGTTCCAGAGTTAAACCCGTGTTTGGATTCAGCAGTCTGCAAACACTTTCTGTGCAGAGTTTCAAAACAGGCGTTTTCAGCCCAATACCGGCATATGGAAGAAACAGCAGAAAGCACAGGGAAATATCTACTTCTAAATCCAAAACGCAGCTATCTAACAGAACGGTTGTCAATGTGTGCACTCAACTTCCAGAGTTAAACCCGTGTGTGGATTCAGCAGTCTGCAAACACTTTCTGTGCAGAGTTTCAAAACCGGCGTTTTCAGCCCAATACCGGCATATGGAAGAAACAGCAGAAAGCACAGGGAAATATCTTCTTCTAAATCCAAAACGCAGCTATCTAACAGAACGGTTGTCAATGTGTGCACTCCACTTCCAGAATTAAACCGGTGTGTGGATTCAGCAGTCTGCAAACACTTTCTGTGCAGAGTTTCAAAACAGGCGTTTTCAGCCCAATACCGGCATATGGAAGAAAGAGCAGAAAGCACAGGGAAATATCTGCTTCTAAATCCAAAACGCAGCTATCTAACAGAACGGTTGTCAATGTGTGCACTCCACTTCCAGAGTTAAACCCGTGTGTGGATTCAGCAGTCTGCAAACACTTTCTGTGCAGAGTTTCAAAACCGGCGTTTTCAGCCCAATACCGGCATATGGAAGAAACAGCAGAAAGCACAGGGAAATATCTGCTTCTAAATCCAAAACCCAGCGATCTAACAGAACGGTTGTCAATGTGTGCACTCAACTTCCAGAGTTAAACCCGTGTTTGGATTCAGCCGTCTGCAAATACTTTCTGTGCAGAGTTTCAAAACAGGCGTTTTCAGCCCAATACCGGCATATGGAAGAAACAGCAGAAAGCACAGGGAAATATCTGCTTCTAAATCCAAAACGCAGTTATCTAACAGAACGGTTGTCAATGTGTTCACTCAACTTCCAGAGTTAAACCCGTGTGTGAATTCAGCAGTCAGCAAACACTTTCTGTGCAGAGTTTCAAAACAGGCGTTTTCAGCCCAATACCGGCATATGGAAGAAACAGCAGAAAGCACAGGGAAATATCTGCTTCTAAATCCAAAACGCAGCAATCTAACAGAACGGTTGTCAATGTGTGCACTCAACTTCCAGAGGTAAACCCGTGTGTGGATTCAGGAGTCTGCAAACACTTTCTGTGCAGAGTTTCAAAACAGGCGTTTTCAGCCCAATACCGGCATATGGAAGAAACAGCAGAAAGCACAGGGAAATATCTGCTTCTAAATCCAAAACCCAGCTATCTAACAGAACGGTTGTCAATGTGTGCACTCAACTTCTAGAGTTAAACAAGTGTGTGGATTCAGCAGTCTGCAAACACTTTCTGTGCAGAGTTTCAAAAACAGGCGTTTTCAGCCCAATACCGGCATATGGAAGAAACAGCAGAAAGCACAGGGAAATATCTGCTTCTAAATCCAAAACGCAGCAATCTAACAGAACGGTTGTCAATGTGTGCACTCCACTTCCAGAGTTAAACCCGTGTGTGGATTCAGCAGTCTGCAAACACTTTCTGTGCAGAGTTTCAAAACAGGCGTTTTCAGCCCAATACCGGCATATGGAAGAAACAGCAGAAAGCACAGGGAAATATCTGCTTCTAAATCCAAAACGCAGCTATCTAACAGAACGGTTGTCAATGTGTGCACTCAACTTCCAGAGTTAAACCAGTGTGAGGATTCAGCAGTCTGCAAACACTTTCTGTGCAGAGTTTCAAAACAGGCGTTTTCAGCCCAATACCGGCATATGGAAGAAACAGCAGAAAGCACAGGGAAATAACTGCTTCTAAATCCAAAACGCAGCTATCTAACAGAACGGTTGTCAATGTGTGCACTCAAGTTCCAGAGCTAAACCCGTGTTTGGATTCAGCAGTCTGCAAACATTTTCTGTGCAGAGTTTCAAAACAGGCGTTTTCAGCCCAATGCCGGCATATGGAAGAAACAGCAGAAAGAACAGGGAAATATCTGCTTCTAAATCCAAAACGCAGCTATCTAACAGAACGGTTGTCAATGTGTGCACTCAACTTCCAGAGTTAAACCCGTGTTTGGATTCAGCAGTCTGCAAACACTTTCTGTGCAGAGTTTCAAAACAGGCGTTTTCAGCCCAATACCGGCATATGGAAGAAACAGCAGAAAGCCCAGGGAAATATCTGCTTCTAAATCCAAAACGCAGCTATCTAACAGAACGGTTGTCAATGTGTGCACTCAAGTTCCAGAGTTAAACCCGTGTTTGGATTCAGCAGTCTGCAAACACTTTCTGTGCAGAGTTTCAAAACAGGCGTTTTCAGCCCAATACCGGCATATGGAAGAAACAGCAGAAAGCACAGGGAAATATCTACTTCTAAATCCAAAACGCAGCTATCTAACAGAACGGTTGTCAATGTGTGCACTCAACTTCCAGAGTTAAACCCGTGTGTGAATTCAGCAGTCTGCAAACACTTTCTGTGCAGAGTTTCAAAACCGGCGTTTTCAGCCCAATACCGGCATATGGAAGAAACAGCAGAAAGCACAGGGAAATATCTTCTTCTAAATCCAAAACGCAGCTATCTAACAGAACGGTTGTCAATGTGTGCACTCCACTTCCAGAATTAAACCGGTGTGTGGATTCAGCAGTCTGCAAACACTTTCTGTGCAGAGTTTCAAAACAGGCGTTTTCAGCCCAATACCGGCATATGGAAGAAAGAGCAGAAAGCACAGGGAAATATCTGCTTCTAAATCCAAAACGCAGCTATCTAACAGAACGGTTGTCAATGTGTGCACTCCACTTCCAGAGTTAAACCCGTGTGTGGATTCAGCAGTCTGCAAACACTTTCTGTGCAGAGTTTCAAAACCGGCGTTTTCAGCCCAATACCGGCATATGGAAGAAACAGCAGAAAGCACAGGGAAATATCTGCTTCTAAATCCAAAACCCAGCGATCTAACAGAACGGTTGTCAATGTGTGCACTCAACTTCCAGAGTTAAACCCGTGTTTGGATTCAGCCGTCTGCAAATACTTTCTGTGCAGAGTTTCAAAACAGGCGTTTTCAGCCCAATACCGGCATATGGAAGAAACAGCAGAAAGCACAGGGAAATATCTGCTTCTAAATCCAAAACGCAGTTATCTAACAGAACGGTTGTCAATGTGTTCACTCAACTTCCAGAGTTAAACCCGTGTGTGAATTCAGCAGTCAGCAAACACTTTCTGTGCAGAGTTTCAAAACAGGCGTTTTCAGCCCAATACCGGCATATGGAAGAAACAGCAGAAAGCACAGGGAAATATCTGCTTCTAAATCCAAAACGCAGCAATCTAACAGAACGGTTGTCAATGTGTGCACTCAACTTCCAGAGTTAAACCCGTGTGTGGATTCAGGAGTCTGCAAACACTTTCTGTGCAGAGTTTCAAAACAGGCGTTTTCAGCCCAATACCGGCATATGGAAGAAACAGCAGAAAGCACAGGGAAATATCTGCTTCTAAATCCAAAACCCAGCTATCTAACAGAACGGTTGTCAATGTGTGCACTCAACTTCCAGAGTTAAACAAGTGTGTGGATTCAGCAGTCTGCAAACACTTTCTGTGCAGAGTTTCAAAACAGGCCTTTTCAGCCCAATACCGGCATATGGAAGAAACAGCAGAAAGCACAGGGAAATATCTGCTTCTAAATCCAAAACGCAGCTATCTAACAGAACGGTTGTCAATGTGTGCACTCCACTTCCAGAGTTAAACCCGTGTGTGGATTCAGCAGTCTGCAAACACTTTCTGTGCAGAGTTTCAAAACAGGCGTTTTCAGCCCAATACCGGCATATGGAAGAAACAGCAGAAAGCACAGGGAAATATCTGCTTCTAAATCCAAAACGCAGCTATCTAACAGAACGGTTGTCAATGTGTGCACTCAACTTCCAGAGTTAAACCAGTGTGAGGATTCAGCAGTCTGCAAACACTTTCTGTGCAGAGTTTCAAAACAGGCATTTTCAGCCCAATACCGGCATATGGAAGAAACAGCAGAAAGCACAGGGAAATAACTGCTTCTAAATCCAAAACGCAGCTATCTAACAGAACGGTTGTCAATGTGTGCACTCAAGTTCCAGAGCTAAACCCGTGTTTGGATTCAGCAGTCTGCAAACATTTTCTGTGCAGAGTTTCAAAACAGGCGTTTTCAGCCCAATACCGGCATATGGAAGAAACAGCAGAAAGAACAGGGAAATATCTGCTTCTAAATCCAAAACGCAGCTATCTAACAGAACGGTTGTCAATGTGTGCACTCAACTTCCAGAGTTAAACCCGTGTTTGGATTCAGCAGTCTGCAAACACTTTCTGTGCAGAGTTTCAAAACAGGCGTTTTCAGCCCAATACCGGCATATGGAAGAAACAGCAGAAAGCACAGGGAAATATCTGCTTCTAAATCCAAAACGCAGCTATCTAACAGAACGGTTGTCAATGTGTGCACTCAAGTTCCAGAGTTAAACCCGTGTTTGGATTCAGCAGTCTGCAAACACTTTCTGTGCAGAGTTTCAAAACAGGCGTTTTCAGCCCAATACCGGCATATGGAAGAAACAGCAGAAAGCACAGGGAAATATCTACTTCTAAATCCAAAACGCAGCTATCTAACAGAACGGTTGTCAATGTGTGCACTCAACTTCCAGAGTTAAACCCGTGTGTGAATTCAGCAGTCTGCAAACACTTTCTGTGCAGAGTTTCAAAACCGGCGTTTTCAGCCCAATACCGGCATATGGAAGAAACAGCAGAAAGCACAGGGAAATATCTTCTTCTAAATCCAAAACGCAGCTATCTAACAGAACGGTTGTCAATGTGTGCACTCCACTTCCAGAATTAAACCGGTGTGTGGATTCAGCAGTCTGCAAACACTTTCTGTGCAGAGTTTCAAAACAGGCGTTTTCAGCCCAATACCGGCATATGGAAGAAAGAGCAGAAAGCACAGGGAAATATCTGCTTCTAAATCCAAAACGCAGCTATCTAACAGAACGGTTGTCAATGTGTGCACTCCACTTCCAGAGTTAAACCCGTGTGTGGATTCAGCAGTCTGCAAACACTTTCTGTGCAGAGTTTCAAAACCGGCGTTTTCAGCCCAATACCGGCATATGGAAGAAACAGCAGAAAGCACAGGGAAATATCTGCTTCTAAATCCAAAACCCAGCGATCTAACAGAACGGTTGTCAATGTGTGCACTCAACTTCCAGAGTTAAACCCGTGTTTGGATTCAGCCGTCTGCAAATACTTTCTGTGCAGAGTTTCAAAACAGGCGTTTTCAGCCCAATACCGGCATATGGAAGAAACAGCAGAAAGCACAGGGAAATATCTGCTTCTAAATCCAAAACGCAGTTATCTAACAGATCGGTTGTCAATGTGTTCACTCAACTTCCAGAGTTAAACCCGTGTGTGAATTCAGCAGTCAGCAAACACTTTCTGTGCAGAGTTTCAAAACAGGCGTTTTCAGCCCAATACCGGCATATGGAAGAAACAGCAGAAAGCACAGGGAAATATCTGCTTCTAAATCCAAAACGCAGCAATCTAACAGAACGGTTGTCAATGTGTGCACTCAACTTCCAGAGTTAAACCCGTGTGTGGATTCAGGAGTCTGCAAACACTTTCTGTGCAGAGTTTCAAAACAGGCGTTTTCAGCCCAATACCGGCATAAGGAAGAAACAGCAGAAAGCACAGGGAAATATCTGCTTCTAAATCCAAAACCCAGCTATCTAACAGAACGGTTGTCAATGTGTGCACTCAACTTCCAGAGTTAAACAAGTGTGTGGATTCAGCAGTCTGCAAACACTTTCTGTGCAGAGTTTCAAAACAGGCCTTTTCAGCCCAATACCGGCATATGGAAGAAACAGCAGAAAGCACAGGGAAATATCTGCTTCTAAATCCAAAACGCAGCTATCTAACAGAACGGTTGTCAATGTGTGCACTCCACTTCCAGAGTTAAACCCGTGTGTGGATTCAGCAGTCTGCAAACACTTTCTGTGCAGAGTTTCAAAACAGGCGTTTTCAGCCCAATACCGGCATATGGAAGAAACAGCAGAAAGCACAGGGAAATATCTGCTTCTAAATCCAAAACGCAGCTATCTAACAGAACGGTTGTCAATGTGTGCACTCAACTTCCAGAGTTAAACCAGTGTGAGGATTCAGCAGTCTGCAAACACTTTCTGTGCAGAGTTTCAAAACAGGCGTTTTCAGCCCAATACCGGCATATGGAAGAAACAGCAGAAAGCACAGGGAAATAACTGCTTCTAAATCCAAAACGCAGCTATCTAACAGAACGGTTGTCAATGTGTGCACTCAAGTTCCAGAGCTAAACCCGTGTTTGGATTCAGCAGTCTGCAAACATTTTCTGTGCAGAGTTTCAAAACAGGCGTTTTCAGCCCAATACCGGCATATGGAAGAAACAGCAGAAAGAACAGGGAAATATCTGCTTCTAAATCCAAAACGCAGCTATCTAACAGAACGGTTGTCAATGTGTGCACTCAACTTCCAGAGTTAAACCCGTGTTTGGATTCAGCAGTCTGCAAACACTTTCTGTGCAGAGTTTCAAAACAGGCGTTTTCAGCCCAATACCGGCATATGGAAGAAACAGCAGAAAGCCCAGGGAAATATCTGCTTCTAAAACCAAAACGCAGCTATCTAACAGAACGGTTGTCAATGTGTGCACTCAAGTTCCAGAGTTAAACCCGTGTTTGGATTCAGCAGTCTGCAAACACTTTCTGTGCAGAGTTTCAAAACAGGCGTTTTCAGCCCAATACCGGCATATGGAAGAAACAGCAGAAAGCACAGGGAAATATCTACTTCTAAATCCAAAACGCAGCTATCTAACAGAACGGTTGTCAATGTGTGCACTCAACTTCCAGAGTTAAACCCGTGTGTGAATTCAGCAGTCTGCAAACACTTTCTGTGCAGAGTTTCAAAACCGGCCTTTTCAGCCCAATACCGGCATATGGAAGAAACAGCAGAAAGCACAGGGAAATATCTGCTTCTAAATCCAAAACGCAGCTATCTAACAGAACGGTTGTCAATGTGTGCACTCCACTTCCAGAGATAAACCCGTGTGTGAATTCAGCAGTCTGCAAACACTTTCTGTGCAGAGTTTCAAAACAGGCGTTTTCAGCCCATTACCGGCATATGGAAGAAACAGCAGAAAGCACAGGGAAGTATCTGCTTCTAAATCCAAAACGCAGCTATCTAACAGAACGGTTGTCAATGTGTGCACTCCACTTCCAGAGTTAAACACGTGTGTGGATTCAGCAGTCTGCAAACACTTTCTGTGAAGAGTTTCAAAACAGGCGTTTTCAGCCCAATACCGGCATATGGAAGAAACAGCAGAAAGCACAGGGAAATATCTGCTTCTAAATCCAAAACGCAGCTATCTAACAGAACGGTTGTCAATGTGTGCACTCCACTTCCAGAGTTAAACCCGTGTGTGGATTCAGCAGTCTGCAAACACTTTCTGTGCAGAGTTTCAAAACAGGCGTTTTCAGCCCAATACCGGCATATGGAAGAAACAGCAGAAAGCACAGGGAAATATCTGCTTCTAAATCCAAAACGAAGCTATCTAACAGAACGGTTGTCAATGTGTGCACTCAACTTCCAGAGTTAAACCCGTGTGTGGATTCAGCAGTCTGCAAACACATTCTGTGCAGAGTTTCAAAACAGGCGTTTTCAGCCCAATACCGGCATATGGAAGAAACAGCAGAAAGCACAGGGAATTATCTGCTTCTAAATCCAAAACGCAGCTATCTAACAGAACGGTTGTCAATGTGTGCACTCAACTTCCAGAGTTAAACCCGTGTTTGGATTCAGCAGTCTGCAAACACTTTCTGTGCAGAGTTTCAAAACAGGCGTTTTCAGCCCAATACCGGCATATGGAAGAAACAGCAGAAAGCACAGGGAATTATCTGCTTCTAAATCCAAAACGCAGCTATCTAACAGAACGGTTGTCAATGTGTGCACTCAACTTCCAGAGTTAAACCCGTGTGTGAATTCAGCAGTCTGCAAACACTTTCTGTGCAGAGTTTCAAAACAGGCGTTTTCAGCCCAATACCGGCATATGGAAGAAACAGCAGAAAGCACAGGGAAATATCTGCTTCTAAATCCAAAACGCAGCTATCTAACAGAACGGTTGTCAATGTGTGCACTCCACTTCCAGAATTAAACCGGTGTGTGGATTCAGCAGTCTGCAAACACTTTCTGTGCAGAGTTTCAAAACAGGCGTTTTCAGCCCAATACCGGCATATGGAAGAAACAACAGAAACCACAGGGAAAAATCTGCTTCTAAATCCAAAACGGAGCTATCTAACAGAATGGTTGTCAATGTGTGCACTCCACTTCCAGAGTTAAACCCGTGTGTGGATTCAACAGTCTGCAAACACTTTCTGTGCAGAGTTTCAAAACAGGCGTTTTCAGCCCAATACCGGCATATGGAAGAAACAGCAGAAAGCACAGGGAAATATCTGCTTCTAAATCCAAAACGCAGCTATCTAACAGAACGGTTGTCAATGTGTGCACTCCACTTCCAGAGTTAAACCCGTGTGTGGATTCAGCAGTCTGCAAACACTTTCTGTGCAGAGTTTCAAAACAGGCGTTTTCAGCCCAATACCGGCATATGGAAGAAAGAGCAGAAAGCACAGGGAAATATCTGCTTCTAAATCCAAAACGCAGCTATCTAACAGAACGGTTGTCAATGTGTGCACTCCACTTCCAGAGTTAAACCCGTGTGTGGATTCAGCAGTCTGCAAACACTTTCTGTGCAGAGTTTCAAAACCGGCGTTTTCAGCCCAATACCGGCATATGGAAGAAACAGCAGAAAGCACAGGGAAATATCTGCTTCTAAATCCAAAACCCAGCGATCTAACAGAACGGTTGTCAATGTGTGCACTCAACTTCCAGAGTTAAACCCGTGTTTGGATTCAGCCGTCTGCAAACACTTTCTGTGCAGAGTTTCAAAACAGGCGTTTTCAGCCCAATACCGGCATATGGAAGAAACAGCAGAAAGCACAGGGAAATATCTGCTTCTAAATCCAAAACGCAGTTATCTAACAGAACGGTTGTCAATGTGTTCACTCAACTTCCAGAGTTAAACCCGTGTGTGAATTCAGCAGTCAGCAAACACTTTCTGTGCAGAGTTTCAAAACAGGCGTTTTCAGCCCAATACCGGCATATGGAAGAAACAGCAGAAAGCACAGGGAAATATCTGCTTCTAAATCCAAAACGCAGCAATCTAACAGAACGGTTGTCAATGTGTGCACTCAACTTCCAGAGTTAAACCCGTGTGTGGATTCAGGAGTCTGCAAACACTCTCTGTGCAGAGTTTCAAAACAGGCGTTTTCAGCCCAATACCGGCATATGGAAGAAACAGCAGAAAGCACAGGGAAATATCTGCTTCTAAATCCAAAACCCAGCTATCTAACAGAACGGTTGTCAATGTGTGCACTCCACTTCCAGAGTTAAACCCGTGTGTGGATTCAGCAGTCTGCAAACACTTTCTGTGCAGAGTTTCAAAACAGGCGTTTTCAGCCCAATACCGGCATATGGAAGAAACAGCAGAAAGCACAGGGAAATATCTGCTTCTAAATCCAAAACGCAGCTATCTAACAGAACGGTTGTCAATGTGTGCACTCAACTTCCAGAGTTAAACCAGTGTGTGGATTCAGCAGTCTGCAAACACTTTCTGTGCAGAGTTTCAAAACAGGCGTTTTCAGCCCAATACCGGCATATGGAAGAAACAGCAGAAAGCACAGGGAAATATCTGCTTCTAAATCCAAAACGCAGCTATCTAACAGAACGGTTGTCAATGTGTGCACTCCACTTCCAGAGATAAACCCGTGTGTGAATTCAGCAGTCTGCAAACACTTTCTGTGCAGAGTTTCAAAACAGGCGTTTTCAGCCCAATACCGGCATATGGAAGAAACAGCAGAAAGCACAGGGAAGTATCTGCTTCTAAATCCAAAACGCAGCTATCTAACAGAACGGTTGTCAATGTGTGCACTCCACTTCCAGAGTTAAACCCGTGTGTGGATTCAGCAGTCTGCAAACACTTTCTGTGCAGAGTTTCAAAACAGGCGTTTTCAGCCCAATACCGGCATATGGAAGAAACAGCAGAAAGCACAGGGAAATATCTGCTTCTAAATCCAAAACGCAGCTATCTAACAGAACGGTTGTCATTGTGTGCACTCCACTTCCAGAGTTAAACCCGTGTGTGGATTCAGCAGTCTGCAAACACTTTCTGTGCAGAGTTTCAAAACCGGCGTTTTCAGCCCAATACCGGCATATGGAAGAATCAGCAGAAAGCACAGGGAAATATCCGCTTCTAAATCCAAAACGCAGCTATCTAACAGAACGGTTGTCAATGTGTGCACTCCACTTCCAGAGTTAAACCCGTGTGTGGATTCAGCAGTCTGCAAACACTTTCTGTGCAGAGTTTCAAAACAGGCGTTTTCAGCCCAATACCGGCATATGGAAGAAACAGCAGAAAGCACAGGGAAATATCTGCTTCTAAATCCAAAACGCAGCTATCTAACAGAACGGTTGTCAATGTGTGCACTCAACTTCCAGAGTTAAACCCGTGTTTGGATTCAGCCGTCTGCAAACACTTTCTGTGCAGAGTTTCAAAACAGGCGTTTTCAGCCCAATACCGGCATATGGAAGAAACAGCAGAAAGCACAGGGAAATATCTGCTTCTAAATCCAAAACGCAGCTATCTAACAGAACGGTTGTCAATGTGTTCACTCAACTTCCAGAGTTAAACCCGTGTGTGAATTCAGCAGTCAGCAAACACTTTCTGTGCAGAGTTTCAAAACAGGCGTTTTCAGCCCAATACCGGCATATGGAAGAAACAGCAGAAAGCACAGGGAAATATCTGCTTCTAACTCCAAAACGCAGCAATCTAACAGAACGGTTATCAATGTGTGCACTCAACTTCCAGAGTTAAACCCGTGTGTGGATTCAGCAGTCTGCAAACACTTTCTGTGCAGAGTTTCAAAACAGGCGTTTTCTGCCCAATACCGGCATATGGAAGAAACAACAGAAACCACAGGGAAAAATCTGCTTCTAAATCCAAAACGGAGCTATCTAACAGAATGGTTGTCAATGTGTGCACTCAACTTCCAGAGTTAAACACGTGTGTGGATTCAGCAGTCTGCAAACACTTTCTGTGCAGAGTTTCAAAACAGGCGTTTTCAGCCCAATACCGGCATATGGAAGAAACAGCAGAAAGCACAGGGAAATATCTACTTCTAAATCCAAAACGCAGCTATCTAACAGAACGGTTGTCAATGTGTGCACTCAACTTCCAGAGTTAAACCCGTGTGTGAATTCAGCAGTCTGCAAACACTTTCTGTGCAGAGTTTCAAAACAGGCGTTTTCAGCCCAATACCGGCATATGGAAGAAACAGCAGAAAGCACAGGGAAATATCTACTTCTAAATCCAAAACGCAGCTATCTAGCAGAACGGTTGTCAATGTGTGCACTCAACTTCCAGAGTTAAACCCGTGTGTGAATTCAGCAGTCTGCAAACACTTTCTGTGCAGAGTTTCAAAACAGGCGTTTTCAGCCCAATACCGGCATATGGAAGAAACAGCAGAAAGCACAGGGAAATATCTGCTTCTAAATCCAAAACGCAGCTATCTAACAGAACGGTTGTCAATGTGTGCACTCCACTTCCAGAATTAAACCGGTGTGTGGATTCAGCAGTCTGCAAACACTTTCTGTGCAGAGTTTCAAAACAGGCGTTTTCAGCCCAATACCGGCATATGGAAGAAACAACAGAAACCACAGGGAAAAATCTGCTTCTAAATCCAAAACGGAGCTATCTAACAGAATGGTTGTCAATGTGTGCACTCCACTTCCAGAGTTAAACCCGTGTGTGGATTCAACAGTCTGCAAACACTTTCTGTGCAGAGTTTCAAAACAGGTGTTTTCAGCCCAATACCGGCATATGGAAGAAACAGCAGAAAGCACAGGGAAATATCTGCTTCTAAATCCAAAACGCAGCTATCTAACAGAACGGTTGTCAATGTGTGCACTCCACTTCCAGAGATAAACCCGTGTGTGAATTCAGCAGTCTGCAAACACTTTCTGTGCAGAGCTTCAAAACAGGCGTTTTCAGCCCAATACCGGCATATGGAAGAAACAGCAGAAAGCACAGGGAAATATCTGCTTCTAAATCCAAAACGCAGCTATCTAACAGAACGGTTGTCAATGTGTGCACTCCACTTCCAGAGTTAAACCCGTGTGTGGATTCAGCAGTCTGCAAACACTTTCTGTGCAGAGTTTCAAAACAGGCGTTTTCAGCCCAATACCGGCATATGGAAGAAAGAGCAGAAAGCACAGGGAAATATCTGCTTCTAAATCCAAAACGCAGCTATCTAACAGAACGGTTGTCAATGTGTGCACTCCACTTCCAGAGTTAAACCCGTGTGTGGATTCAGCAGTCTGCAAACACTTTCTGTGCAGAGTTTCAAAACCGGCGTTTTCAGCCCAATACCGGCATATGGAAGAAACAGCAGAAAGCACAGGGAAATATCTGCTTCTAAATCCAAAACCCAGCGATCTAACAGAACGGTTGTCAATGTGTGCACTCAACTTCCAGAGTTAAACCCGTGTTTGGATTCAGCCGTCTGCAAATACTTTCTTTGCAGAGTTTCAAAACAGGCGTTTTCAGCCCAATACCGGCATATGGAAGAAACAGCAGAAAGCACAGGGAAATATCTGCTTCTAAATCCAAAACGCAGTTATCTAACAGAACGGTTGTCAATGTGTTCACTCAACTTCCAGAGTTAAACCCGTGTGTGAATTCAGCAGTCAGCAAACACTTTCTGTGCAGAGTTTCAAAACAGGCGTTTTCAGCCCAATACCGGCATATGGAAGAAACAGCAGAAAGCACAGGGAAATATCTGCTTCTAAATCCAAAACGCAGCAATCTAACAGAACGGTTGTCAATGTGTGCACTCAACTTCCAGAGTTAAACCCGTGTGTGGATTCCGGAGTCTGCAAACACTTTCTGTGCAGAGTTTCAAAACAGGCGTTTTCAGCCCAATACCGGCATATGGAAGAAACAGCAGAAAGCACAGGGAAATATCTGCTTCTAAATCCAAAACCCAGCTATCTAACAGAACGGTTGTCAATGTGTGCACTCAACTTCCAGAGTTAAACAAGTGTGTGGATTCAGCAGTCTGCAAACACTTTCTGTGCAGAGTTTCAAAACAGGCGTTTTCAGCCCAATACCGGCATATGGAAGAAACAGCAGAAAGCACAGGGAAATATCTGCTTCTAAATCCAAAACGCAGCTATCTAACAGAACGGTTGTCAATGTGTGCACTCCACTTCCAGAGTTAAACCCGTGTGTGGATTCAGCAGTCTGCAAACACTTTCTGTGCAGAGTTTCAAAACAGGCGTTTTCAGCCCAATACCGGCATATGGAAGAAACAGCAGAAAGCACAGGGAAATATCTGCTTCTAAATCCAAAACGCAGCTATCTAACAGAACGGTTGTCAATGTGTGCACTCAACTTCCAGAGTTAAACCCGTGTTTGGATTCAGCCGTCTGCAAACACTTTCTGTGCAGAGTTTCAAAACAGGCGTTTTCAGCCCAATACCGGCATATGGAAGAAACAGCAGAAAGCACAGGGAAATATCTGCTTCTAAATCCAAAACGCAGCTATCTAACAGAACGGTTGTCAATGTGTTCACTCAACTTCCAGAGTTAAACCCGTGTGTGAATTCAGCAGTCAGCAAACACTTTCTGTGCAGAGTTTCAAAACAGGCGTTTTCAGCCCAATACCGGCATATGGAAGAAACAGCAGAAAGCCCAGGGAAATATCTGCTTCTAAATCCAAAACGCAGCTATCTAACAGAACGGTTGTCAATGTGTGCACTCAAGTCCCAGAATTAAACCCGTGTTTGGATTCAGCAGTCTGCAAACACTTTCTGTGCAGAGTTTCAAAACAGGCGTTTTCAGCCCAATACCGGCATATGGAAGAAACAGCAGAAAGCACAGGGAAATATCTACTTCTAAATCCAAAACGCAGCTATCTAACAGAACGGTTGTCAATGTGTGCACTCAACTTCCAGAGTTAAACCCGTGTGTGAATTCAGCAGTCTGCAAAGACTTTCTGTGCAGAGTTTCAAAACCGGCGTTTTCAGCCCAATACCGGCATATGGAAGAAACAGCAGAAAGCACAGGGAAATATCTGCTTCTAAATCCAAAACGCAACTATCTAACAGAACGGTTGTCAACGTGTGCACTCCACTTCCAGAATTAAACCGGTGTGTGGATTCAGCAGTCTGCAAACACTTTCTGTGCAGAGTTTCAAAACAGGCGTTTTCAGCCCAATACCGGCATATGGAAGAAACAACAGAAACCACAGGGAAAAATCTGCTTCTAAATCCAAAACGGAGCTATCTAACAGAATGGTTGTTAATGTGTGCACTCCACTTCCAGAGTTAAACCCGTGTGTGGATTCAGCAGTCTGCAAACACTTTCTGTGCAGAGTTTCAAAACAGGCGTTTTCAGCCCAATACCGGCATATGGAAGAAACAGCAGAAAGCACAGGGAAATATCTGCTTCTAAATCCAAAACGCAGCTATCTAACAGAACGGTTGTCAATGTGTGCACTCCACTTCCAGAGATAAACCCGTGTGTGAATTCAGCAGTCTGCAAACACTTTCTGTGCAGAGTTTCAAAACAGGCGTTTTCAGCCCAATACCGGCATATGGAAGAAACAGCAGAAAGCACAGGGAAGTATCTGCTTCTAAATCCAAAACGCAGCTATCTAACAGAACGGTTGTCAATGTGTGCACTCAACTTCCAGAGTTAAACCCGTGTGTGGATTCAGCAGTCTGCAAACACTTTCTGTGCAGAGTTTCAAAACAGGCGTTTTCAGCCCAATACCGGCATATGGAAGAAACAGCAGAAAGCACAGGGAAATATCTGCTTCTAAATCCAAAACGCAGCTATCTAACAGAACGGTTGTCAATGTGTGCACTCCACTTCCAGAGTTAAACCCGTGTGTGAATTCAGCAGTCTGCAAACACTTTCTGTGCAGAGTTTCAAAACAGGTGTTTTCAGCCCAATACCGGCATATGGAAGAAACAGCAGAAAGCACAGGGAATTATCTGCTTCTAAATCCAAAACGCAGCTATCTAACAGAACGGTTGTCAATGTGTGCACTCAACTTCCAGAGTTAAACCCGTGTGTGGATTCAGCAGTCTGCAAACACATTCTGTGCAGAGTTTCAAAACAGGCGTTTTCAGCCCAATACCGGCATATGGAAGAAACAGCAGAAAGCACAGGGAAATATCTGCTTCTAAATCCAAAACGCAGCTATCTAACAGAATGGTTGTCAATGTGTGCACTCGACTTCCAGAGTTAAACCCGTGTTTGGATTCAGCAGTCTGCAAACACTTTCTGTGCAGAGTTTCAAAACAGGCGTTTTCAGCCCAATACCGGCATATGGAAGAAACAGCAGAAAGCACAGGGAAATATCTGCTTCTAAATCCAAAACGCAGCTATCTAACAGAACGGTTGTCAATGTGTGCACTCCACTTCCAGAGTTAAACCCGTGTGTGGATTCAGCAGTCTGCAAACACTTTCTGTGCAGAGTTTCAAAACCGGCGTTTTCAGCCCAATACCGGCATATGGAAGAAACAGCAGAAAGCACAGGGAAATATCTGCTTCTAAATCCAAAACGCAGCTATCTAACAGAACGGTTGTCAATGTGTGCACTCAACTTCCAGAGTTAAACCAGTGTGTGGATTCAGCAGTCTGCAAACACTTTCTGTGCAGAGTTTCAAAACAGGCGTTTTCAGCCCAATACCGGCATATGGAAGAAACAACAGAAACCACAGGGAAAAATCTGCTTCTAAATCCAAAACGGAGCTATCTAACAGAATGGTTGTCAATGTGTGCAATCAACTTCCAGAGTTAAACACGTGTGTGGATTCAGAAGTCTGCAAACACTTTCTGTGCAGAGTTTCAAAACAGGCGTTTTCAGCCCAATACCGGCATATGGAAGAAACAGCAGAAAGCACAGGGAAATATCTACTTCTAAATCCAAAACGCAGCTATCTAACAGAACGGTTGTCAATGTGTGCACTCAACTTCCAGAGTTAAACCCGTGTGTGAATTCAGCAGTCTGCAAACACTTTCTGTGCAGAGTTTCAAAACAGGCGTTTTCAGCCCAATACCGGCATATGGAAGAAAGAGCAGAAAGCACAGGGAAATATCTGCTTCTAAATCCAAAACGCAGCTATCTAACAGAACGGTTGTCAATGTGTGCACTCCACTTCCAGAGTTAAACCCGTGTGTGGATTCAGCAGTCTGCAAACACTTTCTGTGCAGAGTTTCAAAACAGGCGTTTTCAGCCCAATACCGGCATATGGAAGAAACAGCAGAAAGCACAGGGAAATATCTGCTTCTAAATCCAAAACACAGCGATCTAACAGAACGGTTGTCAATGTGTGCACTCAACTTCCAGAGTTAAACCCGTGTTTGGATTCAGCAGTCTGCAAACACTTTCTGTGCAGAGTTTCAAAACAGGCGTTTTCAGCCCAATACCGGCATATGGAAGAAACAGCAGAAAGCACAGGGAAATATCTACTTCTAAATCCAAAACGCAGCTATCTAACAGAACGGTTGTCAATGTGTGCACTCAACTTCCAGAGTTAAACCCGTGTGTGAATTCAGCAGTCTGCAAACACTTTCTGTGCAGAGTTTCAAAACCGGCCTTTTCAGCCCAATACCGGCATATGGAAGAAACAGCAGAAAGCACAGGGAAATATCTGCTTCTAAATCCAAAACGCAGCTATCTAACAGAACGGTTGTCAATGTGTGCACTCCACTTCCAGAGATAAACCCGTGTGTGAATTCAGCAGTCTGCAAACACTTTCTGTGCAGAGTTTCAAAACAGGCGTTTTCAGCCCATTACCGGCATATGGAAGAAACAGCAGAAAGCACAGGGAAGTATCTGCTTCTAAATCCAAAACGCAGCTATCTAACAGAACGGTTGTCAATGTGTGCACTCCACTTCCAGAGTTAAACACGTGTGTGGATTCAGCAGTCTGCAAACACTTTCTGTGAAGAGTTTCAAAACAGGCGTTTTCAGCCCAATACCGGCATATGGAAGAAACAGCAGAAAGCACAGGGAAATATCTGCTTCTAAATCCAAAACGCAGCTATCTAACAGAACGGTTGTCAATGTGTGCACTCCACTTCCAGAGTTAAACCCGTGTGTGGATTCAGCAGTCTGCAAACACTTTCTGTGCAGAGTTTCAAAACAGGCGTTTTCAGCCCAATACCGGCATATGGAAGAAACAGCAGAAAGCACAGGGAAATATCTGCTTCTAAATCCAAAACGAAGCTATCTAACAGAACGGTTGTCAATGTGTGCACTCAACTTCCAGAGTTAAACCCGTGTGTGGATTCAGCAGTCTGCAAACACATTCTGTGCAGAGTTTCAAAACAGGCGTTTTCAGCCCAATACCGGCATATGGAAGAAACAGCAGAAAGCACAGGGAATTATCTGCTTCTAAATCCAAAACGCAGCTATCTAACAGAACGGTTGTCAATGTGTGCACTCAACTTCCAGAGTTAAACCCGTGTTTGGATTCAGCAGTCTGCAAACACTTTCTGTGCAGAGTTTCAAAACAGGCGTTTTCAGCCCAATACCGGCATATGGAAGAAACAGCAGAAAGCACAGGGAATTATCTGCTTCTAAATCCAAAACGCAGCTATCTAACAGAACGGTTGTCAATGTGTGCACTCAACTTCCAGAGTTAAACCCGTGTGTGAATTCAGCAGTCTGCAAACACTTTCTGTGCAGAGTTTCAAAACAGGCGTTTTCAGCCCAATACCGGCATATGGAAGAAACAGCAGAAAGCACAGGGAAATATCTGCTTCTAAATCCAAAACGCAGCTATCTAACAGAACGGTTGTCAATGTGTGCACTCCACTTCCAGAATTAAACCGGTGTGTGGATTCAGCAGTCTGCAAACACTTTCTGTGCAGAGTTTCAAAACAGGCGTTTTCAGCCCAATACCGGCATATGGAAGAAACAACAGAAACCACAGGGAAAAATCTGCTTCTAAATCCAAAACGGAGCTATCTAACAGAATGGTTGTCAATGTGTGCACTCCACTTCCAGAGTTAAACCCGTGTGTGGATTCAACAGTCTGCAAACACTTTCTGTGCAGAGTTTCAAAACAGGCGTTTTCAGCCCAATACCGGCATATGGAAGAAACAGCAGAAAGCACAGGGAAATATCTGCTTCTAAATCCAAAACGCAGCTATCTAACAGAACGGTTGTCAATGTGTGCACTCCACTTCCAGAGTTAAACCCGTGTGTGGATTCAGCAGTCTGCAAACACTTTCTGTGCAGAGTTTCAAAACAGGCGTTTTCAGCCCAATACCGGCATATGGAAGAAAGAGCAGAAAGCACAGGGAAATATCTGCTTCTAAATCCAAAACGCAGCTATCTAACAGAACGGTTGTCAATGTGTGCACTCCACTTCCAGAGTTAAACCCGTGTGTGGATTCAGCAGTCTGCAAACACTTTCTGTGCAGAGTTTCAAAACCGGCGTTTTCAGCCCAATACCGGCATATGGAAGAAACAGCAGAAAGCACAGGGAAATATCTGCTTCTAAATCCAAAACCCAGCGATCTAACAGAACGGTTGTCAATGTGTGCACTCAACTTCCAGAGTTAAACCCGTGTTTGGATTCAGCCGTCTGCAAACACTTTCTGTGCAGAGTTTCAAAACAGGCGTTTTCAGCCCAATACCGGCATATGGAAGAAACAGCAGAAAGCACAGGGAAATATCTGCTTCTAAATCCAAAACGCAGTTATCTAACAGAACGGTTGTCAATGTGTTCACTCAACTTCCAGAGTTAAACCCGGTGTGTGAATTCAGCAGTCAGCAAACACTTTCTGTGCAGAGTTTCAAAACAGGCGTTTTCAGCCCAATACCGGCATATGGAAGAAACAGCAGAAAGCACAGGGAAATATCTGCTTCTAAATCCAAAACGCAGCAATCTAACAGAACGGTTGTCAATGTGTGCACTCAACTTCCAGAGTTAAACCCGTGTGTGGATTCAGGAGTCTGCAAACACTCTCTGTGCAGAGTTTCAAAACAGGCGTTTTCAGCCCAATACCGGCATATGGAAGAAACAGCAGAAAGCACAGGGAAATATCTGCTTCTAAATCCAAAACCCAGCTATCTAACAGAACGGTTGTCAATGTGTGCACTCCACTTCCAGAGTTAAACCCGTGTGTGGATTCAGCAGTCTGCAAACACTTTCTGTGCAGAGTTTCAAAACAGGCGTTTTCAGCCCAATACCGGCATATGGAAGAAACAGCAGAAAGCACAGGGAAATATCTGCTTCTAAATCCAAAACGCAGCTATCTAACAGAACGGTTGTCAATGTGTGCACTCAACTTCCAGAGTTAAACCAGTGTGTGGATTCAGCAGTCTGCAAACACTTTCTGTGCAGAGTTTCAAAACAGGCGTTTTCAGCCCAATACCGGCATATGGAAGAAACAGCAGAAAGCACAGGGAAATATCTGCTTCTAAATCCAAAACGCAGCTATCTAACAGAACGGTTGTCAATGTGTGCACTCCACTTCCAGAGATAAACCCGTGTGTGAATTCAGCAGTCTGCAAACACTTTCTGTGCAGAGTTTCAAAACAGGCGTTTTCAGCCCAATACCGGCATATGGAAGAAACAGCAGAAAGCACAGGGAAGTATCTGCTTCTAAATCCAAAACGCAGCTATCTAACAGAACGGTTGTCAATGTGTGCACTCCACTTCCAGAGTTAAACCCGTGTGTGGATTCAGCAGTCTGCAAACACTTTCTGTGCAGAGTTTCAAAACAGGCGTTTTCAGCCCAATACCGGCATATGGAAGAAACAGCAGAAAGCACAGGGAAATATCTGCTTCTAAATCCAAAACGCAGCTATCTAACAGAACGGTTGTCATTGTGTGCACTCCACTTCCAGAGTTAAACCCGTGTGTGGATTCAGCAGTCTGCAAACACTTTCTGTGCAGAGTTTCAAAACCGGCGTTTTCAGCCCAATACCGGCATATGGAAGAATCAGCAGAAAGCACAGGGAAATATCCGCTTCTAAATCCAAAACGCAGCTATCTAACAGAACGGTTGTCAATGTGTGCACTCCACTTCCAGAGTTAAACCCGTGTGTGGATTCAGCAGTCTGCAAACACTTTCTGTGCAGAGTTTCAAAACAGGCGTTTTCAGCCCAATACCGGCATATGGAAGAAACAGCAGAAAGCACAGGGAAATATCTGCTTCTAAATCCAAAACGCAGCTATCTAACAGAACGGTTGTCAATGTGTGCACTCAACTTCCAGAGTTAAACCCGTGTTTGGATTCAGCCGTCTGCAAACACTTTCTGTGCAGAGTTTCAAAACAGGCGTTTTCAGCCCAATACCGGCATATGGAAGAAACAGCAGAAAGCACAGGGAAATATCTGCTTCTAAATCCAAAACGCAGCTATCTAACAGAACGGTTGTCAATGTGTTCACTCAACTTCCAGAGTTAAACCCGTGTGTGAATTCAGCAGTCAGCAAACACTTTCTGTGCAGAGTTTCAAAACAGGCGTTTTCAGCCCAATACCGGCATATGGAAGAAACAGCAGAAAGCACAGGGAAATATCTGCTTCTAACTCCAAAACGCAGCAATCTAACAGAACGGTTATCAATGTGTGCACTCAACTTCCAGAGTTAAACCCGTGTGTGGATTCAGCAGTCTGCAAACACTTTCTGTGCAGAGTTTCAAAACAGGCGTTTTCTGCCCAATACCGGCATATGGAAGAAACAACAGAAACCACAGGGAAAAATCTGCTTCTAAATCCAAAACGGAGCTATCTAACAGAATGGTTGTCAATGTGTGCACTCAACTTCCAGAGTTAAACACGTGTGTGGATTCAGCAGTCTGCAAACACTTTCTGTGCAGAGTTTCAAAACAGGCGTTTTCAGCCCAATACCGGCATATGGAAGAAACAGCAGAAAGCACAGGGAAATATCTACTTCTAAATCCAAAACGCAGCTATCTAACAGAACGGTTGTCAATGTGTGCACTCAACTTCCAGAGTTAAACCCGTGTGTGAATTCAGCAGTCTGCAAACACTTTCTGTGCAGAGTTTCAAAACAGGCGTTTTCAGCCCAATACCGGCATATGGAAGAAACAGCAGAAAGCACAGGGAAATATCTACTTCTAAATCCAAAACGCAGCTATCTAGCAGAACGGTTGTCAATGTGTGCACTCAACTTCCAGAGTTAAACCCGTGTGTGAATTCAGCAGTCTGCAAACACTTTCTGTGCAGAGTTTCAAAACAGGCGTTTTCAGCCCAATACCGGCATATGGAAGAAACAGCAGAAAGCACAGGGAAATATCTGCTTCTAAATCCAAAACGCAGCTATCTAACAGAACGGTTGTCAATGTGTGCACTCCACTTCCAGAATTAAACCGGTGTGTGGATTCAGCAGTCTGCAAACACTTTCTGTGCAGAGTTTCAAAACAGGCGTTTTCAGCCCAATACCGGCATATGGAAGAAACAACAGAAACCACAGGGAAAAATCTGCTTCTAAATCCAAAACGGAGCTATCTAACAGAATGGTTGTCAATGTGTGCACTCCACTTCCAGAGTTAAACCCGTGTGTGGATTCAACAGTCTGCAAACACTTTCTGTGCAGAGTTTCAAAACAGGTGTTTTCAGCCCAATACCGGCATATGGAAGAAACAGCAGAAAGCACAGGGAAATATCTGCTTCTAAATCCAAAACGCAGCTATCTAACAGAACGGTTGTCAATGTGTGCACTCCACTTCCAGAGATAAACCCGTGTGTGAATTCAGCAGTCTGCAAACACTTTCTGTGCAGAGCTTCAAAACAGGCGTTTTCAGCCCAATACCGGCATATGGAAGAAACAGCAGAAAGCACAGGGAAATATCTGCTTCTAAATCCAAAACGCAGCTATCTAACAGAACGGTTGTCAATGTGTGCACTCCACTTCCAGAGTTAAACCCGTGTGTGGATTCAGCAGTCTGCAAACACTTTCTGTGCAGAGTTTCAAAACAGGCGTTTTCAGCCCAATACCGGCATATGGAAGAAAGAGCAGAAAGCACAGGGAAATATCTGCTTCTAAATCCAAAACGCAGCTATCTAACAGAACGGTTGTCAATGTGTGCACTCCACTTCCAGAGTTAAACCCGTGTGTGGATTCAGCAGTCTGCAAACACTTTCTGTGCAGAGTTTCAAAACCGGCGTTTTCAGCCCAATACCGGCATATGGAAGAAACAGCAGAAAGCACAGGGAAATATCTGCTTCTAAATCCAAAACCCAGCGATCTAACAGAACGGTTGTCAATGTGTGCACTCAACTTCCAGAGTTAAACCCGTGTTTGGATTCAGCCGTCTGCAAATACTTTCTTTGCAGAGTTTCAAAACAGGCGTTTTCAGCCCAATACCGGCATATGGAAGAAACAGCAGAAAGCACAGGGAAATATCTGCTTCTAAATCCAAAACGCAGTTATCTAACAGAACGGTTGTCAATGTGTTCACTCAACTTCCAGAGTTAAACCCGTGTGTGAATTCAGCAGTCAGCAAACACTTTCTGTGCAGAGTTTCAAAACAGGCGTTTTCAGCCCAATACCGGCATATGGAAGAAACAGCAGAAAGCACAGGGAAATATCTGCTTCTAAATCCAAAACGCAGCAATCTAACAGAACGGTTGTCAATGTGTGCACTCAACTTCCAGAGTTAAACCCGTGTGTGGATTCCGGAGTCTGCAAACACTTTCTGTGCAGAGTTTCAAAACAGGCGTTTTCAGCCCAATACCGGCATATGGAAGAAACAGCAGAAAGCACAGGGAAATATCTGCTTCTAAATCCAAAACCCAGCTATCTAACAGAACGGTTGTCAATGTGTGCACTCAACTTCCAGAGTTAAACAAGTGTGTGGATTCAGCAGTCTGCAAACACTTTCTGTGCAGAGTTTCAAAACAGGCGTTTTCAGCCCAATACCGGCATATGGAAGAAACAGCAGAAAGCACAGGGAAATATCTGCTTCTAAATCCAAAACGCAGCTATCTAACAGAACGGTTGTCAATGTGTGCACTCCACTTCCAGAGTTAAACCCGTGTGTGGATTCAGCAGTCTGCAAACACTTTCTGTGCAGAGTTTCAAAACAGGCGTTTTCAGCCCAATACCGGCATATGGAAGAAACAGCAGAAAGCACAGGGAAATATCTGCTTCTAAATCCAAAACGCAGCTATCTAACAGAACGGTTGTCAATGTGTGCACTCAACTTCCAGAGTTAAACCCGTGTTTGGATTCAGCCGTCTGCAAACACTTTCTGTGCAGAGTTTCAAAACAGGCGTTTTCAGCCCAATACCGGCATATGGAAGAAACAGCAGAAAGCACAGGGAAATATCTGCTTCTAAATCCAAAACGCAGCTATCTAACAGAACGGTTGTCAATGTGTTCACTCAACTTCCAGAGTTAAACCCGTGTGTGAATTCAGCAGTCAGCAAACACTTTCTGTGCAGAGTTTCAAAACAGGCGTTTTCAGCCCAATACCGGCATATGGAAGAAACAGCAGAAAGCCCAGGGAAATATCTGCTTCTAAATCCAAAACGCAGCTATCTAACAGAACGGTTGTCAATGTGTGCACTCAAGTCCCAGAATTAAACCCGTGTTTGGATTCAGCAGTCTGCAAACACTTTCTGTGCAGAGTTTCAAAACAGGCGTTTTCAGCCCAATACCGGCATATGGAAGAAACAGCAGAAAGCACAGGGAAATATCTACTTCTAAATCCAAAACGCAGCTATCTAACAGAACGGTTGTCAATGTGTGCACTCAACTTCCAGAGTTAAACCCGTGTGTGAATTCAGCAGTCTGCAAAGACTTTCTGTGCAGAGTTTCAAAACCGGCGTTTTCAGCCCAATACCGGCATATGGAAGAAACAGCAGAAAGCACAGGGAAATATCTGCTTCTAAATCCAAAACGCAACTATCTAACAGAACGGTTGTCAACGTGTGCACTCCACTTCCAGAATTAAACCGGTGTGTGGATTCAGCAGTCTGCAAACACTTTCTGTGCAGAGTTTCAAAACAGGCGTTTTCAGCCCAATACCGGCATATGGAAGAAACAACAGAAACCACAGGGAAAAATCTGCTTCTAAATCCAAAACGGAGCTATCTAACAGAATGGTTGTTAATGTGTGCACTCCACTTCCAGAGTTAAACCCGTGTGTGGATTCAGCAGTCTGCAAACACTTTCTGTGCAGAGTTTCAAAACAGGCGTTTTCAGCCCAATACCGGCATATGGAAGAAACAGCAGAAAGCACAGGGAAATATCTGCTTCTAAATCCAAAACGCAGCTATCTAACAGAACGGTTGTCAATGTGTGCACTCCACTTCCAGAGATAAACCCGTGTGTGAATTCAGCAGTCTGCAAACACTTTCTGTGCAGAGTTTCAAAACAGGCGTTTTCAGCCCAATACCGGCATATGGAAGAAACAGCAGAAAGCACAGGGAAGTATCTGCTTCTAAATCCAAAACGCAGCTATCTAACAGAACGGTTGTCAATGTGTGCACTCAACTTCCAGAGTTAAACCCGTGTGTGGATTCAGCAGTCTGCAAACACTTTCTGTGCAGAGTTTCAAAACAGGCGTTTTCAGCCCAATACCGGCATATGGAAGAAACAGCAGAAAGCACAGGGAAATATCTGCTTCTAAATCCAAAACGCAGCTATCTAACAGAACGGTTGTCAATGTGTGCACTCCACTTCCAGAGTTAAACCCGTGTGTGAATTCAGCAGTCTGCAAACACTTTCTGTGCAGAGTTTCAAAACAGGTGTTTTCAGCCCAATACCGGCATATGGAAGAAACAGCAGAAAGCACAGGGAATTATCTGCTTCTAAATCCAAAACGCAGCTATCTAACAGAACGGTTGTCAATGTGTGCACTCAACTTCCAGAGTTAAACCCGTGTGTGGATTCAGCAGTCTGCAAACACATTCTGTGCAGAGTTTCAAAACAGGCGTTTTCAGCCCAATACCGGCATATGGAAGAAACAGCAGAAAGCACAGGGAAATATCTGCTTCTAAATCCAAAACGCAGCTATCTAACAGAATGGTTGTCAATGTGTGCACTCGACTTCCAGAGTTAAACCCGTGTTTGGATTCAGCAGTCTGCAAACACTTTCTGTGCAGAGTTTCAAAACAGGCGTTTTCAGCCCAATACCGGCATATGGAAGAAACAGCAGAAAGCACAGGGAAATATCTGCTTCTAAATCCAAAACGCAGCTATCTAACAGAACGGTTGTCAATGTGTGCACTCCACTTCCAGAGTTAAACCCGTGTGTGGATTCAGCAGTCTGCAAACACTTTCTGTGCAGAGTTTCAAAACCGGCGTTTTCAGCCCAATACCGGCATATGGAAGAAACAGCAGAAAGCACAGGGAAATATCTGCTTCTAAATCCAAAACGCAGCTATCTAACAGAACGGTTGTCAATGTGTGCACTCAACTTCCAGAGTTAAACCAGTGTGTGGATTCAGCAGTCTGCAAACACTTTCTGTGCAGAGTTTCAAAACAGGCGTTTTCAGCCCAATACCGGCATATGGAAGAAACAACAGAAACCACAGGGAAAAATCTGCTTCTAAATCCAAAACGGAGCTATCTAACAGAATGGTTGTCAATGTGTGCAATCAACTTCCAGAGTTAAACACGTGTGTGGATTCAGAAGTCTGCAAACACTTTCTGTGCAGAGTTTCAAAACAGGCGTTTTCAGCCCAATACCGGCATATGGAAGAAACAGCAGAAAGCACAGGGAAATATCTACTTCTAAATCCAAAACGCAGCTATCTAACAGAACGGTTGTCAATGTGTGCACTCAACTTCCAGAGTTAAACCCGTGTGTGAATTCAGCAGTCTGCAAACACTTTCTGTGCAGAGTTTCAAAACAGGCGTTTTCAGCCCAATACCGGCATATGGAAGAAAGAGCAGAAAGCACAGGGAAATATCTGCTTCTAAATCCAAAACGCAGCTATCTAACAGAACGGTTGTCAATGTGTGCACTCCACTTCCAGAGTTAAACCCGTGTGTGGATTCAGCAGTCTGCAAACACTTTCTGTGCAGAGTTTCAAAACAGGCGTTTTCAGCCCAATACCGGCATATGGAAGAAACAGCAGAAAGCACAGGGAAATATCTGCTTCTAAATCCAAAACACAGCGATCTAACAGAACGGTTGTCAATGTGTGCACTCAACTTCCAGAGTTAAACCCGTGTTTGGATTCAGCCGTCTGCAAATACTTTCTGTGCAGAGTTTCAAAACAGGCGTTTTCAGCCCAATACCGGCATATGGAAGAAACAGCAGAAAGCACAGGGAAATATCTGCTTCTAAATCCAAAACGCAGTTATCTAACAGAACGGTTGTCAATGTGTTCACTCAACTTCCAGAGTTAAACCCGTGTGTGAATTCAGCAGTCAGCAAACACTTTCTGTGCAGAGTTTCAAAACAGGCGTTTTCAGCCCAATACCGGCATATGGAAGAAACAGCAGAAAGCACAGGGAAATATCTGCTTCTAAATCCAAAACGCAGCAATCTAACAGAACGGTTGTCAATGTGTGCACTCAACTTCCAGAGTTAAACCCGTGTGTGGATTCAGGAGTCTGCAAACACTTTCTGTGCAGAGTTTCAAAACAGGCCTTTTCAGCCCATTACCGGCATATGGAAGAAACAGCAGAAAGCACAGGGAAATATCTGCTTCTAAATCCAAAACCCAGCTATCTAACAGAACGGTTGTCAATGTGTGCACTCAACTTCCGGAGTTAAACAAGTGTGTGGATTCAGCAGTCTGCAAACACTTTCTGTGCAGAGTTTCAAAACAGGCGTTTTCAGCCCAATACCGGCATATGGAAGAAACAGCAGAAAGCACAGGGAAATATCTGCTTCTAAATCCAAAACGCAGCTATCTAACAGAACGGTTGTCAATGTGTGCACTCCACTTCCAGAGTTAAACCCGTGTGTGGTTTCAGCAGTCTGCAAACACTTTCTGTGCAGAGTTTCAAAACAGGCGTTTTCAGCCCAATACCGGCATATGGAAGAAACAGCAGAAAGCACAGGGAAATATCTGCTTCTAAATCCAAAACGCAGCTATCTAACAGAACGGTTGTCAATGTGTGCACTCAACTTCCAGAGTTAAACCAGTGTGTGGATTCAGCAGTCTGCAAACACTTTCTGTGCAGAGTTTCAAAACAGGCGTTTTCAGCCCAATACCGGCATATGGAAGAAACAGCAGAAAGCACAGGGAAATAACTGCTTCTAAATCCAAAACGCAGCTATCTAACAGAACGGTTGTCAATGTGTGCACTCAAGTTCCAGAGCTAAACCCGTGTTTGGATTCAGCAGTCTGCAAACATTTTCTGTGCAGAGTTTCAAAACAGGCGTTTTCAGCCCAATACCGGCATATGGAAGAAACAGCAGAAAGAACAGGGAAATATCTGCTTCTAAATCCAAAACGCAGCTATCTAACAGAACGGTTGTCAATGTGTGCACTCAACTTCCAGAGTTAAACCCGTGTTTGGATTCAGCAGTCTGCAAACACTTTCTGTGCAGAGTTTCAAAACAGGCGTTTTCAGCCCAATACCGGCATATGGAAGAAACAGCAGAAAGCCCAGGGAAATATCTGCTTCTAAATCCAAAACGCAGCTATCTAACAGAACGGTTGTCAATGTGTGCACTCAAGTCCCAGAGTTAAACCCGTGTTTGGATTCAGCAGTCTGCAAACACTTTCTGTGCAGAGTTTCAAAACAGGCGTTTTCAGCCCAATACCGGCATATGGAAGAAACAGCAGAAAGCACAGGGAAATATCTACTTCTAAATCCAAAACGCAGCTATCTAACAGAACGGTTGTCAATGTGTGCACTCAACTTCCAGAGTTAAACCCGTGTGTGAATTCAGCAGTCTGCAAACACTTTCTGTGCAGAGTTTCAAAACCGGCGTTTTCAGCCCAATACCGGCATATGGAAGAAACAGCAGAAAGCACAGGGAAATATCTGCTTCTAAATCCAAAACGCAGCTATCTAACAGAACGGTTGTCAACGTGTGCACTCCACTTCCAGAATTAAACCGGTGTGTGGATTCAGCAGTCTGCAAACACTTTCTGTGCAGAGTTTCAAAACAGGCGTTTTCAGCCCAATACCGGCATATGGAAGAAAGAACAGAAACCACAGGGAAAAATCTGCTTCTAAATCCAAAACGGAGCTATCTAACAGAATGGTTGTCAATGTGTGCACTCCACTTCCAGAGTTAAACCCGTGTGTGGATTCAGCAGTCTGCAAACACTTTCTGTGCAGAGTTTCAAAACAGGCGTTTTCAGCCCAATACCGGCATATGGAAGAAACAGCAGAAAGCACAGGGAAATATCTGCTTCTAAATCCAAAACGCAGCTATCTAACAGAACGGTTGTCAATGTGTGCACTCCACTTCCAGAGATAAACCCGTGTGTGAATTCAGCAGTCTGCAAACACTTTCTGTGTAGAGTTTCAAAACAGGCGTTTTCAGCCCAATACCGGCATATGGAAGAAACAGCAGAAAGCACAGGGAAGTATCTGCTTCTAAATCCAAAACGCAGCTATCTAACAGAACGGTTGTCAATGTGTGCACTCCACTTCCAGAGTTAAACCCGTGTGTGGATTCAGCAGTCTGCAAACACTTTCTGTGCAGAGTTTCAAAACAGGCGTTTTCAGACCAATACCGGCATATGGAAGAAACAGCAGAAAGCACAGGGAAATATCTGCTTCTAAATCCAAAACGCAGCTATCTAACAGAACGGTTGTCAATGTGTGCACTCCACTTCCAGAGTTAAACCCGTGTGTGGATTCAGCAGTCTGCAAACACTTTCTGTGCAGAGTTTCAAAACAGGCGTTTTCAGCCCAATACCGGCATATGGAAGAAACAGCAGAAAGCACAGGGAATTATCTGCTTCTAAATCCAAAACGCAGCTATCTAACAGAACGGTTGTCAATGTGTGCACTCAACTTCCAGAGTTAAACCCGTGTGTGGATTCAGCAGTCTGCAAACACTTTCTGTGCAGAGTTTCAAAACAGGCGTTTTCTGCCCAATACCGGCATATGGAAGAAACAACAGAAACCACAGGGAAAAATCTGCTTCTAAATCCAAAACGGAGCTATCTAACAGAATGGTTGTCAATGTGTGCACTCAACTTCCAGAGTTAAACACGTGTGTGGATTCAGCAGTCTGCAAACACTTTCTGTGCAGAGTTTCAAAACAGGCGTTTTCAGCCCAATACCGGCATATGGAAGAAACAGCAGAAAGCACAGGGAAATATCTACTTCTAAATCCAAAACGCAGCTATCTAACAGAACGGTTGTCAATGTGTGCACTCAACTTCCAGAGTTAAACCCGTGTGTGAATTCAGCAGTCTGCAAACACTTTCTGTGCAGAGTTTCAAAACCGGCGTTTTCAGCCCAATACCGGCATATGGAAGAAACAGCAGAAAGCACAGGGAAATATCTACTTCTAAATCCAAAACGCAGCTATCTAGCAGAACGGTTGTCAATGTGTGCACTCAACTTCCAGAGTTAAACCCGTGTGTGAATTCAGCAGTCTGCAAACACTTTCTGTGCAGAGTTTCAAAACAGGCGTTTTCAGCCCAATACCGGCATATGGAAGAAACAGCAGAAAGCACAGGGAAATATCTGCTTCTAAATCCAAAACGCAGCTATCTAACAGAACGGTTGTCAATGTGTGCACTCCACTTCCAGAATTAAACCGGTGTGTGGATTCAGCAGTCTGCAAACACTTTCTGTGCAGAGTTTCAAAACAGGCGTTTTCAGCCCAATACCGGCATATGGAAGAAACAACAGAAACCACAGGGAAAAATCTGCTTCTAAATCCAAAACGGAGCTATCTAACAGAATGGTTGTCAATGTGTGCACTCCACTTCCAGAGTTAAACCCGTGTGTGGATTCAACAGTCTGCAAACACTTTCTGTGCAGAGTTTCAAAACAGGTGTTTTCAGCCCAATACCGGCATATGGAAGAAACAGCAGAAAGCACAGGGAAATATCTGCTTCTAAATCCAAAACCCAGCGATCTAACAGAACGGTTGTCAATGTGTGCACTCAACTTCCAGAGTTAAACCCGTGTTTGGATTCAGCCGTCTGCAAATACTTTCTTTGCAGAGTTTCAAAACAGGCGTTTTCAGCCCAATACCGGCATATGGAAGAAACAGCAGAAAGCACAGGGAAATATCTGCTTCTAAATCCAAAACGCAGTTATCTAACAGAACGGTTGTCAATGTGTTCACTCAACTTCCAGAGTTAAACCCGTGTGTGAATTCAGCAGTCAGCAAACACTTTCTGTGCAGAGTTTCAAAACAGGCGTTTTCAGCCCAATACCGGCATATGGAAGAAACAGCAGAAAGCACAGGGAAATATCTGCTTCTAAATCCAAAACGCAGCAATCTAACAGAACGGTTGTCAATGTGTGCACTCAACTTCCAGAGTTAAACCCGTGTGTGGATTCAGGAGTCTGCAAACACTTTCTGTGCAGAGTTTCAAAACAGGCGTTTTCAGCCCATTACCGGCATATGGAAGAAACAGCAGAAAGCACAGGGAAATATCTGCTTCTAAATCCAAAACCCAGCTATCTAACAGAACGGTTGTCAATGTGTGCACTCAACTTCCAGAGTTAAACAAGTGTGTGGATTCAGCAGTCTGCAAACACTTTCTGTGCAGAGTTTCAAAACAGGCGTTTTCAGCCCAATACCGGCATATGGAAGAAACAGCAGAAAGCACAGGGAAATATCTGCTTCTAAATCCAAAACGCAGCTATCTAACAGAACGGTTGTCAATGTGTGCACTCCACTTCCAGAGTTAAACCCGTTGTGTGGATTCAGCAGTCTGCAAACACTTTCTGTGCAGAGTTTCAAAACAGGCGTTTTCAGCCCAATACCGGCATATGGAAGAAACAGCAGAAAGCACAGGGAAATATCTGCTTCTAAATCCAAAACGCAGCTATCTAACAGAACGGTTGTCAATGTGTGCACTCAACTTCCAGAGTTAAACCCGTGTTTGGATTCAGCCGTCTGCAAACACTTTCTGTGCAGAGTTTCAAAACAGGCGTTTTCAGCCCAATACCGGCATATGGAAGAAACAGCAGAAAGCACAGGGAAATATCTGCTTCTAAATCCAAAACGCAGCTATCTAACAGAACGGTTGTCAATGTGTTCACTCAACTTCCAGAGTTAAACCCGTGTGTGAATTCAGCAGTCAGCAAACACTTTCTGTGCAGAGTTTCAAAACAGGCGTTTTCAGCCCAATACCGGCATATGGAAGAAACAGCAGAAAGCCCGGGAAATATCTGCTTCTAAATCCAAAACGCAGCTATCTAACAGAACGGTTGTCAATGTGTGCACTCAAGTCCCAGAGTTAAACCCGTGTTTGGATTCAGCAGTCTGCAAACACTTTCTGTGCAGAGTTTCAAAACAGGCGTTTTCAGCCCAATACCGGCATATGGAAGAAACAGCAGAAAGCACAGGGAAATATCTGCTTCTAAATCCAAAACGCAGCTATCTAACAGAACGGTTGTCAATGTGTGCACTCAACTTCCAGAGTTAAACCCGTGTGTGAATTCAGCAGTCTGCAAACACTTTCTGTGCAGAGTTTCAAAACCGGCGTTTTCAGCCCAATACCGGCATATGGAAGAAACAGCAGAAAGCACAGGGAAATATCTGCTTCTAAATCCAAAACGCAGCTATCTAACAGAACGGTTGTCAACGTGTGCACTCCACTTCCAGAATTAAACCGGTGTGTGGATTCAGCAGTCTGCAAACACTTTCTGTGCAGAGTTTCAAAACAGGCGTTTTCAGCCCAATACCGGCATATGGAAGAAACAACAGAAACCACAGGGAAAAATCTGCTTCTAAATCCAAAACGGAGCTATCTAACAGAATGGTTGTTAATGTGTGCACTCCACTTCCAGAGTTAAACCCGTGTGTGGATTCAGCAGTCTGCAAACACTTTCTGTGCAGAGTTTCAAAACAGGCGTTTTCAGCCCAATACCGGCATATGGAAGAAACAGCAGAAAGCACAGGGAAATATCTGCTTCTAAATCCAAAACGCAGCTATCTAACAGAACGGTTGTCAATGTGTGCACTCCACTTCCAGAGATAAACCCGTGTGTGAATTCAGCAGTCTGCAAACACTTTCTGTGCAGAGTTTCAAAACAGGCGTTTTCAGCCCAATACCGGCATATGGAAGAAACAGCAGAAAGCACAGGGAAGTATCTGCTTCTAAATCCAAAACGCAGCTATCTAACAGAACGGTTGTCAATGTGTGCACTTCACTTCCAGAGTTAAACCCGTGTGTGGATTCAGCAGTCTGCAAACACTTTCTGTGCAGAGTTTCAAAACAGGCGTTTTCAGCCCAATACCGGCATATGGAAGAAACAGCAGAAAGCACAGGGAAATATCTGCTTCTAAATCCAAAACGCAGCTATCTAACAGAACGGTTGTCAATGTGTGCACTCCACTTCCAGAGTTAAACCCGTGTGTGGATTCAGCAGTCTGCAAACACTTTCTGTGCAGAGTTTCAAAACAGGCGTTTTCAGCCCAATACCGGCATATGGAAGAAACAGCAGAAAGCACAGGGAATTATCTGTTTCTAAATCCAAATCGCAGCTATCTAACAGAACGGTTGTCAATGTGTGCACTCAACTTCCAGAGTTAAACCCGTGTGTGGATTCAGCAGTCTGCAAACACATTCTGTGCAGAGTTTCAAAACAGGCGTTTTCAGCCCAATACCGGCATATGGAAGAAACAGCAGAAAGCACAGGGAAATATCTGCTTCTAAATCCAAAACGCAGCTATCTAACAGAACGGTTGTCAATGTGTGCACTCAACTTCCAGAGTTAAACCCGTGTTTGGATTCAGCAGTCTGCAAACACTTTCTGTGCAGAGTTTCAAAACAGGCGTTTTCAGCCCAATACCGGCATATGGAAGAAACAGCAGAAAGCACAGGGAAATATCTGCTTCTAAATCCAAAACGCAGCTATCTAACAGAACGGTTGTCAATGTGTGCACTCCACTTCCAGAGTTAAACCCGTGTGTGGATTCAGCAGTCTGCAAACACTTTCTGTGCAGAGTTTCAAAACCGGCGTTTTCAGCCCAATACCGGCATATGGAAGAAACAGCAGAAAGCACAGGGAAATATCTGCTTCTAAATCCAAAACGCAGCTATCTAACAGAACGGTTGTCAATGTTTGCACTCAACTTCCAGAGTTAAACCAGTGTGTGGATTCAGCAGTGTGCAAACACTTTCTGTGCAGAGTTTCAAAACAGGCGTTTTCAGCCCAATACCGGCATATGGAAGAAACAACAGAAACCACAGGGAAAAATCTGCTTCTAAATCCAAAACGGAGCTATCTAACAGAATGGTTGTCAATGTGTGCAATCAACTTCCAGAGTTAAACACGTGTGTGGATTCAGCAGTCTGCAAACACTTTCTGTGCAGAGTTTCAAAACAGGCGTTTTCAGCCCAATACCGGCATATGGAAGAAACAGCAGAAAGCACAGGGAAATATCTACTTCTAAATCCAAAACGCAGCTATCTAACAGAACGGTTGTCAATGTGTGCACTCAACTTCCAGAGTTAAACCCGTGTGTGAATTCAGCAGTCTGCAAACACTTTCTGTGCAGAGTTTCAAAACAGGCGTTTTCAGCCCAATACCGGCATATGGAAGAAAGAGCAGAAAGCACAGGGAAATATCTGCTTCTAAATCCAAAACGCAGCTATCTAACAGAACGGTTGTCAATGTGTGCACTCCACTTCCAGAGTTAAACCCGTGTGTGGATTCAGCAGTCTGCAAACACTTTCTGTGCAGAGTTTCAAAACAGGCGTTTTCAGCCCAATACCGGCATATGGAAGAAACAGCAGAAAGCACAGGGAAATATCTGCTTCTAAATCCAAAACCCAGCGATCTAACAGAACGGTTGTCAATGTGTGCACTCAACTTCCAGAGTTAAACCCGTGTTTGGATTCAGCCGTCTGCAAATACTTTCTGTGCAGAGTTTCAAAACAGGCGTTTTCAGCCCAATACCGGCATATGGAAGAAACAGCAGAAAGCACAGGGAAATATCTGCTTCTAAATCCAAAACGCAGTTATCTAACAGAACGGTTGTCAATGTGTTCACTCAACTTCCAGAGTTAAACCCGTGTGTGAATTCAGCAGTCAGCAAACACTTTCTGTGCAGAGTTTCAAAACAGGCGTTTTCAGCCCAATACCGGCATATGGAAGAAACAGCAGAAAGCACAGGGAAATATCTGCTTCTAAATCCAAAACGCAGCAATCTAACAGAACGGTTGTCAATGTGTGCACTCAACTTCCAGAGTTAAACCCGTGTGTGGATTCAGGAGTCTGCAAACACTTTCTGTGCAGAGTTTCAAAACAGGCGTTTTCAGCCCAATACCGGCATATGGAAGAAACAGCAGAAAGCACAGGGAAATATCTGCTTCTGAATCCAAAACCCAGCTATCTAACAGAACGGTTGTCAATGTGTGCACTCAACTTCCAGAGTTAAACAAGTGTGTGGATTCAGCAGTCTGCAAACACTTTCTGTGCAGAGTTTCAAAACAGGCGTTTTCAGCCCAATACCGGCATATGGAAGAAACAGCAGAAAGCACAGGGAAATATCTGCTTCTAAATCCAAAACGCAGCTATCTAACAGAACGGTTGTCAATGTGTGCACTCCACTTCCAGAGTTAAACCCGTGTGTGGTTTCAGCAGTCTGCAAACACTTTCTGTGCAGAGTTTCAAAACAGGCGTTTTCAGCCCAATACCGGCATATGGAAGAAACAGCAGAAAGCACAGGGAAATATCTGCTTCTAAATCCAAAACGCAGCTATCTAACAGAACGGTTGTCAATGTGTGCACTCAACTTCCAGAGTTAAACCAGTGTGTGGATTCAGCAGTCTGCAAACACTTTCTGTGCAGAGTTTCAAAACAGGCGTTTTCAGCCCAATACCGGCATATGGAAGAAACAGCAGAAAGCACAGGGAAATAACTGCTTCTAAATCCAAAACGCAGCTATCTAACAGAACGGTTGTCAATGTGTGCACTCAAGTTCCAGAGCTAAAACCGTGTTTGGATTCAGCAGTCTGCAAACATTTTCTGTGCAGAGTTTCAAAACAGGCGTTTTCAGCCCAATACCGGCATATGGAAGAAACAGCAGAAAGAACAGGGAAATATCTGCTTCTAAATCCAAAACGCAGCTATCTAACAGAACGGTTGTCAATGTGTGCACTCAACTTCCAGAGTTAAACCCGTGTTTGGATTCAGCAGTCTGCAAACACTTTCTGTGCAGAGTTTCAAAACAGGCGTTTTCAGCCCAATACCGGCATATGGAAGAAACAGCAGAAAGCACAGGGAAATATCTGCTTCTAAATCCAAAACGCAGCTATCTAACAGAACGGTTGTCAATGTGTGCACTCAAGTCCCAGAGTTAAACCCGTGTTTGGATTCAGCAGTCTGCAAACACTTTCTGTGCAGAGTTTCAAAACAGGCGTTTTCAGCCCAATACCGGCATATGGAAGAAACAGCAGAAAGCACAGGGAAATATCTACTTCTAAATCCAAAACGCAGCTATCTAACAGAACGGTTGTCAATGTGTGCACTCAACTTCCAGAGTTAAACCCGTGTGTGAATTCAGCAGTCTGCAAACACTTTCTGTGCAGAGTTTCAAAACCGGCGTTTTCAGCCCAATACCGGCATATGGAAGAAACAGCAGAAAGCACAGGGAAATATCTGCTTCTAAATCCAAAACGCAGCTATCTAACAGAACGGTTGTCAACGTGTGCACTCCACTTCCAGAATTAAACCGGTGTGTGGATTCAGCAGTCTGCAAACACTTTCTGTGCAGAGTTTCAAAACAGGCGTTTTCAGCCCAATACCGGCATATGGAAGAAACAACAGAAACCACAGGGAAAAATCTGCTTCTAAATCCAAAACGGAGCTATCTAACAGAATGGTTGTCAATGTGTGCACTCCACTTCCAGAGTTAAACCCGTGTGTGGATTCAGCAGTCTGCAAACACTTTCTGTGCAGAGTTTCAAAACAGGCGTTTTCAGCCCAATACCGGCATATGGAAGAAACAGCAGAAAGCACAGGGAAATATCTGCTTCTAAATCCAAAACGCAGCTATCTAACAGAACGGTTGTCAATGTGTGCACTCCACTTCCAGAGATAAGCCCGTGTGTGAATTCAGCAGTCTGCAAACACTTTCTGTGTAGAGTTTCAAAACAGGCGTTTTCAGCCCAATACCGGCATATGGAAGAAACAGCAGAAAGCACAGGGAAGTATCTGCTTCTAAATCCAAAACGCAGCTATCAAACAGAACGGTTGTCAATGTGTGCACTCCACTTCCAGAGTTAAACCCGTGTGTGGATTCAGCAGTCTGCAAACACTTTCTGTGCAGAGTTTCAAAACAGGCGTTTTCAGCCCAATACCGGCATATGGAAGAAACAGCAGAAAGCACAGGGAAATATCTGCTTCTAAATCCAAAACGCAGCTATCTAACAGAACGGTTGTCAATGTGTGCACTCCACTTCCAGAGTTAAACCCGTGTGTGGATTCAGCAGTCTGCAAACACTTTCTGTGCAGAGTTTCAAAACAGGCGTTTTCAGCCCAATACCGGCATATGGAAGAAACAGCAGAAAGCACAGGGAATTATCTGCTTCTAAATCCAAAACGCAGCTATCTAACAGAACGGTTGTCAATGTGTGCACTCAACTTCCAGAGTTAAACCCGTGTGTGGATTCAGCAGTCTGCAAACACTTTCTGTGCAGAGTTTCAAAACAGGCGTTTTCAGCCCAATACCGGCATATGGAAGAAACAGCAGAAAGCACAGGGAAATATCTGCTTCTAAATCCAAAACCCAGCTATCTAACAGAACGGTTGTCAATGTGTGCACTCAACTTCCAGAGTTAAACCCGTGTTTGGATTCAGCAGTCTGCAAACACTTTCTGTGCAGAGTTTCAAAACAGGCGTTTTCAGCCCAATACCGGCATATGGAAGAAACAGCAGAAAGCACAGGGAAATATCTGCTTCTAAATCCAAAACGCAGCTATCTAACAGAACGGTTGTCAATGTTTGCACTCAACTTCCAGAGTTAAACCAGTGTGTGGATTCAGCAGTGTGCAAACACTTTCTGTGCAGAGTTTCAAAACAGGCGTTTTCAGCCCAATACCGGCATATGGAAGAAACAACAGAAACCACAGGGAAAAATCTGCTTCTAAATCCAAAACGGAGCTATCTAACAGAATGGTTGTCAATGTGTGCAATCAACTTCCAGAGTTAAACACGTGTGTGGATTCAGAAGTCTGCAAACACTTTCTGTGCAGAGTTTCAAAACAGGCGTTTTCAGCCCAATACCGGCATATGGAAGAAACAGCAGAAAGCACAGGGAAATATCTACTTCTAAATCCAAAACGCAGCTATCTAACAGAACGGTTGTCAATGTGTGCACTCAACTTCCAGAGTTAAACCCGTGTGTGAATTCAGCAGTCTGCAAACACTTTCTGTGCAGAGTTTCAAAACAGGCGTTTTCAGCCCAATACCGGCATATGGAAGAAAGAGCAGAAAGCACAGGGAAATATCTGCTTCTAAATCCAAAACGCAGCTATCTAACAGAACGGTTGTCAATGTGTGCACTCCACTTCCAGAGTTAAACCCGTGTGTGGGTTCAGCAGTCTGCAAACACTTTCTGTGCAGAGTTTCAAAACAGGCGTTTTCAGCCCAATACCGGCATATGGAAGAAACAGCAGAAAGCACAGGGAAATATCTGCTTCTAAATCCAAAACCCAGCGATCTAACAGAACGGTTGTCAATGTGTGCACTCAACTTCCAGAGTTAAACCCGTGTTTGGATTCAGCCGTCTGCAAATACTTTCTGTGCAGAGTTTCAAAACAGGCGTTTTCAGCCCAATACCGGCATATGGAAGAAACAGCAGAAAGCACAGGGAAATATCTGCTTCTAAATCCAAAACGCAGTTATCTAACAGAACGGTTGTCAATGTGTTCACTCAACTTCCAGAGTTAAACCCGTGTGTGAATTCAGCAGTCAGCAAACACTTTCTGTGCAGAGTTTCAAAACAGGCGTTTTCAGCCCAATACCGGCATATGGAAGAAACAGCAGAAAGCACAGGGAAATATCTGCTTCTAAATCCAAAACGCAGCAATCTAACAGAACGGTTGTCAATGTGTGCACTCAACTTCCAGAGTTAAACCCGTGTGTGGATTCAGGAGTCTGCAAACACTTTCTGTGCAGAGTTTCAAAACAGGCGTTTTCAGCCCAATACCGGCATATGGAAGAAACAGCAGAAAGCACAGGGAAATATCTGCTTCTGAATCCAAAACCCAGCTATCTAACAGAACGGTTGTCAATGTGTGCACTCAACTTCCAGAGTTAAACAAGTGTGTGGATTCAGCAGTCTGCAAACACTTTCTGTGCAGAGTTTCAAAACAGGCGTTTTCAGCCCAATACCGGCATATGGAAGAAACAGCAGAAAGCACAGGGAAATATCTGCTTCTAAATCCAAAACGCAGCTATCTAACAGAACGGTTGTCAATGTGTGCACTCCACTTCCAGAGTTAAACCCGTGTGTGGATTCAGCAGTCTGCAAACACTTTCTGTGCAGAGTTTCAAAACAGGCGTTTTCAGCCCAATACCGGCATATGGAAGAAACAGCAGAAAGCACAGGGAAATATCTGCTTCTAAATCCAAAACGCAGCTATCTAACAGAACGGTTGTCAATGTGTGCACTCAACTTCCAGAGTTAAACCAGTGTGTGGATTCAGCAGTCTGCAAACACTTTCTGTGCAGAGTTTCAAAACAGGCGTTTTCAGCCCAATACCGGCATATGGAAGAAACAGCAGAAAGCACAGGGAAATAACTGCTTCTAAATCCAAAACGCAGCTATCTAACAGAACGGTTGTCAATGTGTGCACTCAAGTTCCAGAGCTAAACCCGTGTTTGGATTCAGCAGTCTGCAAACATTTTCTGTGCAGAGTTTCAAAACAGGCGTTTTCAGCCCAATACCGGCATATGGAAGAAACAGCAGAAAGATCAGGGAAATATCTGCTTCTAAATCCAAAACGCAGCTATCTAACAGAACGGTTGTCAATGTGTGCACTCGACTTCCAGAGTTAAACCCGTGTTTGGATTCAGCAGTCTGCAAACACTTTCTGTGCAGAGTTTCAAAACAGGCGTTTTCAGCCCAATACCGGCATATGGAAGAAACAGCAGAAAGCACAGGGAAATATCTGCTTCTAAATCCAAAACGCAGCTATCTAACAGAACGGTTGTCAATGTGTGCACTCAAGTCCCAGAGTTAAACCCGTGTTTGGATTCAGCAGTCTGCAAACACTTTCTGTGCAGAGTTTCAAAACAGGCGTTTTCAGCCCAATACCGGCATATGGAAGAAACAGCAGAAAGCACAGGGAAATATCTACTTCTAAATCCAAAACGCAGCTATCTAACAGAACGGTTGTCAATGTGTGCACTCAACTTCCAGAGTTAAACCCGTGTGTGAATTCAGCAGTCTGCAAACACTTTCTGTGCAGAGTTTCAAAACCGGCGTTTTCAGCCCAATACCGGCATATGGAAGAAACAGCAGAAAGCACAGGGAAATATCTGCTTCTAAATCCAAAACGCAGCTATCTAACAGAACGGTTGTCAACGTGTGCACTCCACTTCCAGAATTAAACCGGTGTGTGGATTCAGCAGTCTGCAAACACTTTCTGTGCAGAGTTTCAAAACAGGCGTTTTCAGCCCAATACCGGCATATGGAAGAAACAACAGAAACCACAGGGAAAAATCTGCTTCTAAATCCAAAACGGAGCTATCTAACAGAATGGTTGTCAATGTGTGCACTCCACTTCCAGAGTTAAACCCGTGTGTGGATTCAGCAGTCTGCAAACACTTTCTGTGCAGAGTTTCAAAACAGGCGTTTTCAGCCCAATACCGGCATATGGAAGAAACAGCAGAAAGCACAGGGAAATATCTGCTTCTAAATCCAAAACGCAGCTATCTAACAGAACGGTTGTCAATGTGTGCACTCCACTTCCAGAGATAAGCCCGTGTGTGAATTCAGCAGTCTGCAAACACTTTCTGTGCAGAGCTTCAAAACAGGCGTTTTCAGCCCAATACCGGCATATGGAAGAAACAGCAGAAAGCACAGGGAAACATCTGCTTCTAAATCCAAAACGCAGCTATCTAACAGAACGGTTGTCAATGTGTGCACTCCACTTCCAGAGTTAAACCCGTGTGTGGATTCAGCAGTCTGCAAACACTTTCTGTGCAGAGTTTCAAAACAGGCGTTTTCAGCCCAATACCGGCATATGGAAGAAAGAGCAGAAAGCACAGGGAAATATCTGCTTCTAAATCCAAAACGCAGCTATCTAACAGAACGGTTGTCAATGTGTGCACTCCACTTCCAGAGTTAAACCCGTGTGTGGATTCAGCAGTCTGCAAACACTTTCTGTGCAGAGTTTCAAAACAGGCGTTTTCAGCCCAATACCGGCATATGGAAGAAACAGCAGAAAGCACAGGGAAATATCGGCTTCTAAATCCAAAACCCAGCGATCTAACAGAACGGTTGTCAATGTGTGCACTCAACTTCCAGAGTTAAACCCGTGTTTGGATTCAGCCGTCTGCAAACACTTTCTGTGCAGAGTTTCAAAACAGGCGTTTTCAGCCCAATACCGGCATAGGGAAGAAACAGCAGAAAGCACAGGGAAATATCTGCTTCTAAATCCATAACGCAGTTATCTAACAGAACGGTTGTCAATGTGTTCACTCAACTTCCAGAGTTAAACCCGTGTGTGAATTCAGCAGTCAGCAAACACTTTCTGTGCAGAGTTTCAAAACAGGCGTTTTCAGCCCAATACCGGCATATGGAAGAAACAGCAGAAAGCACAGGGAAATATCTGCTTCTAAATCCAAAACGCAGCAATCTAACAGAACGGTTGTCAATGTGTGCACTCCACTTCCAGAGTTAAACCCGTGTTTGGATTCAGCAGTCTGCAAACACTTTCTGTGCAGAGTTTCAAAACCGGCGTTTTCAGCCCAATACCGGCATATGGAAGAAACAGCAGAAAGCACAGGGAAATATCTGCTTCTAAATCCAAAACGCAGCTATCTAACAGAACGGTTGTCAATGTTTGCACTCAACTTCCAGAGTTAAACCAGTGTGTGGATTCAGCAGTGTGCAAACACTTTCTGTGCAGAGTTTCAAAACAGGCGTTTTCAGCCCAATACCGGCATATGGAAGAAACAACAGAAACCACAGGGAAAAATCTGCTTCTAAATCCAAAACGGAGCTATCTAACAGAATGGTTGTCAATGTGTGCAATCAACTTCCAGAGTTAAACACGTGTGTGGATTCAACAGTCTGCAAACACTTTCTGTGCAGAGTTTCAAAACAGGCGTTTTCAGCCCAATACCGGCATATGGAAGAAACAGCAGAAAGCACAGGGAAATATCTGCTTCTAAATCCAAAACGCAGCTATCTAACAGAACGGTTGTCAATGTGTGCACTCCACTTCCAGAGATAAACCCGTGTGTGAATTCAGCAGTCTGCAAACACTTTCTGTGCAGAGCTTCAAAACAGGCGTTTTCAGCCCAATACCGGCATATGGAAGAAACAGCAGAAAGCACAGGGAAACATCTGCTTCTAAATCCAAAACGCAGCTATCTAACAGAACGGTTGTCAATGTGTGCACTCCACTTCCAGAGTTAAACCCGTGTGTGGATTCAGCAGTCTGCAAACACTTTCTGTGCAGAGTTTCAAAACAGGCGTTTTCAGCCCAATACCGGCATATGGAAGAAAGAGCAGAAAGCACAGGGAAATATCTGCTTCTAAATCCAAAACGCAGCTATCTAACAGAACGGTTGTCAATGTGTGCACTCCACTTCCAGAGTTAAACCCGTGTGTGGATTCAGCAGTCTGCAAACACTTTCTGTGCAGAGTTTCAAAACAGGCGTTTTCAGCCCAATACCGGCATATGGAAGAAACAGCAGAAAGCACAGGGAAATATCTGCTTCTAAATCCAAAACCCAGCGATCTAACAGAACGGTTGTCAATGTGTGCACTCAACTTCCAGAGTTAAACCCGTGTTTGGATTCAGCCGTCTGCAAACACTTTCTGTGCAGAGTTTCAAAACAGGCGTTTTCAGCCCAATACCGGCATAGGGAAGAAACAGCAGAAAGCACAGGGAAATATCTGCTTCTAAATCCATAACGCAGTTATCTAACAGAACGGTTGTCAATGTGTTCACTCAACTTCCAGAGTTAAACCCGTGTGTGAATTCAGCAGTCAGCAAACACTTTCTGTGCAGAGTTTCAAAACAGGTGTTTTCAGCCCAATACCGGCATATGGAAGAAACAGCAGAAAGCACAGGGAAATATCTGCTTCTAAATCCAAAACGCAGCAATCTAACAGAACGGTTGTCAATGTGTGCACTCAACTTCCAGAGTTAAACCCGTGTGTGGATTCAGGAGTCTGCAAACACTTTCTGTGCAGAGTTTCAAAACAGGCGTTTTCAGCCCAATACCGGCATATGGAAGAAACAGCAGAAAGCACAGGGAAATATCTGCTTCTAAATCCAAAACCCAGCTATCTAACAGAACGGTTGTCAATGTGTGCACTCAACTTCCAGAGTTAAACAAGTGTGTGGATTCAGCAGTCTGCAAACACTTTCTGTGCAGAGTTTCAAAACAGGCGTTTTCAGCCCAATACCGGCATATGGAAGAAACAGCAGAAAGCACAGGGAAATATCTGCTTCTAAATCCAAAACGCAGCTATCTAACAGAACGGTTGTCAATGTGTGCACTCCACTTCCAGAGTTAAACATGTGTGGATTCAGCAGTCTGCAAACACTTTCTGTGCAGAGTTTCAAAACAGGCGTTTTCAGCCCAATACCGGCATATGGAAGAAACAGCAGAAAGCACAGGGAAATATCTGCTTCTAAATCCAAAACCCAGCTATCTAACAGAACGGTTGTCAATGTGTGCACTCAACTTCCAGAGTTAAACCCGTGTTTGGATTCAGCAGTCTGCAAACACTTTCTGTGCAGAGTTTCAAAACAGGCGTTTTCAGCCCAATACCGGCATATGGAAGAAACAGCAGAAAGCACAGGGAAATATCTGCTTCTAAATCCAAAACGCAGCTATCTAACAGAACGGTTGTCAATGTTTGCACTCAACTTCCAGAGTTAAACCAGTGTGTGGATTCAGCAGTGTGCAAACACTTTCTGTGCAGAGTTTCAAAACAGGCGTTTTCAGCCCAATACCGGCATATGGAAGAAACAACAGAAACCACAGGGAAAAATCTGCTTCTAAATCCAAAACGGAGCTATCTAACAGAATGGTTGTCAATGTGTGCAATCAACTTCCAGAGTTAAACACGTGTGTGGATTCAGAAGTCTGCAAACACTTTCTGTGCAGAGTTTCAAAACAGGCGTTTTCAGCCCAATACCGGCATATGGAAGAAACAGCAGAAAGCACAGGGAAATATCTACTTCTAAATCCAAAACGCAGCTATCTAACAGAACGGTTGTCAATGTGTGCACTCAACTTCCAGAGTTAAACCCGTGTGTGAATTCAGCAGTCTGCAAACACTTTCTGTGCAGAGTTTCAAAACAGGCGTTTTCAGCCCAATACCGGCATATGGAAGAAAGAGCAGAAAGCACAGGGAAATATCTGCTTCTAAATCCAAAACGCAGCTATCTAACAGAACGGTTGTCAATGTGTGCACTCCACTTCCAGAGTTAAACCCGTGTGTGGGTTCAGCAGTCTGCAAACACTTTCTGTGCAGAGTTTCAAAACAGGCGTTTTCAGCCCAATACCGGCATATGGAAGAAACAGCAGAAAGCACAGGGAAATATCTGCTTCTAAATCCAAAACCCAGCGATCTAACAGAACGGTTGTCAATGTGTGCACTCAACTTCCAGAGTTAAACCCGTGTTTGGATTCAGCCGTCTGCAAATACTTTCTGTGCAGAGTTTCAAAACAGGCGTTTTCAGCCCAATACCGGCATATGGAAGAAACAGCAGAAAGCACAGGGAAATATCTGCTTCTAAATCCAAAACGCAGTTATCTAACAGAACGGTTGTCAATGTGTTCACTCAACTTCCAGAGTTAAACCCGTGTGTGAATTCAGCAGTCAGCAAACACTTTCTGTGCAGAGTTTCAAAACAGGCGTTTTCAGCCCAATACCGGCATATGGAAGAAACAGCAGAAAGCACAGGGAAATATCTGCTTCTAAATCCAAAACGCAGCAATCTAACAGAACGGTTGTCAATGTGTGCACTCAACTTCCAGAGTTAAACCCGTGTGTGGATTCAGGAGTCTGCAAACACTTTCTGTGCAGAGTTTCAAAACAGGCGTTTTCAGCCCAATACCGGCATATGGAAGAAACAGCAGAAAGCACAGGGAAATATCTGCTTCTGAATCCAAAACCCAGCTATCTAACAGAACGGTTGTCAATGTGTGCACTCAACTTCCAGAGTTAAACAAGTGTGTGGATTCAGCAGTCTGCAAACACTTTCTGTGCAGAGTTTCAAAACAGGCGTTTTCAGCCCAATACCGGCATATGGAAGAAACAGCAGAAAGCACAGGGAAATATCTGCTTCTAAATCCAAAACGCAGCTATCTAACAGAACGGTTGTCAATGTGTGCACTCCACTTCCAGAGTTAAACCCGTGTGTGGATTCAGCAGTCTGCAAACACTTTCTGTGCAGAGTTTCAAAACAGGCGTTTTCAGCCCAATACCGGCATATGGAAGAAACAGCAGAAAGCACAGGGAAATATCTGCTTCTAAATCCAAAACGCAGCTATCTAACAGAACGGTTGTCAATGTGTGCACTCAACTTCCAGAGTTAAACCAGTGTGTGGATTCAGCAGTCTGCAAACACTTTCTGTGCAGAGTTTCAAAACAGGCGTTTTCAGCCCAATACCGGCATATGGAAGAAACAGCAGAAAGCACAGGGAAATAACTGCTTCTAAATCCAAAACGCAGCTATCTAACAGAACGGTTGTCAATGTGTGCACTCAAGTTCCAGAGCTAAACCCGTGTTTGGATTCAGCAGTCTGCAAACATTTTCTGTGCAGAGTTTCAAAACAGGCGTTTTCAGCCCAATACCGGCATATGGAAGAAACAGCAGAAAGATCAGGGAAATATCTGCTTCTAAATCCAAAACGCAGCTATCTAACAGAACGGTTGTCAATGTGTGCACTCGACTTCCAGAGTTAAACCCGTGTTTGGATTCAGCAGTCTGCAAACACTTTCTGTGCAGAGTTTCAAAACAGGCGTTTTCAGCCCAATACCGGCATATGGAAGAAACAGCAGAAAGCACAGGGAAATATCTGCTTCTAAATCCAAAACGCAGCTATCTAACAGAACGGTTGTCAATGTGTGCACTCAAGTCCCAGAGTTAAACCCGTGTTTGGATTCAGCAGTCTGCAAACACTTTCTGTGCAGAGTTTCAAAACAGGCGTTTTCAGCCCAATACCGGCATATGGAAGAAACAGCAGAAAGCACAGGGAAATATCTACTTCTAAATCCAAAACGCAGCTATCTAACAGAACGGTTGTCAATGTGTGCACTCAACTTCCAGAGTTAAACCCGTGTGTGAATTCAGCAGTCTGCAAACACTTTCTGTGCAGAGTTTCAAAACCGGCGTTTTCAGCCCAATACCGGCATATGGAAGAAACAGCAGAAAGCACAGGGAAATATCTGCTTCTAAATCCAAAACGCAGCTATCTAACAGAACGGTTGTCAACGTGTGCACTCCACTTCCAGAATTAAACCGGTGTGTGGATTCAGCAGTCTGCAAACACTTTCTGTGCAGAGTTTCAAAACAGGCGTTTTCAGCCCAATACCGGCATATGGAAGAAACAACAGAAACCACAGGGAAAAATCTGCTTCTAAATCCAAAACGGAGCTATCTAACAGAATGGTTGTCAATGTGTGCACTCCACTTCCAGAGTTAAACCCGTGTGTGGATTCAGCAGTCTGCAAACACTTTCTGTGCAGAGTTTCAAAACAGGCGTTTTCAGCCCAATACCGGCATATGGAAGAAACAGCAGAAAGCACAGGGAAATATCTGCTTCTAAATCCAAAACGCAGCTATCTAACAGAACGGTTGTCAATGTGTGCACTCCACTTCCAGAGATAAGCCCGTGTGTGAATTCAGCAGTCTGCAAACACTTTCTGTGCAGAGCTTCAAAACAGGCGTTTTCAGCCCAATACCGGCATATGGAAGAAACAGCAGAAAGCACAGGGAAACATCTGCTTCTAAATCCAAAACGCAGCTATCTAACAGAACGGTTGTCAATGTGTGCACTCCACTTCCAGAGTTAAACCCGTGTGTGGATTCAGCAGTCTGCAAACACTTTCTGTGCAGAGTTTCAAAACAGGCGTTTTCAGCCCAATACCGGCATATGGAAGAAAGAGCAGAAAGCACAGGGAAATATCTGCTTCTAAATCCAAAACGCAGCTATCTAACAGAACGGTTGTCAATGTGTGCACTCCACTTCCAGAGTTAAACCCGTGTGTGGATTCAGCAGTCTGCAAACACTTTCTGTGCAGAGTTTCAAAACAGGCGTTTTCAGCCCAATACCGGCATATGGAAGAAACAGCAGAAAGCACAGGGAAATATCTGCTTCTAAATCCAAAACCCAGCGATCTAACAGAACGGTTGTCAATGTGTGCACTCAACTTCCAGAGTTAAACCCGTGTTTGGATTCAGCCGTCTGCAAACACTTTCTGTGCAGAGTTTCAAAACAGGCGTTTTCAGCCCAATACCGGCATAGGGAAGAAACAGCAGAAAGCACAGGGAAATATCTGCTTCTAAATCCATAACGCAGTTATCTAACAGAACGGTTGTCAATGTGTTCACTCAACTTCCAGAGTTAAACCCGTGTGTGAATTCAGCAGTCAGCAAACACTTTCTGTGCAGAGTTTCAAAACAGGCGTTTTCAGCCCAATACCGGCATATGGAAGAAACAGCAGAAAGCACAGGGAAATATCTGCTTCTAAATCCAAAACGCAGCAATCTAACAGAACGGTTGTCAATGTGTGCACTCCACTTCCAGAGTTAAACCCGTGTTTGGATTCAGCAGTCTGCAAACACTTTCTGTGCAGAGTTTCAAAACCGGCGTTTTCAGCCCAATACCGGCATATGGAAGAAACAGCAGAAAGCACAGGGAAATATCTGCTTCTAAATCCAAAACGCAGCTATCTAACAGAACGGTTGTCAATGTTTGCACTCAACTTCCAGAGTTAAACCAGTGTGTGGATTCAGCAGTGTGCAAACACTTTCTGTGCAGAGTTTCAAAACAGGCGTTTTCAGCCCAATACCGGCATATGGAAGAAACAACAGAAACCACAGGGAAAAATCTGCTTCTAAATCCAAAACGGAGCTATCTAACAGAATGGTTGTCAATGTGTGCAATCAACTTCCAGAGTTAAACACGTGTGTGGATTCAACAGTCTGCAAACACTTTCTGTGCAGAGTTTCAAAACAGGCGTTTTCAGCCCAATACCGGCATATGGAAGAAACAGCAGAAAGCACAGGGAAATATCTGCTTCTAAATCCAAAACGCAGCTATCTAACAGAACGGTTGTCAATGTGTGCACTCCACTTCCAGAGATAAACCCGTGTGTGAATTCAGCAGTCTGCAAACACTTTCTGTGCAGAGCTTCAAAACAGGCGTTTTCAGCCCAATACCGGCATATGGAAGAAACAGCAGAAAGCACAGGGAAACATCTGCTTCTAAATCCAAAACGCAGCTATCTAACAGAACGGTTGTCAATGTGTGCACTCCACTTCCAGAGTTAAACCCGTGTGTGGATTCAGCAGTCTGCAAACACTTTCTGTGCAGAGTTTCAAAACAGGCGTTTTCAGCCCAATACCGGCATATGGAAGAAAGAGCAGAAAGCACAGGGAAATATCTGCTTCTAAATCCAAAACGCAGCTATCTAACAGAACGGTTGTCAATGTGTGCACTCCACTTCCAGAGTTAAACCCGTGTGTGGATTCAGCAGTCTGCAAACACTTTCTGTGCAGAGTTTCAAAACAGGCGTTTTCAGCCCAATACCGGCATATGGAAGAAACAGCAGAAAGCACAGGGAAATATCTGCTTCTAAATCCAAAACCCAGCGATCTAACAGAACGGTTGTCAATGTGTGCACTCAACTTCCAGAGTTAAACCCGTGTTTGGATTCAGCCGTCTGCAAACACTTTCTGTGCAGAGTTTCAAAACAGGCGTTTTCAGCCCAATACCGGCATAGGGAAGAAACAGCAGAAAGCACAGGGAAATATCTGCTTCTAAATCCATAACGCAGTTATCTAACAGAACGGTTGTCAATGTGTTCACTCAACTTCCAGAGTTAAACCCGTGTGTGAATTCAGCAGTCAGCAAACACTTTCTGTGCAGAGTTTCAAAACAGGTGTTTTCAGCCCAATACCGGCATATGGAAGAAACAGCAGAAAGCACAGGGAAATATCTGCTTCTAAATCCAAAACGCAGCAATCTAACAGAACGGTTGTCAATGTGTGCACTCAACTTCCAGAGTTAAACCCGTGTGTGGATTCAGGAGTCTGCAAACACTTTCTGTGCAGAGTTTCAAAACAGGCGTTTTCAGCCCAATACCGGCATATGGAAGAAACAGCAGAAAGCACAGGGAAATATCTGCTTCTAAATCCAAAACCCAGCTATCTAACAGAACGGTTGTCAATGTGTGCACTCAACTTCCAGAGTTAAACAAGTGTGTGGATTCAGCAGTCTGCAAACACTTTCTGTGCAGAGTTTCAAAACAGGCGTTTTCAGCCCAATACCGGCATATGGAAGAAACAGCAGAAAGCACAGGGAAATATCTGCTTCTAAATCCAAAACGCAGCTATCTAACAGAACGGTTGTCAATGTGTGCACTCCACTTCCAGAGTTAAACATGTGTGGTTTCAGCAGTCTGCAAACACTTTCTGTGCAGAGTTTCAAAACAGGCGTTTTCAGCCCAATACCGGCATATGGAAGAAACAGCAGAAAGCACAGGGAAATATCTGCTTCTAAATCCAAAACGCAGCTATCTAACAGAACGCTTGTCAATGTGTGCACTCCACTTCCAGAGTTAAACCCGTGTGTGGATTCAGCAGTCTGCAAACACTTTCTGTGCAGAGTTTCAAAACAGGCGTTTTCAGCCCAATACCGGCATATGGAAGAAACAGCAGAAAGCACAGGGAAATATCTGCTTCTAAATCCAAAACCCAGCGATCTAACAGAACGGTTGTCAATGTGTGCACTCAACTTCCAGAGTTAAACCCGTGTTTGGATTCAGCCGTCTGCAAACACTATCTGTGCAGAGTTTCAAAACAGGCGTTTTCAGCCCAATACCGGCATAGGGAAGAAACAGCAGAAAGCACAGGGAAATATCTGCTTCTAAATCCATAACGCAGTTATCTAACAGAACGGTTGTCAATGTGTTCACTCAACTTCCAGAGTTAAACCCGTGTGTGAATTCAGCAGTCAGCAAACACTTTCTGTGCAGAGTTTCAAAACAGGTGTTTTCAGCCCAATACCGGCATATGGAAGAAACAGCAGAAAGCACAGGGAAATATCTGCTTCTAAATCCAAAACGCAGCAATCTAACAGAACGGTTGTCAATGTGTGCACTCAACTTCCAGAGTTAAACCCGTGTGTGGATTCAGGAGTCTGCAAACACTTTCTGTGCAGAGTTTCAAAACAGGCGTTTTCAGCCCAATACCGGCATATGGAAGAAACAGCAGAAAGCACAGGGAAATATCTGCTTCTAAATCCAAAACCCAGCTATCTAACAGAACGGTTGTCAATGTGTGCACTCAACTTCCAGAGTTATACAAGTGTGTGGATTCAGCAGTCTGCAAACACTTTCTGTGCAGAGTTTCAAAACAGGCGTTTTCAGCCCAATACCGGCATATGGAAGAAACAGCAGAAAGCACAGGGAAATATCTGCTTCTAAATCCAAAACGCAGCTATCTAACAGAACGGTTGTCAATGTGTGCACTCCACTTCCAGAGTTAAACATGTGTGGTTTCAGCAGTCTGCAAACACTTTCTGTGCAGAGTTTCAAAACAGGCGTTTTCAGCCCAATACCGGCATATGGAAGAAACAGCAGAAAGCACAGGGAAATATCTGCTTCTAAATCCAAAACGCAGCTATCTAACAGAACGGTTGTCAATGTGTGCACTCAACTTCCAGAGTTAAACCAGTGTGTGGATTCAGCAGTCTGCAAACACTTTCTGTGCAGAGTTTCAAAACAGGCGTTTTCAGCCCAATACCGGCATATGGAAGAAACAGCAGAAAGCACAGGGAAATAACTGCTTCTAAATCCAAAACGCAGCTATCTAACAGAACGGTTGTCAATGTGTGCACTCAAGTTCCAGAGCTAAACCCGTGTTTGGATTCAGCAGTCTGCAAACATTTTCTGTGCAGAGTTTCAAAACAGGCGTTTTCAGCCCAATACCGGCATATGGAAGAAACAGCAGAAAGAACAGGGAAATATCTGCTTCTAAATCCAAAACGCAGCTATCTAACAGAACGGTTGTCAATGTGTGCACTCAACTTCCAGAGTTAAACCCGTGTTTGGATTCAGCAGTCTGCAAACACTTTCTGTGCAGAGTTTCAAAACAGGCGTTTTCAGCCCAATACCGGCATATGGAAGAAACAGCAGAAAGCCCAGGGAAATATCTGCTTCTAAATCCAAAACGCAGCTATCTAACAGAACGGTTGTCAATGTGTGCACTCAAGTCCCAGAGTTAAACCCGTGTTTGGATTCAGCAGTCTGCAAACACTTTCTGTGCAGAGTTTCAAAACAGGCGTTTTCAGCCCAATACCGGCATATGGAAGAAACAGCAGAAAGCACAGGGAAATATCTACTTCTAAATCCAAAACGCAGCTATCTAACAGAACGGTTGTCAATGTGTGCACTCAACTTCCAGAGTTAAACCCGTGTGTGAATTCAGCAGTCTGCAAACACTTTCTGTGCAGAGTTTCAAAACCGGCGTTTTCAGCCCAATACCGGCATATGGAAGAAACAGCAGAAAGCACAGGGAAATATCTGCTTCTAAATCCAAAACGCAGCTATCTAACAGAACGGTTGTCAATGTGTGCACTCCACTTCCAGAATTAAACCGGTGTGTGGATTCAGCAGTCTGCAAACACTTTCTGTGCAGAGTTTCAAAACAGGCGTTTTCAGCCCAATACCGGCATATGGAAGAAACAACAGAAACCACAGGGAAAAATCTGCTTCTAAATCCAAAACGGAGCTATCTAACAGAATGGTTGTCAATGTGTGCACTCCACTTCCAGAGTTAAACCCGTGTGTGGATTCAGCAGTCTGCAAACACTTTCTGTGCAGAGTTTCAAAACAGGCGTTTTCAGCCCAATACCGGCATATGGAAGAAACAGCAGAAAGCACAGGGAAATATCTGCTTCTAAATCCAAAACGCAGCTATCTAACAGAACGGTTGTCAATGTGTGCACTCCACTTCCAGAGATAAACCCGTGTGTGAATTCAGCAGTCTGCAAACACTTTCTGTGCAGAGTTTCAAAACAGGCGTTTTCAGCCCAATACCGGCATATGGAAGAAATAGCAGAAAGCACAGGGAAGTATCTGCTTCTAAATCCAAAACGCAGCTATCTAACAGAACGGTTGTCAATGTGTGCACTCCACTTCCAGAGTTAAACCCGTGTGTGGATTCAGCAGTCTGCAAACACTTTCTGTGCAGAGTTTCAAAACAGGCGTTTTCAGCCCAATACCGGCATATGGAAGAAACAACAGAAACCACAGGGAAAAATCTGCTTCTAAATCCAAAACGGAGCTATCTAACAGAATGGTTGTCAATGTGTGCACTCCACTTCCAGAGTTAAACCCGTGTGTGGATTCAGCAGTCTGCAAACACTTTCTGTGCAGAGTTTCAAAACAGGCGTTTTCAGCCCAATACCGGCATATGGAAGAAACAGCAGAAAGCACAGGGAAATATCTGCTTCTAAATCCAAAACGCAGCTATCTAACAGAACGGTTGTCAATGTGTGCACTCCACTTCCAGAGATAAACCCGTGTGTGAATTCAGCAGTCTGCAAACACTTTCTGTGCAGAGTTTCAAAACAGGCGTTTTCAGCCCAATACCGGCATATGGAAGAAACAGCAGAAAGCACAGGGAAGTATCTGCTTCTAAATCCAAAACGCAGCTATCTAACAGAACGGTTGTCAATGTGTGCACTCCACTTCCAGAGTTAAACCCGTGTGTGGATTCAGCAGTCTGCAAACACTTTCTGTGCAGAGTTTCAAAACAGGCGTTTTCAGCCCAATACCGGCATATGGAAGAAACAGCAGAAAGCACAGGGAAATATCTGCTTCTAAATCCAAAACGCAGCTATCTAACAGAACGGTTGTCAATGTGTGCACTCCACTTCCAGAGTTAAACCCGTGTGTGGATTCAGCAGTCTGCAAACACTTTCTGTGCAGAGTTTCAAAACAGGCGTTTTCAGCCCAATACCGGCATATGGAAGAAACAGCAGAAAGCACAGGGAAATATCTGCTTCTAAATCCAAAACGCAGCTATCTAACAGAACGGTTGTCAATGTGTGCACTCAACTTCCAGAGTTAAACCCGTGTGTGGATTCAGCAGTCTGCAAACACATTCTGTGCAGAGTTTCAAAACAGGCGTTTTCAGCCCAATACCGGCATATGGAAGAAACAGCAGAAAGCACAGGGAAATATCTGCTTCTAAATCCAAAACGCAGCTATCTAACAGAACGGTTGTCAATGTGTGCACTCAACTTCCAGAGTTAAACCCGTGTTTGGATTCAGCAGTCTGCAAACACTTTCTGTGCAGAGTTTCAAAACAGGCGTTTTCAGCCCAATACCGGCATATGGAAGAAACAGCAGAAAGCACAGGGAAATATCTGCTTCTAAATCCAAAACGCAGCTATCTAACAGAACGGTTGTCAATGTGTGCACTCCACTTCCAGAGTTAAACCCGTGTGTGGATTCAGCCGTCTGCAAACACTTTCTGTGCAGAGTTTCAAAACCGGCGTTTTCAGCCCAATACCGGCATATGGAAGAAACAGCAGAAAGCGCAGGGAAATATCTGCTTCTAAATCCAAAACGCAGCTATCTAACAGAACGGTTGTCAATGTGTGCACTCAACTTCCAGAGTTAAACCAGTGTGTGGATTCAGCAGTGTGCAAACACTTTCTGTGCAGAGTTTCAAAACAGGCGTTTTCAGCCCAATACCGGCATATGGAAGAAACAACAGAAACCACAGGGAAAAATCTGCTTCTAAATCCAAAACGGAGCTATCTAACAGAATGGTTGTCAATGTGTGCAATCAACTTCCAGAGTTAAACACGTGTGTGGATTCAGCAGTCTGCAAACACTTTCTGTGCAGAGTTTCAAAACAGGCGTTTTCAGCCCAATACCGGCATATGGAAGAAACAGCAGAAAGCACAGGGAAATATCTACTTCTAAATCCAAAACGCAGCTATCTAACAGAACGGTTGTCAATGTGTGCACTCAACTTCCAGAGTTAAACCCGTGTGTGAATTCAGCAGTCTGCAAACACTTTCTGTGCAGAGTTTCAAAACAGGCGTTTTCAGCCCAATACCGGCATATGGAAGAAACAGCAGAAAGCACAGGGAAATATCTGCTTCTAAATCCAAAACGCAGCTATCTAACAGAACGGTTGTCAATGTGTGCACTCCACTTCCAGAATTAAACCGGTGTGTGGATTCAGCAGTCTGCAAACACTTTCTGTGCAGAGTTTCAAAACAGGCGTTTTCAGCCCAATACCGGCATATGGAAGAAACAACAGAAACCACAGGGAAAAATCTGCTTCTAAATCCAAAACGGAGCTATCTAACAGAATGGTTGTCAATGTGTGCACTCCACTTCCAGAGTTAAACCCGTGTGTGGATTCAACAGTCTGCAAACACTTTCTGTGCAGAGTTTCAAAACAGGCGTTTTCAGCCCAATACCGGCATATGGAAGAAACAGCAGAAAGCACAGGGAAATATCTGCTTCTAAATCCAAAACGCAGCTATCTAACAGAACGGTTGTCAATGTGTGCACTCCACTTCCAGAGATAAACCCGTGTGTGAATTCAGCAGTCTGCAAACACTTTCTGTGCAGAGCTTCAAAACAGGCGTTTTCAGCCCAATACCGGCATATGGAAGAAACAGCAGAAAGCACAGGGAAATATCTGCTTCTAAATCCAAAACGCAGCTATCTAACAGAACGGTTGTCAATGTGTGCACTCCACTTCCAGAGTTAAACCCGTGTGTGGATTCAGCAGTCTGCAAACACTTTCTGTGCAGAGTTTCAAAACAGGCGTTTTCAGCCCAATACCGGCATATGGAAGAAAGAGCAGAAAGCACAGGGAAATATCTGCTTCTAAATCCAAAACGCAGCTATCTAACAGAACGGTTGTCAATGTGTGCACTCCACTTCCAGAGTTAAACCCGTGTGTGGATTCAGCAGTCTGCAAACACTTTCTGTGCAGAGTTTCAAAACCGGCGTTTTCAGCCCAATACCGGCATATGGAAGAAACAGCAGAAAGCACAGGGAAATATCGGCTTCTAAATCCAAAACGCAGCAATCTAACAGAACGGTTGTCAATGTGTGCACTCAACTTCCAGAGTTAAACCCGTGTGTGGTTTCAGGAGTCTGCAAACACTTTCTGTGCAGAGTTTCAAAACAGGCGTTTTCAGCCCAATACCGGCATATGGAAGAAACAGCAGAAAGCACAGGGAAATATCTGCTTCTAAATCCAAAACCCAGCTATCTAACAGAACGGTTGTCAATGTGTGCACTCAACTTCCAGAGTTAAACAAGTGTGTGGATTCAGCAGTCTGCAAACACTTTCTGTGCAGAGTTTCAAAACAGGCGTTTTCAGCCCAATACCGGCATATGGAAGAAACAGCAGAAAGCACAGGGAAATATCTGCTTCTAAATCCAAAACGCAGCTATCTAACAGAACGGTTGTCAATGTGTGCACTCCACTTCCAGAGTTAAACCCGTGTGTGGATTCAGCAGTCTGCAAACACTTTCTGTGCAGAGTTTCAAAACAGGCGTTTTCAGCCCAATACCGGCATATGGAAGAAACAGCAGAAAGCACAGGGAAATATCTGCTTCTAAATCCAAAACGCAGCTATCTAACAGAACGGTTGTCAATGTGTGCACTCAACTTCCAGAGTTAAACCAGTGTGTGGATTCAGCAGTCTGCAAACACTTTCTGTGCAGAGTTTCAAAACAGGCGTTTTCAGCCCAATACCGGCATATGGAAGAAACAGCAGAAAGCACAGGGAAATATCTGCTTCTAAATCCAAAACGCAGCTATCTAACAGAACGGTTGTCAATGTGTGCACTCCACTTCCAGAGATAAACCCGTGTGTGAATTCAGCAGTCTGCAAACACTTTCTGTGCAGAGTTTCAAAACAGGCGTTTTCAGCCCAATACCGGCATATGGAAGAAACAGCAGAAAGCACAGGGAAGTATCTGCTTCTAAATCCAAAACGCAGCTATCTAACAGAACGGTTGTCAATGTGTGCACTCCACTTCCAGAGTTAAACCCGTGTGTGGATTCAGCAGTCTGCAAACACTTTCTGTGCAGAGTTTCAAAACAGGCGTTTTCAGCCCAATACCGGCATATGGAAGAAACAGCAGAAAGCACAGGGAAATATCTGCTTCTAAATCCAAAACGCAGCTATCTAACAGAACGGTTGTCAATGTGTGCACTCAACTTCCAGAGTTAAACCAGTGTGTGGATTCAGCAGTCTGCAAACACTTTCTGTGCAGAGTTTCAAAACAGGCGTTTTCAGCCCAATACCGGCATATGGAAGAAACAGCAGAAAGCACAGGGAAATATCTGCTTCTAAATCCAAAACGCAGCTATCTAACAGAACGGTTGTCAATGTTTGCACTCCACTTCCAGAGTTAAACCCGTGTGTGGATTCAGCAGTCTGCAAACACTTTCTGTGCAGAGTTTCAAAACAGGCGTTTTCAGCCCAATACCGGCATATGGAAGAAACAGCAGAAAGCACAGGGAAATATCTGCTTCTAAATCCAAAACGCAGCTATCTAACAGAACGGTTGTCAATGTGTGCACTCAACTTCCAGAGTTAAACCCGTGTGTGAATTCAGCAGTCTGCAAACACTTTCTGTGCAGAGTTTCAAAACAGGCGTTTTCAGCCCAATACCGGCATATGGAAGAAACAGCAGAAAGCACAGGGAAATATCTGCTTCTAAATCCAAAACGCAGCTATCTAACAGAACGGTTGTCAATGTGTGCACTCAAGTTCCAGAGTTAAACCCGTGTTTGGATTCAGCAGTCTGCAAACACTTTCTGTGCAGAGTTTCAAAACAGGCGTTTTCAGCCCAATACCGGCATATGGAAGAAACAGCAGAAAGCACAGGGAAATATCTGCTTCTAAATCCAAAACGCAGCTATCTAACAGAACGGTTGTCAATGTGTGCACTCAACTTCCAGAGTTAAACCCGTGTGTGGATTCAGCAGTCTGCAAACACTTTCTGTGCAGAGTTTCAAAACAGGCGTTTTCAGCCCAATACCGGCATATGGAAGAAACAGCAGAAAGCCCAGGGAAATATCTGCTTCTAAATCCAAAACGCAGCTATCTAACAGAACGGTTGTCAATGTGTGCACTCAAGTTCCAGAGTTAAACCCGTGTTTGGATTCAGCAGTCTGCAAACACTTTCTGTGCAGAGTTTCAAAACAGGCGTTTTCAGCCCAATACCGGCATATGGAAGAAACAGCAGAAAGCACAGGGAAATATCTACTTCTAAATCCAAAACGCAGCTATCTAACAGAACGGTTGTCAATGTGTGCACTCAACTTCCAGAGTTAAACCCGTGTGTGGATTCAGGAGTCTGCAAACACTTTCTGTGCAGAGTTTCAAAACAGGCGTTTTCAGCCCAATACCGGCATATGGAAGAAACAGCAGAAAGCACAGGGAAATATCTGCTTCTAAATCCAAAACCCAGCTATCTAACAGAACGGTTGTCAATGTGTGCACTCAACTTCCAGAGTTAAACAAGTGTGTGGATTCAGCAGTCTGCAAACACTTTCTGTGCAGAGTTTCAAAACAGGCGTTTTCAGCCCAATACCGGCATATGGAAGAAACAGCAGAAAGCACAGGGAAATATCTGCTTCTAAATCCAAAACGCAGCTATCTAACAGAACGGTTGTCAATGTGTGCACTCCACTTCCAGAGTTAAACCCGTGTGTGGATTCAGCAGTCTGCAAACACTTTCTGTGCAGAGTTTCAAAACAGGCGTTTTCAGCCCAATACCGGCATATGGAAGAAACAGCAGAAAGCACAGGGAAATATCTGCTTCTAAATCCAAAACGCAGCTATCTAACAGAACGGTTGTCAATGTGTGCACTCAACTTCCAGAGTTAAACCCGTGTGTGGATTCAGCAGTCTGCAAACACTTTCTGTGCAGAGTTTCAAAACAGGCGTTTTCAGCCCAATACCGGCATATGGAAGAAACAGCAGAAAGCACAGGGAAATATCTGCTTCTAAATCCAAAACGCAGCTATCTAACAGAACGGTTGTCAATGTGTGCACTCAACTTCCAGAGTTAAACCAGTGTGTGGATTCAGCAGTCTGCAAACACTTTCTGTGCAGAGTTTCAAAACAGGCGTTTTCAGCCCAATACCGGCATATGGAAGAAACAGCAGAAAGCACAGGGAAATATCTGCTTCTAAATCCAAAACGCAGCTATCTAACAGAACGGTTGTCAATGTTTGCACTCCACTTCCAGAGTTAAACCCGTGTGTGGATTCAGCAGTCTGCAAACACTTTCTGTGCAGAGTTTCAAAACAGGCGTTTTCAGCCCAATACCGGCATATGGAAGAAACAGCAGAAAGCACAGGGAAATATCTGCTTCTAAATCCAAAACGCAGCTATCTAACAGAACGGTTGTCAATGTGTGCACTCAACTTCCAGAGTTAAACCCGTGTGTGAATTCAGCAGTCTGCAAACACTTTCTGTGCAGAGTTTCAAAACAGGCGTTTTCAGCCCAATACCGGCATATGGAAGAAACAGCAGAAAGCACAGGGAAATATCTGCTTCTAAATCCAAAACGCAGCTATCTAACAGAACGGTTGTCAATGTGTGCACTCAAGTTCCAGAGTTAAACCCGTGTTTGGATTCAGCAGTCTGCAAACACTTTCTGTGCAGAGTTTCAAAACAGGCGTTTTCAGCCCAATACCGGCATATGGAAGAAACAGCAGAAAGCACAGGGAAATATCTGCTTCTAAATCCAAAACGCAGCTATCTAACAGAACGGTTGTCAATGTGTGCACTCAACTTCCAGAGTTAAACCCGTGTGTGGATTCAGCAGTCTGCAAACACTTTCTGTGCAGAGTTTCAAAACAGGCGTTTTCAGCCCAATACCGGCATATGGAAGAAACAGCAGAAAGCCCAGGGAAATATCTGCTTCTAAATCCAAAACGCAGCTATCTAACAGAACGGTTGTCAATGTGTGCACTCAAATTCCAGAGTTAAACCCGTGTTTGGATTCAGCAGTCTGCAAACACTTTCTGTGCAGAGTTTCAAAACAGGCGTTTTCAGCCCAATACCGGCATATGGAAGAAACAGCAGAAAGCACAGGGAAATATCTACTTCTAAATCCAAAACGCAGCTATCTAACAGAACGGTTGTCAATGTGTGCACTCAACTTCCAGAGTTAAACCCGTGTGTGAATTCAGCAGTCTGCAAACACTTTCTGTGCAGAGTTTCAAAACAGGCGTTTTCAGCCCAATTCCGGCATATGGAAGAAACAACAGAAAGCACAGGGAAATATCTGCTTCTAAATCCAAAACGCAGCTATCTAACAGAACGGTTGTCAATGTGTGCACTCCACTTCCAGAATTAAACCGGTGTGTGGATTCAGCAGTCTGCAAACACTTTCTGTGCAGAGTTTCAAAACAGGCGTTTTCAGCCCAATACCGGCATATGGAAGAAACAGCAGAAAGCCCAGGGAAATATCTGCTTCTAAATCCAAAACGCAGCTATCTAACAGAACGGTTGTCAATGTGTGCACTCAACTTCCAGAGTTAAACCCGTGTGTGGATTCAGCAGTCTGCAAACACTTTCTGTGCAGGGTTTCAAAACAGGCGTTTTCAGCCCAATACCGGCATATGGAAGAATCAGCAGAAAGCACAGGGAAATATCTGCTTCTAAATCCAAAACGCAGCTATCTAACAGAACGGTTGTCAATGTCTGCACTCCACTTCCAGAGTTAAACCCGTGTGTGGATTCAGCAGTCTGCAAACACTTTCTGTGCAGAGTTTCAAAACAGGCGTTTTCAGCCCAATACCGGCATATGGAAGAAACAGCAGAAAGCACAGGGAAATATCTGCTTCTAAATCCAAAACGCAGCTATCTAACAGAACGGTTGTCAATGTGTGCACTCAACTTCCAGAGTTAAACCCGTGTGTGAATTCAGCAGTCTGCAAACACTTTCTGTGCAGAGTTTCAAAACAGGCGTTTTCAGCCCAATACCGGCATATGGAAGAAACAGCAGAAAGCACAGGGAAATATCTGCTTCTAAATCCAAAACGCAGCTATCTAACAGAACGGTTGTCAATGTGTGCACTCCACTTCCAGAGTTAAACCCGTGTGTGGATTCAGCAGTCTGCAAACACTTTCTGTGCAGAGTTTCAAAACAGGCGTTTTCAGCCCAATACCGGCATATGGAAGAAAGAGCAAAAAGCACAGGGAAATATCTGCTTCTAAATCCAAAACGCAGCTATCTAACAGAACGGTTGTCAATGTCTGCACTCCACTTCCAGAGTTAAACCCGTGTGTGGATTCAGCAGTCTGCAAACAATTTCTGTGCAGAGTTTCAAAACAGGCGTTTTCAGCCCAATACCGGCATATGGAAGAAACAGCAGAAAGCACAGGGAAATATCTGCTTCTAAATCCAAAACGCAGCTATCTAACAGAACGGTTGTCAATGTGTGCACTCAACTTCCAGAGTTAAACCCGTGTGTGAATTCAGCAGTCTGCAAACACTTTCTGAGCAGAGTATCAAAACAGGCGTTTTCAGCCCAATACCGGCATATGGAAGAAACAGCAGAAAGCACAGGGAAGTATCTGCTTCTAAATCCAAAACGCAGCTATCTAACAGAACGGTTGTCAATGTGTGCACTCAACTTCCAGAGTTAAACCCGTGTGTGGATTCAGCAGTCTGCAAACACTTTCTGTGCAGAGTTTCAAAACAGGCGTTTTCAGCCCAATACCGGCATATGGAAGAAACAGCAGAAAGCCCAGGGAAATATCTGCTTCTAAATCCAAAACGCAGCTATCTAACAGAACGGTTGTCAATGTGTGCACTCAAGTCCCAGAGTTAAACCCGTGTTTGGATTCAGCAGTCTGCAAACACTTTCTGTGCAGAGTTTCAAAACAGGCGTTTTCAGCCCAATACCGGCATATGGAAGAAACAGCAGAAAGCACAGGGAAATATCTACTTCTAAATCCAAAACGCAGCTATCTAACAGAACGGTTGTCAATGTGTGCACTCAACTTCCAGAGTTAAACCCGTGTGTGAATTCAGCAGTCTGCAAACACTTTCTGTGCAGAGTTTCAAAACCGGCGTTTTCAGCCCAATACCGGCATATGGAAGAAACAGCAGAAAGCACAGGGAAATATCTGCTTCTAAATCCAAAACGCAGCTATCTAACAGAACGGTTGTCAATGTGTGCACTCCACTTCCAGAATTAAACCGGTGTGTGGATTCAGCAGTCTGCAAACACTTTCTGTGCAGAGTTTCAAAACAGGCGTTTTCAGCCCAATACCGGCATATGGAAGAAACAACAGAAACCACAGGGAAAAATCTGCTTCTAAATCCAAAACGGAGCTATCTAACAGAATGGTTGTCAATGTGTGCACTCCACTTCCAGAGTTAAACCCGTGTGTGGATTCAGCAGTCTGCAAACACTTTCTGTGCAGAGTTTCAAAACAGGCGTTTTCAGCCCAATACCGGCATATGGAAGAAACAGCAGAAAGCACAGGGAAATATCTGCTTCTAAATCCAAAACGCAGCTATCTAACAGAACGGTTGTCAATGTGTGCACTCCACTTCCAGAGATAAACCCGTGTGTGAATTCAGCAGTCTGCAAACACTTTCTGTGCAGAGTTTCAAAACAGGCGTTTTCAGCCCAATACCGGCATATGGAAGAAATAGCAGAAAGCACAGGGAAGTATCTGCTTCTAAATCCAAAACGCAGCTATCTAACAGAACGGTTGTCAATGTGTGCACTCCACTTCCAGAGTTAAACCCGTGTGTGGATTCAGCAGTCTGCAAACACTTTCTGTGCAGAGTTTCAAAACAGGCGTTTTCAGCCCAATACCGGCATATGGAAGAAACAGCAGAAAGCACAGGGAAATATCTGCTTCTAAATCCAAAACGCAGCTATCTAACAGAACGGTTGTCAATGTGTGCACTCCACTTCCAGAGTTAAACCCGTGTGTGGATTCAGCAGTCTGCAAACACTTTCTGTGCAGAGTTTCAAAACAGGCGTTTTCAGCCCAATACCGGCATATGGAAGAAACAGCAGAAAGCACAGGGAAATATCTGCTTCTAAATCCAAAACGCAGCTATCTAACAGAACGGTTGTCAATGTGTGCACTCAACTTCCAGAGTTAAACCCGTGTGTGGATTCAGCAGTCTGCAAACACATTCTGTGCAGAGTTTCAAAACAGGCGTTTTCAGCCCAATACCGGCATATGGAAGAAACAGCAGAAAGCACAGGGAAATATCTGCTTCTAAATCCAAAACGCAGCTATCTAACAGAACGGTTGTCAATGTGTGCACTCAACTTCCAGAGTTAAACCCGTGTTTGGATTCAGCAGTCTGCAAACACTTTCTGTGCAGAGTTTCAAAACAGGCGTTTTCAGCCCAATACCGGCATATGGAAGAAACAGCAGAAAGCACAGGGAAATATCTGCTTCTAAATCCAAAACGCAGCTATCTAACAGAACGGTTGTCAATGTGTGCACTCCACTTCCAGAGTTAAACCCGTGTGTGGATTCAGCAGTCTGCAAACACTTTCTGTGCAGAGTTTCAAAACCGGCGTTTTCAGCCCAATACCGGCATATGGAAGAAACAGCAGAAAGCACAGGGAAATATCTGCTTCTAAATCCAAAACGCAGCTATCTAACAGAACGGTTGTCAATGTGTGCACTCCACTTCCAGAATTAAACCGGTGTGTGGATTCAGCAGTCTGCAAACACTTTCTGTGCAGAGTTTCAAAACAGGCGTTTTCAGCCCAATACCGGCATATGGAAGAAACAACAGAAACCACAGGGAAAAATCTGCTTCTAAATCCAAAACGGAGCTATCTAACAGAATGGTTGTCAATGTGTGCACTCCACTTCCAGAGTTAAACCCGTGTGTGGATTCAACAGTCTGCAAACACTTTCTGTGCAGAGTTTCAAAACAGGCGTTTTCAGCCCAATACCGGCATATGGAAGAAACAGCAGAAAGCACAGGGAAATATCTGCTTCTAAATCCAAAACGCAGCTATCTAACAGAACGGTTGTCAATGTGTGCACTCCACTTCCAGAGATAAACCCGTGTGTGAATTCAGCAGTCTGCAAACACTTTCTGTGCAGAGCTTCAAAACAGGCGTTTTCAGCCCAATACCGGCATATGGAAGAAACAGCAGAAAGCACAGGGAAATATCTGCTTCTAAATCCAAAACGCAGCTATCTAACAGAACGGTTGTCAATGTGTGCACTCAACTTCCAGAGTTAAACCCGTGTGTGGATTCAGCAGTCTGCAAACACTTTCTGTGCAGAGTTTCAAAACAGGCGTTTTCAGCCCAATACCGGCATATGGAAGAAAGAGCAGAAAGCATAGGGAAATATCTGCTTCTATATCCAAAACGCAGCTATCTAACAGAACGGTTGTCAATGTGTGCACTCCACTTCCAGAGTTAAACCCGTGTGTGGATTCAGCAGTCTGCAAACACTTTCTGTGCAGAGTTTCAAAACCGGCGTTTTCAGCCCAATACCGGCATATGGAAGAAACAGCAGAAAGCACAGGGAAATATCTGCTTCTAAATCCAAAACCCAGCGATCTAACAGAACGGTTGTCAATGTGTGCACTCAACTTCCAGATTTAAACCCGTGTTTGGATTCAGCCGTCTGCAAACACTTTCTGTGCAGAGTTTCAAAACAGGCGTTTTCAGCCCAATACCGGCATATGGAAGAAACAGCAGAAAGCACAGGGAAATATCTGCTTCTAAATCCAAAACGCAGTTATCTAACAGAACGGTTGTCAATGTGTTCACTCAACTTCCAGAGTTAAACCCGTGTGTGAATTCAGCAGTCAGCAAACACTTTCTGTGCAGAGTTTCAAAACAGGCGTTTTCAGCCCAATACCGGCATATGGAAGAAACAGCAGAAAGCACAGGGAAATATCTGCTTCTAAATCCAAAACGCAGCAATCTAACAGAACGGTTGTCAATGTGTGCACTCAACTTCCAGAGTTAAACCCGTGTGTGGATTCAGGAGTCTGCAAACACTTTCTGTGCAGAGTTTCAAAACAGGCGTTTTCAGCCCAATACCGGCATATGGAAGAAACAGCAGAAAGCACAGGGAAATATCTGCTTCTAAATCCAAAACGCAGCTATCTAACAGAACGGTTGTCAATGTGTGCACTCAACTTCCAGAGTTAAACAAGTGTGTGGATTCAGCAGTCTGCAAACACTTTCTGTGCAGAGTTTCAAAACAGGCGTTTTCAGCCCAATACCGGCATATGGAAGAAACAGCAGAAAGCACAGGGAAATATCTGCTTCTAAATCCAAAACGCAGCTATCTAACAGAACGGTTGTCAATGTGTGCACTCCACTTCCAGAGTTAAACCCGTGTGTGGATTCAGCAGTCTTCAAACACTTTCTGTGCAGAGTTTCAAAACAGGCGTTTTCAGCCCAATACCGGCATATGGAAGAAACAGCAGAAAGCACAGGGAAATATCTGCTTCTAAATCCAAAACGCAGCTATCTAACAGAACGGTTGTCAATGTGTGCACTCAACTTCCAGAGTTAAACCAGTGTGTGGATTCAGCAGTCTGCAAACACTTTCTGTGCAGAGTTTCAAAACAGGCGTTTTCAGCCCAATACCGGCATATGGAAGAAACAGCAGAAAGCACAGGGAAATATCTGCTTCTAAATCCAAAACGCAGCTATCTAACAGAACGGTTGTCAATGTTTGCACTCCACTTCCAGAGTTAAACCCGTGTGTGGATTCAGCAGTCTGCAAACACTTTCTGTGCAGAGTTTCAAAACAGGCGTTTTCAGCCCAATACCGGCATATGGAAGAAACAGCAGAAAGCACAGGGAAATATCTGCTTCTAAATCCAAAACGCAGCTATCTAACAGAACGGTTGTCAATGTGTGCACTCAACTTCCAGAGTTAAACCAGTGTGTGGATTCAGCAGTCTGCAAACACTTTCTGTGCAGAGTTTCAAAACAGGCGTTTTCAGCCCAATACCGGCATATGGAAGAAACAGCAGAAAGCACAGGGAAATATCTGCTTCTAAATCCAAAACGCAGCTATCTAACAGAACGGTTGTCAATGTGTGCACTCCACTTCCAGAGTTAAACCCGTGTTTGGATTCAGCAGTCTGCAAACACTTTCTGTGCAGAGTTTCAAAACAGGCATTTTCAGCCCAATACCGGCATATGGAAGAAACAGCAGAAAGCACAGGGAAATATCTGCTTCTAAATCCAAAACGCAGCTATCTAACAGAACGGTTGTCAATGTGTGCACTCAACTTCCAGAGTTAAACCCGTGTGTGGATTCAGCAGTCTGCAAACACTTTCTGTGCAGAGTTTCAAAACAGGCGTTTTCAGCCCAATACCGGCATATGGAAGAAACAGCAGAAAGCCCAGGGAAATATCTGCTTCTAAATCCAAAACGCAGCTATCTAACAGAACGGTTGTCAATGTGTGCACTCAAGTTCCAGAGTTAAACCCGTGTTTGGATTCAGCAGTCTGCAAACACTTTCTGTGCAGAGTTTCAAAACAGGCGTTTTCAGCCCAATACCGGCATATGGAAGAAACAGCAGAAAGCACAGGGAAATATCTGCTTCTAAATCCAAAACGCAGCTATCTAACAGAACGGTTGTCAATGTGTGCACTCAACTTCCAGAGTTAAACCCGTGTGTGAATTCAGCAGTCTGCAAACACTTTCTGTGCAGAGTTTCAAAACAGGCGTTTTCAGCCCAATACCGGCATATGGAAGAAACAGCAGAAAGCACAGGGAAATATCTGCTTCTAAATCCAAAACGCAGCTATCTAACAGAACGGTTGTCAATGTGTGCACTCCACTTCCAGAATTAAACCGGTGTGTGGATTCAGCAGTCTGCAAACACTTTCTGTGCAGAGTTTCAAAACAGGCGTTTTCAGCCCAATACCGGCATATGGAAGAAACAGCAGAAAGCACAGGGAAATATCTGCTTCTAAATCCAAAACGCAGCTATCTAACAGAACGGTTGTCAATGTGTGCACTCAACTTCCAGAGTTAAACCCGTGTGTGGATTCAGCAGTCTGCAAACACTTTCTGTGCAGAGTTTCAAAACAGGCGTTTTCAGCCCAATACCGGCATATGGAAGAATCAGCAGAAAGCACAGGGAAATATCTGCTTCTAAATCCAAAACGCAGCTATCTAACAGAACGGTTGTCAATGTCTGCACTCCACTTCCAGAGTTAAACCCGTGAGTGGATTCAGCAGTCTGCAAACACTTTCTGTGCAGAGTTTCAAAACAGGCGTTTTCAGCCCAATACCGGCATATGGAAGAAACAGCAGAAAGCACAGGGAAATATCTGCTTCTAAATCCAAAACGCAGCTATCTAACAGAACGGTTGTCAATGTGTGCACTCAACTTCCAGAGTTAAACCCGTGTGTGAATTCAGCAGTCTGCAAACACTTTCTGTGCAGAGTTTCAAAACAGGCGTTTTCAGCCCAATACCGGCATATGGAAGAAACAGCAGAAAGCACAGGGAAATATCTGCTTCTAAATCCAAAACGCAGCTATCTAACAGAACGGTTGTCAATGTGTGCACTCCACTTCCAGAGTTAAACCCGTGTGTGGATTCAGCAGTCTGCAAACACTTTCTGTGCAGAGTTTCAAAACAGGCGTTTTCAGCCCAATACCGGCATATGGAAGAAAGAGCAGAAAGCATAGGGAAATATCTGCTTCTAAATCCAAAACGCAGCTATCTAACAGAACGGTTGTCAATGTCTGCACTCCACTTCCAGAGTTAAACCCGTGTGTGGATTCAGCAGTCTGCAAACAATTTCTGTGCAGAGTTTCAAAACAGGCGTTTTCAGCCCAATACCGGCATATGGAAGAAACAGCAGAAAGCACAGGGAAATATCTGCTTCTAAATCCAAAACGCAGCTATCTAACAGAACGGTTGTCAATGTGTGCACTCCACTTCCAGAGTTAAACCCGTGTGTGAATTCAGCAGTCTGCAAACACTTTCTGTGCAGAGTTTCAAAACAGGCGTTTTCAGCCCAATACCGGCATATGGAAGAAACAGCAGAAAGCACAGGGAAGTATCTGCTTCTAAATCCAAAACGCAGCTATCTAACAGAACGGTTGTCAATGTGTGCACTCCACTTCCAGAGTTAAACCCGTGTGTGGATTCAGCAGTCTGCAAACACTTTCTGTGCAGAGTTTCAAAACAGGCGTTTTCAGCCCAATACCGGCATATGGAAGAAACAGCAGAAAGCCCAGGGAAATATCTGCTTCTAAATCCAAAACGCAGCTATCTAACAGAACGGTTGTCAATGTGTGCACTCAAGTCCCAGAGTTAAACCCGTGTTTGGATTCAGCAGTCTGCAAACACTTTCTGTGCAGAGTTTCAAAACAGGCGTTTTCAGCCCAATACCGGCATATGGAAGAAACAGCAGAAAGCACAGGGAAATATCTACTTCTAAATCCAAAACGCAGCTATCTAACAGAACGGTTGTCAATGTGTGCACTCAACTTCCAGAGTTAAACCCGTGTGTGAATTCAGCAGTCTGCAAACACTTTCTGTGCAGAGTTTCAAAACCGGCGTTTTCAGCCCAATACCGGCATATGGAAGAAACAGCAGAAAGCACAGGGAAATATCTGCTTCTAAATCCAAAACGCAGCTATCTAACAGAACGGTTGTCAATGTGTGCACTCCACTTCCAGAATTAAACCGGTGTGTGGATTCAGCAGTCTGCAAACACTTTCTGTGCAGAGTTTCAAAACAGGCGTTTTCAGCCCAATACCGGCATATGGAAGAAACAACAGAAACCACAGGGAAAAATCTGCTTCTAAATCCAAAACGGAGCTATCTAACAGAATGGTTGTCAATGTGTGCACTCCACTTCCAGAGTTAAACCCGTGTGTGGATTCAGCAGTCTGCAAACACTTTCTGTGCAGAGTTTCAAAACAGGCGTTTTCAGCCCAATACCGGCATATGGAAGAAACAGCAGAAAGCACAGGGAAATATCTGCTTCTAAATCAAAAACGCAGCTATCTAACAGAACGGTTGTCAATGTGTGCACTCCACTTCCAGAGATAAACCCGTGTGTGAATTCAGCAGTCTGCAAACACTTTCTGTGCAGAGTTTCAAAACAGGCGTTTTCAGCCCAATACCGGCATATGGAAGAAATAGCAGAAAGCACAGGGAAGTATCTGCTTCTAAATCCAAAACGCAGCTATCTAACAGAACGGTTGTCAATGTGTGCACTCCACTTCCAGAGTTAAACCCGTGTGTGGATTCAGCAGTCTGCAAACACTTTCTGTGCAGAGTTTCAAAACAGGCGTTTTCAGCCCAATACCGGCATATGGAAGAAACAGCAGAAAGCACAGGGAAATATCTGCTTCTAAATCCAAAACGCAGCTATCTAACAGAACGGTTGTCAATGTGTGCACTCCACTTCCAGAGTTAAACCCGTGTGTGGATTCAGCAGTCTGCAAACACTTTCTGTGCAGAGTTTCAAAACAGGCGTTTTCAGCCCAATACCGGCATATGGAAGAAACAGCAGAAAGCACAGGGAAATATCTGCTTCTAAATCCAAAACGCAGCTATCTAACAGAACGGTTGTCAATGTGTGCACTCAACTTCCAGAGTTAAACCCGTGTGTGGATTCAGCAGTCTGCAAACACATTCTGTGCAGAGTTTCAAAACAGGCGTTTTCAGCCCAATACCGGCATATGGAAGAAACAGCAGAAAGCACAGGGAAATATCTGCTTCTAAATCCAAAACGCAGCTATCTAACAGAACGGTTGTCAATGTGTGCACTCAACTTCCAGAGTTAAACCCGTGTTTGGATTCAGCAGTCTGCAAACACTTTCTGTGCAGAGTTTCAAAACAGGCGTTTTCAGCCCAATACCGGCATATGGAAGAAACAGCAGAAAGCACAGGGAAATATCTGCTTCTAAATCCAAAACGCAGCTATCTAACAGAACGGTTGTCAATGTGTGCACTCCACTTCCAGAGTTAAACCCGTGTGTGGATTCAGCAGTCTGCAAACACTTTCTGTGCAGAGTTTCAAAACCGGCGTTTTCAGCCCAATACCGGCATATGGAAGAAACAGCAGAAAGCACAGGGAAATATCTGCTTCTAAATCCAAAACGCAGCTATCTAACAGAACGGTTGTCAATGTGTGCACTCCACTTCCAGAATTAAACCGGTGTGTGGATTCAGCAGTCTGCAAACACTTTCTGTGCAGAGTTTCAAAACAGGCGTTTTCAGCCCAATACCGGCATATGGAAGAAACAACAGAAACCACAGGGAAAAATCTGCTTCTAAATCCAAAACGGAGCTATCTAACAGAATGGTTGTCAATGTGTGCACTCCACTTCCAGAGTTAAACCCGTGTGTGGATTCAACAGTCTGCAAACACTTTCTGTGCAGAGTTTCAAAACAGGCGTTTTCAGCCCAATACCGGCATATGGAAGAAACAGCAGAAAGCACAGGGAAATATCTGCTTCTAAATCCAAAACGCAGCTATCTAACAGAACGGTTGTCAATGTGTGCACTCCACTTCCAGAGATAAACCCGTGTGTGAATTCAGCAGTCTGCAAACACTTTCTGTGCAGAGCTTCAAAACAGGCGTTTTCAGCCCAATACCGGCATATGGAAGAAACAGCAGAAAGCACAGGGAAATATCTGCTTCTAAATCCAAAACGCAGCTATCTAACAGAACGGTTGTCAATGTGTGCACTCAACTTCCAGAGTTAAACCCGTGTGTGGATTCAGCAGTCTGCAAACACTTTCTGTGCAGAGTTTCAAAACAGGCGTTTTCAGCCCAATACCGGCATATGGAAGAAAGAGCAGAAAGCATAGGGAAATATCTGCTTCTATATCCAAAACGCAGCTATCTAACAGAACGGTTGTCAATGTGTGCACTCCACTTCCAGAGTTAAACCCGTGTGTGGATTCAGCAGTCTGCAAACACTTTCTGTGCAGAGTTTCAAAACCGGCGTTTTCAGCCCAATACCGGCATATGGAAGAAACAGCAGAAAGCACAGGGAAATATCTGCTTCTAAATCCAAAACCCAGCGATCTAACAGAACGGTTGTCAATGTGTGCACTCAACTTCCAGATTTAAACCCGTGTTTGGATTCAGCCGTCTGCAAACACTTTCTGTGCAGAGTTTCAAAACAGGCGTTTTCAGCCCAATACCGGCATATGGAAGAAACAGCAGAAAGCACAGGGAAATATCTGCTTCTAAATCCAAAACGCAGTTATCTAACAGAACGGTTGTCAATGTGTTCACTCAACTTCCAGAGTTAAACCCGTGTGTGAATTCAGCAGTCAGCAAACACTTTCTGTGCAGAGTTTCAAAACAGGCGTTTTCAGCCCAATACCGGCATATGGAAGAAACAGCAGAAAGCACAGGGAAATATCTGCTTCTAAATCCAAAACGCAGCAATCTAACAGAACGGTTGTCAATGTGTGCACTCAACTTCCAGAGTTAAACCCGTGTGTGGATTCAGGAGTCTGCAAACACTTTCTGTGCAGAGTTTCAAAACAGGCGTTTTCAGCCCAATACCGGCATATGGAAGAAACAGCAGAAAGCACAGGGAAATATCTGCTTCTAAATCCAAAACGCAGCTATCTAACAGAACGGTTGTCAATGTGTGCACTCAACTTCCAGAGTTAAACAAGTGTGTGGATTCAGCAGTCTGCAAACACTTTCTGTGCAGAGTTTCAAAACAGGCGTTTTCAGCCCAATACCGGCATATGGAAGAAACAGCAGAAAGCACAGGGAAATATCTGCTTCTAAATCCAAAACGCAGCTATCTAACAGAACGGTTGTCAATGTGTGCACTCCACTTCCAGAGTTAAACCCGTGTGTGGATTCAGCAGTCTTCAAACACTTTCTGTGCAGAGTTTCAAAACAGGCGTTTTCAGCCCAATACCGGCATATGGAAGAAACAGCAGAAAGCACAGGGAAATATCTGCTTCTAAATCCAAAACGCAGCTATCTAACAGAACGGTTGTCAATGTGTGCACTCAACTTCCAGAGTTAAACCAGTGTGTGGATTCAGCAGTCTGCAAACACTTTCTGTGCAGAGTTTCAAAACAGGCGTTTTCAGCCCAATACCGGCATATGGAAGAAACAGCAGAAAGCACAGGGAAATATCTGCTTCTAAATCCAAAACGCAGCTATCTAACAGAACGGTTGTCAATGTTTGCACTCCACTTCCAGAGTTAAACCCGTGTGTGGATTCAGCAGTCTGCAAACACTTTCTGTGCAGAGTTTCAAAACAGGCGTTTTCAGCCCAATACCGGCATATGGAAGAAACAGCAGAAAGCACAGGGAAATATCTGCTTCTAAATCCAAAACGCAGCTATCTAACAGAACGGTTGTCAATGTGTGCACTCAACTTCCAGAGTTAAACCAGTGTGTGGATTCAGCAGTCTGCAAACACTTTCTGTGCAGAGTTTCAAAACAGGCGTTTTCAGCCCAATACCGGCATATGGAAGAAACAGCAGAAAGCACAGGGAAATATCTGCTTCTAAATCCAAAACGCAGCTATCTAACAGAACGGTTGTCAATGTGTGCACTCCACTTCCAGAGTTAAACCCGTGTTTGGATTCAGCAGTCTGCAAACACTTTCTGTGCAGAGTTTCAAAACAGGCATTTTCAGCCCAATACCGGCATATGGAAGAAACAGCAGAAAGCACAGGGAAATATCTGCTTCTAAATCCAAAACGCAGCTATCTAACAGAACGGTTGTCAATGTGTGCACTCAACTTCCAGAGTTAAACCCGTGTGTGGATTCAGCAGTCTGCAAACACTTTCTGTGCAGAGTTTCAAAACAGGCGTTTTCAGCCCAATACCGGCATATGGAAGAAACAGCAGAAAGCCCAGGGAAATATCTGCTTCTAAATCCAAAACGCAGCTATCTAACAGAACGGTTGTCAATGTGTGCACTCAAGTTCCAGAGTTAAACCCGTGTTTGGATTCAGCAGTCTGCAAACACTTTCTGTGCAGAGTTTCAAAACAGGCGTTTTCAGCCCAATACCGGCATATGGAAGAAACAGCAGAAAGCACAGGGAAATATCTGCTTCTAAATCCAAAACGCAGCTATCTAACAGAACGGTTGTCAATGTGTGCACTCAACTTCCAGAGTTAAACCCGTGTGTGAATTCAGCAGTCTGCAAACACTTTCTGTGCAGAGTTTCAAAACAGGCGTTTTCAGCCCAATACCGGCATATGGAAGAAACAGCAGAAAGCACAGGGAAATATCTGCTTCTAAATCCAAAACGCAGCTATCTAACAGAACGGTTGTCAATGTGTGCACTCCACTTCCAGAATTAAACCGGTGTGTGGATTCAGCAGTCTGCAAACACTTTCTGTGCAGAGTTTCAAAACAGGCGTTTTCAGCCCAATACCGGCATATGGAAGAAACAGCAGAAAGCACAGGGAAATATCTGCTTCTAAATCCAAAACGCAGCTATCTAACAGAACGGTTGTCAATGTGTGCACTCAACTTCCAGAGTTAAACCCGTGTGTGGATTCAGCAGTCTGCAAACACTTTCTGTGCAGAGTTTCAAAACAGGCGTTTTCAGCCCAATACCGGCATATGGAAGAATCAGCAGAAAGCACAGGGAAATATCTGCTTCTAAATCCAAAACGCAGCTATCTAACAGAACGGTTGTCAATGTCTGCACTCCACTTCCAGAGTTAAACCCGTGAGTGGATTCAGCAGTCTGCAAACACTTTCTGTGCAGAGTTTCAAAACAGGCGTTTTCAGCCCAATACCGGCATATGGAAGAAACAGCAGAAAGCACAGGGAAATATCTGCTTCTAAATCCAAAACGCAGCTATCTAACAGAACGGTTGTCAATGTGTGCACTCAACTTCCAGAGTTAAACCCGTGTGTGAATTCAGCAGTCTGCAAACACTTTCTGTGCAGAGTTTCAAAACAGGCGTTTTCAGCCCAATACCGGCATATGGAAGAAACAGCAGAAAGCACAGGGAAATATCTGCTTCTAAATCCAAAACGCAGCTATCTAACAGAACGGTTGTCAATGTGTGCACTCCACTTCCAGAGTTAAACCCGTGTGTGGATTCAGCAGTCTGCAAACACTTTCTGTGCAGAGTTTCAAAACAGGCGTTTTCAGCCCAATACCGGCATATGGAAGAAAGAGCAGAAAGCACAGGGAAATATCTGCTTCTAAATCCAAAACGCAGCTATCTAACAGAACGGTTGTCAATGTCTGCACTCCACTTCCAGAGTTAAACCCGTGTGTGGATTCAGCAGTCTGCAAACAATTTCTGTGCAGAGTTTCAAAACAGGCGTTTTCAGCCCAATACCGGCATATGGAAGAAACAGCAGAAAGCACAGGGAAATATCTGCTTCTAAATCCAAAACGCAGCTATCTAACAGAACGGTTGTCAATGTGTGCACTCCACTTCCAGAGTTAAACCCGTGTGTGAATTCAGCAGTCTGCAAACACTTTCTGTGCAGAGTTTCAAAACAGGCGTTTTCAGCCCAATACCGGCATATGGAAGAAACAGCAGAAAGCACAGGGAAGTATCTGCTTCTAAATCCAAAACGCAGCTATCTAACAGAACGGTTGTCAATGTGTGCACTCCACTTCCAGAGTTAAACCCGTGTGTGGATTCAGCAGTCTGCAAACACTTTCTGTGCAGAGTTTCAAAACAGGCGTTTTCAGCCCAATACCGGCATATGGAAGAAACAGCAGAAAGCCCAGGGAAATATCTGCTTCTAAATCCAAAACGCAGCTATCTAACAGAACGGTTGTCAATGTGTGCACTCAAGTCCCAGAGTTAAACCCGTGTTTGGATTCAGCAGTCTGCAAACACTTTCTGTGCAGAGTTTCAAAACAGGCGTTTTCAGCCCAATACCGGCATATGGAAGAAACAGCAGAAAGCACAGGGAAATATCTACTTCTAAATCCAAAACGCAGCTATCTAACAGAACGGTTGTCAATGTGTGCACTCAACTTCCAGAGTTAAACCCGTGTGTGAATTCAGCAGTCTGCAAACACTTTCTGTGCAGAGTTTCAAAACCGGCGTTTTCAGCCCAATACCGGCATATGGAAGAAACAGCAGAAAGCACAGGGAAATATCTGCTTCTAAATCCAAAACGCAGCTATCTAACAGAACGGTTGTCAATGTGTGCACTCCACTTCCAGAATTAAACCGGTGTGTGGATTCAGCAGTCTGCAAACACTTTCTGTGCAGAGTTTCAAAACAGGCGTTTTCAGCCCAATAACGGCATATGGAAGAAACAACAGAAACCACAGGGAAAAATCTGCTTCTAAATCCAAAACGGAGCTATCTAACAGAATGGTTGTCAATGTGTGCACTCCACTTCCAGAGTTAAACCCGTGTGTGGATTCAGCAGTCTGCAAACACTTTCTGTGCAGAGTTTCAAAACAGGCGTTTTCAGCCCAATACCGGCATATGGAAGAAACAGCAGAAAGCACAGGGAAATATCTGCTTCTAAATCAAAAACGCAGCTATCTAACAGAACGGTTGTCAATGTGTGCACTCCACTTCCAGAGATAAACCCGTGTGTGAATTCAGCAGTCTGCAAACACTTTCTGTGCAGAGTTTCAAAACAGGCGTTTTCAGCCCAATACCGGCATATGGAAGAAATAGCAGAAAGCACAGGGAAGTATCTGCTTCTAAATCCAAAACGCAGCTATCTAACAGAACGGTTGTCAATGTGTGCACTCCACTTCCAGAGTTAAACCCGTGTGTGGATTCAGCAGTCTGCAAACACTTTCTGTGCAGAGTTTCAAAACAGGCGTTTTCAGCCCAATACCGGCATATGGAAGAAACAGCAGAAAGCACAGGGAAATATCTGCTTCTAAATCCAAAACGCAGCTATCTAACAGAACGGTTGTCAATGTGTGCACTCCACTTCCAGAGTTAAACCCGTGTGTGGATTCAGCAGTCTGCAAACACTTTCTGTGCAGAGTTTCAAAACAGGCGTTTTCAGCCCAATACCGGCATATGGAAGAAACAGCAGAAAGCACAGGGAAATATCTGCTTCTAAATCCAAAACGCAGCTATCTAACAGAACGGTTGTCAATGTGTGCACTCAACTTCCAGAGTTAAACCCGTGTGTGGATTCAGCAGTCTGCAAACACATTCTGTGCAGAGTTTCAAAACAGGCGTTTTCAGCCCAATACCGGCATATGGAAGAAACAGCAGAAAGCACAGGGAAATATCTGCTTCTAAATCCAAAACGCAGCTATCTAACAGAACGGTTGTCAATGTGTGCACTCAACTTCCAGAGTTAAACCCGTGTTTGGATTCAGCAGTCTGCAAACACTTTCTGTGCAGAGTTTCAAAACAGGCGTTTTCAGCCCAATACCGGCATATGGAAGATAGAGCAGAAAGCATAGGGAAATATCTGCTTCTAAATCCAAAACGCAGCTATCTAACAGAACGGTTGTCAATGTGTGCACTCCACTTCCAGAGTTAAACCCGTGTGTGGATTCAGCAGTCTGCAAACACTTTCTGTGCAGAGTTTCAAAACCGGCGTTTTCAGCCCAATACCGGCATATGGAAGAAACAGCAGAAAGCACAGGGAAATATCTGCTTCTAAATCCAAAACGCAGCTATCTAACAGAACGGTTGTCAATGTGTGCACTCAACTTCCAGAATTAAACCGGTGTGTGGATTCAGCAGTCTGCAAACACTTTCTGTGCAGAGTTTCAAAACAGGCGTTTTCAGCCCAATACCGGCATATGGAAGAAACAACAGAAACCACAGGGAAAAATCTGCTTCTAAATCCAAAACGGAGCTATCTAACAGAATGGTTGTCAATGTGTGCACTCCACTTCCAGAGTTAAACCCGTGTGTGGATTCAACAGTCTGCAAACACTTTCTGTGCAGAGTTTCAAAACAGGCGTTTTCAGCCCAATACCGGCATATGGAAGAAACAGCAGAAAGCACAGGGAAATATCTGCTTCTAAATCCAAAACGCAGCTATCTAACAGAACGGTTGTCAATGTGTGCACTCCACTTCCAGAGATAAACCCGTGTGTGAATTCAGCAGTCTGCAAACACTTTCTGTGCAGAGCTTCAAAACAGGCGTTTTCAGCCCAATACCGGCATATGGAAGAAACAGCAGAAAGCACAGGGAAATATCTGCTTCTAAATCCAAAACGCAGCTATCTAACAGAACGGTTGTCAATGTGTGCACTCAACTTCCAGAGTTAAACCCGTGTGTGGATTCAGCAGTCTGCAAACACTTTCTGTGCAGAGTTTCAAAACAGGCGTTTTCAGCCCAATACCGGCATATGGAAGAAAGAGCAGAAAGCATAGGGAAATATCTGCTTCTATATCCAAAACGCAGCTATCTAACAGAACGGTTGTCAATGTGTGCACTCCACTTCCAGAGTTAAACCCGTGTGTGGATTCAGCAGTCTGCAAACACTTTCTGTGCAGAGTTTCAAAACCGGCGTTTTCAGCCCAATACCGGCATATGGAAGAAACAGCAGAAAGCACAGGGAAATATCTGCTTCTAAATCCAAAACCCAGCGATCTAACAGAACGGTTGTCAATGTGTGCACTCAACTTCCAGAGTTAAACCCGTGTTTGGATTCAGCCGTCTGCAAACACTTTCTGTGCAGAGTTTCAAAACAGGCGTTTTCAGCCCAATACCGGCATATGGAAGAAACAGCAGAAAGCACAGGGAAATATCTGCTTCTAAATCCAAAACGCAGTTATCTAACAGAACGGTTGTCAATGTGTTCACTCAACTTCCAGAGTTAAACCCGTGTGTGAATTCAGCAGTCAGCAAACACTTTCTGTGCAGAGTTTCAAAACAGGCGTTTTCAGCCCAATACCGGCATATGGAAGAAACAGCAGAAAGCACAGGGAAATATCTGCTTCTAAATCCAAAACGCAGCAATCTAACAGAACGGTTGTCAATGTGTGCACTCAACTTCCAGAGTTAAACCCGTGTGTGGATTCAGGAGTCTGCAAACACTTTCTGTGCAGAGTTTCAAAACAGGCGTTTTCAGCCCAATACCAGCATATGGAAGAAACAGCAGAAAGCACAGGGAAATATCTGCTTCTAAATCCAAAACCCAGCTATCTAACAGAACGGTTGTCAATGTGTGCACTCAACTTCCAGAGTTAAACAAGTGTGTGGATTCAGCAGTCTGCAAACACTTTCTGTGCAGAGTTTCAAAACAGGCGTTTTCAGCCCAATACCGGCATATGGAAGAAACAGCAGAAAGCACAGGGAAATATCTGCTTCTAAATCCAAAACGCAGCTATCTAACAGAACGGTTGTCAATGTGTGCACTCCACTTCCAGAGTTAAACCCGTGTGTGGATTCAGCAGTCTGCAAACACTTTCTGTGCAGAGTTTCAAAACAGGCGTTTTCAGCCCAATACCGGCATATGGAAGAAACAGCAGAAAGCACAGGGAAATATCTGCTTCTAAATCCAAAACGCAGCTATCTAACAGAACGGTTGTCAATGTGTGCACTCAACTTCCAGAGTTAAACCAGTGTGTGGATTCAGCAGTCTGCAAACACTTTCTGTGCAGAGTTTCAAAACAGGCGTTTTCAGCCCAATACCGGCATATGGAAGAAACAGCAGAAAGCACAGGGAAATATCTGCTTCTAAATCCAAAACGCAGCTATCTAACAGAACGGTTGTCAATGTGTGCACTCAAGTTCCAGAGTTAAACCCGTGTTTGGATTCAGCAGTCAGCAAACACTTTCTGTGCAGAGTTTCAAAACAGGCATTTTCAGCCCAATACCGGCATATGGAAGAAACAGCAGAAAGCACAGGGAAATATCTGCTTCTAAATCCAAAACGCAGCTATCTAACAGAACGGTTGTCAATGTGTGCACTCAACTTCCAGAGTTAAACCCGTGTGTGGATTCAGCAGTCTGCAAACACTTTCTGTGCAGAGTTTCAAAACAGGCGTTTTCAGCCCAATACCGGCATATGGAAGAAACAGCAGAAAGCCCAGGGAAATATCTGCTTCTAAATCCAAAACGCAGCTATCTAACAGAACGGTTGTCAATGTGTGCACTCAAGTTCCAGAGTTAAACCCGTGTTTGGATTCAGCAGTCTGCAAACACTTTCTGTGCAGAGTTTCAAAACAGGCGTTTTCAGCCCAATACCGGCATATGGAAGAAACAGCAGAAAGCACAGGGAAATATCTGCTTCTAAATCCAAAACGCAGCTATCTAACAGAACGGTTGTCAATGTGTGCACTCAACTTCCAGAGTTAAACCCGTGTGTGAATTCAGCAGTCTGCAAACACTTTCTGTGCAGAGTTTCAAAACAGGCGTTTTCAGCCCAATACCGGCATATGGAAGAAACAGCAGAAAGCACAGGGAAATATCTGCTTCTAAATCCAAAACGCAGCTATCTAACAGAACGGTTGTCAATGTGTGCACTCCACTTCCAGAATTAAACCGGTGTGTGGATTCAGCAGTCTGCAAACACTTTCTGTGCAGAGTTTCAAAACAGGCGTTTTCAGCCCAATACCGGCATATGGAAGAAACAGCAGAAAGCACAGGGAAATATCTGCTTCTAAATCCAAAACGCAGCTATCTAACAGAACGGTTGTCAATGTGTGCACTCAACTTCCAGAGTTAAACCCGTGTGTGGATTCAGCAGTCTGCAAACACTTTCTGTGCAGAGTTTCAAAACAGGCGTTTTCAGCCCAATACCGGCATATGGAAGAATCAGCAGAAAGCACAGGGAAATATCTGCTTCTAAATCCAAAACGCAGCTATCTAACAGAACGGTTGTCAATGTGTGCACTCCACTTCCAGAGTTAAACCCGTGTGTGGATTCAGCAGTCTGTAAACACTTTCTGTGCAGAGTTTCAAAACCGGCGTTTTCAGCCCAATACCGGCATATGGAAGAAACAGCAGAAAGCACAGGGAAATATCTGCTTCTAAATCCAAAACGCAGCTATCTAACAGAACGGTTGTCAATGTGTGCACTCCACTTCCAGAATTAAACCGGTGTGAATTTCAGCAGTCTGCAAACACTTTCTGTGCAGAGTTTCAAAACAGGCGTTTTCAGCCCAATACCGGCATATGGAAGAAACAACAGAAACCACAGGGAAAAATCTGCTTCTAAATCCAAAACGGAGCTATCTAACAGAATGGTTGTCAATGTGTGCACTCCACTTCCAGAGTTAAACCCGTGTGTGGATTCAACAGTCTGCAAACACTTTCTGTGCAGAGTTTCAAAACAGGCGTTTTCAGCCCAATACCGGCATATGGAAGAAACAGCAGAAAGCACAGGGAAATATCTGCTTCTAAATCCAAAACGCAGCTATCTAACAGAACGGTTGTCAATGTGTGCACTCCACTTCCAGAGATAAACCCGTGTGTGAATTCAGCAGTCTGCAAACACTTTCTGTGCAGAGCTTCAAAACAGGCGTTTTCAGCCCAATACCGGCATATGGAAGAAACAGCAGAAAGCACAGGGAAATATCTGCTTCTAAATCCAAAACGCAGCTATCTAACAGAACGGTTGTCAATGTGTGCACTCAACTTCCAGAGTTAAACCCGTGTGTGGATTCAGCAGTCTGCAAACACTTTCTGTGCAGAGTTTCAAAACAGGCGTTTTCAGCCCAATACCGGCATATGGAAGAAAGAGCAGAAAGCATAGGGAAATATCTGCTTCTATATCCAAAACGCAGCTATCTAACAGAACGGTTGTCAATGTGTGCACTCCACTTCCAGAGTTAAACCCGTGTGTGGATTCAGCAGTCTGCAAACACTTTCTGTGCAGAGTTTCAAAACCGGCGTTTTCAGCCCAATACCGGCATATGGAAGAAACAGCAGAAAGCACAGGGAAATATCTGCTTCTAAATCCAAAACCCAGCGATCTAACAGAACGGTTGTCAATGTGTGCCCTCAACTTCCAGAGTTAAACCCGTGTTTGGATTCAGCCGTCTGCAAACACTTTCTGTGCAGAGTTTCAAAACAGGCGTTTTCAGCCCAATACCGGCATATGGAAGAAACAGCAGAAAGCACAGGGAAATATCTGCTTCTAAATCCAAAACGCAGTTATCTAACAGAACGGTTGTCAATGTGTTCACTCAACTTCCAGAGTTAAACCCGTGTGTGAATTCAGCAGTCAGCAAACACTTTCTGTGCAGAGTTTCAAAACAGGCGTTTTCAGCCCAATACCGGCATATGGAAGAAACAGCAGAAAGCACAGGGAAATATCTGCTTCTAAATCCAAAACGCAGCAATCTAACAGAACGGTTGTCAATGTGTGCACTCAACTTCCAGAGTTAAACCCGTGTGTGGATTCAGGAGTCTGCAAACACTTTCTGTGCAGAGTTTCAAAACAGGCGTTTTCAGCCCAATACCGGCATATGGAAGAAACAGCAGAAAGCACAGGGAAATATCTGCTTCTAAATCCAAAACCCAGCTATCTAACAGAACGGTTGTCAATGTGTGCACTCAACTTCCAGAGTTAAACAAGTGTGTGGATTCAGCAGTCTGCAAACACTTTCTGTGCAGAGTTTCAAAACAGGCGTTTTCAGCCCAATACCGGCATATGGAAGAAACAGCAGAAAGCACAGGGAAATATCTGCTTCTAAATCCAAAACGCAGCTATCTAACAGAACGGTTGTCAATGTGTGCACTCCACTTCCAGAGTTAAACCCGTGTGTGGATTCAGCAGTCTGCAAACACTTTCTGTGCAGAGTTTCAAAACAGGCGTTTTCAGCCCAATACCGGCATATGGAAGAAACAGCAGAAAGCACAGGGAAATATCTGCTTCTAAATCCAAAACGCAGCTATCTAACAGAACGGTTGTCAATGTGTGCACTCAACTTCCAGAGTTAAACCAGTGTGTGGATTCAGCAGTCTGCAAACACTTTCTGTGCAGAGTTTCAAAACAGGCGTTTTCAGCCCAATACCGGCATATGGAAGAAACAGCAGAAAGCACAGGGAAATATCTGCTTCTAAATCCAAAACGCAGCTATCTAACAGAACGGTTGTCAATGTTTGCACTCCACTTCCAGAGTTAAACCCGTGTGTGGATTCAGCAGTCTGCAAACACTTTCTGTGCAGAGTTTCAAAACAGGCGTTTTCAGCCCAATACCGGCATATGGAAGAAACTGCAGAAAGCACAGGGAAATATCTGCTTCTAAATCCAAAACGCAGCTATCTAACAGAACGGTTGTCAATGTGTGCACTCAACTTCCAGAGTTAAACCAGTGTGTGGATTCAGCAGTCTGCAAACACTTTCTGTGCAGAGTTTCAAAACAGGCGTTTTCAGCCCAATACCGGCATATGGAAGAAACAGCAGAAAGCACAGGGAAATATCTGCTTCTAAATCCAAAACGCAGCTATCTAACAGAACGGTTGTCAATGTGTGCACTCAACTTCCAGAGTTAAACCCGTGTGTGGATTCAGCAGTCAGCAAACACTTTCTGTGCAGAGTTTCAAAACAGGCATTTTCAGCCCAATACCGGCATATGGAAGAAACAGCAGAAAGCACAGGGAAATATCTGCTTCTAAATCCAAAACGCAGCTATCTAACAGAACGGTTGTCAATGTGTGCACTCAACTTCCAGAGTTAAACCCGTGTGTGGATTCAGCAGTCTGCAAACACTTTCTGTGCAGAGTTTCAAAACAGGCGTTTTCAGCCCAATACCGGCATATGGAAGAAACAGCAGAAAGCCCAGGGAAATATCTGCTTCTAAATCCAAAACGCAGCTATCTAACAGAACGGTTGTCAATGTGTGCACTCAAGTTCCAGAGTTAAACCCGTGTTTGGATTCAGCAGTCTGCAAACACTTTCTGTGCAGAGTTTCAAAACAGGCGTTTTCAGCCCAATACCGGCATATGGAAGAAACAGCAGAAAGCACAGGGAAATATCTGCTTCTAAATCCAAAACGCAGCTATCTAACAGAACGGTTGTCAATGTGTGCACTCCACTTCCAGAATTAAACCGGTGTGTGGATTCAGCAGTCTGCAAACACTTTCTGTGCAGAGTTTCAAAACAGGCGTTTTCAGCCCAATACCGGCATATGGAAGAAACAGCAGAAAGCACAGGGAAATATCTGCTTCTAAATCCAAAACGCAGCTATCTAACAGAACGGTTGTCAATGTGTGCACTCAACTTCCAGAGTTAAACCCGTGTGTGGATTCAGCAGTCTGCAAACACTTTCTGTGCAGAGTTTCAAAACAGGCGTTTTCAGCCCAATACCGGCATATGGAAGAAACAGCAGAAAGCACAGGGAAATATCTGCTTCTAAATCCAAAACGCAGCTATCTAACAGAACGGTTGTCAATGTGTGCACTCCACTTCCAGAGTTAAACCCGTGTGTGGATTCAGCAGTCTGCAAACACTTTCTGTGCAGAGTTTCAAAACAGGCGTTTTCAGCCCAATACCGGCATATGGAAGAAACAGCAGAAAGCCCAGGGAAATATCTGCTTCTAAATCCAAAACGCAGCTATCTAACAGAACGGTTGTCAATGTGTGCACTCAAGTCCCAGAGTTAAACCCGTGTTTGGATTCAGCAGTCTGCAAACACTTTCTGTGCAGAGTTTCAAAACAGGCGTTTTCAGCCCAATACCGGCATATGGAAGAAACAGCAGAAAGCACAGGGAAATATCTACTTCTAAATCCAAAACGCAGCTATCTAACAGAACGGTTGTCAATGTGTGCACTCAACTTCCAGAGTTAAACCCGTGTGTGAATTCAGCAGTCTGCAAACACTTTCTGTGCAGAGTTTCAAAACCGGCGTTTTCAGCCCAATACCGGCATATGGAAGAAACAGCAGAAAGCACAGGGAAATATCTGCTTCTAAATCCAAAACGCAGCTATCTAACAGAACGGTTGTCAATGTGTGCACTCCACTTCCAGAATTAAACCGGTGTGTGGATTCAGCAGTCTGCAAACACTTTCTGTGCAGAGTTTCAAAACAGGCGTTTTCAGCCCAATACCGGCATATGGAAGAAACAACAGAAACCACAGGGAAAAATCTGCTTCTAAATCCAAAACGGAGCTATCTAACAGAATGGTTGTCAATGTGTGCACTCCACTTCCAGAGTTAAACCCGTGTGTGGATTCAGCAGTCTGCAAACACTTTCTGTGCAGAGTTTCAAAACAGGCGTTTTCAGCCCAATACCGGCATATGGAAGAAACAGCAGAAAGCACAGGGAAATATCTGCTTCTAAATCCAAAACGCAGCTATCTAACAGAACGGTTGTCAATGTGTGCACTCCACTTCCAGAGATAAACCCGTGTGTGAATTCAGCAGTCTGCAAACACTTTCTGTGCAGAGTTTCAAAACAGGCGTTTTCAGCCCAATACCGGCATATGGAAGAAATAGCAGAAAGCACAGGGAAGTATCTGCTTCTAAATCCAAAACGCAGCTATCTAACAGAACGGTTGTCAATGTGTGCACTCCACTTCCAGAGTTAAACCCGTGTGTGGATTCAGCAGTCTGCAAACACTTTCTGTGCAGAGTTTCAAAACCGGCGTTTTCAGCCCAATACCGGCATATGGAAGAAACAGCAGAAAGCACAGGGAAATATCTGCTTCTAAATCCAAAACCCAGCGATCTAACAGAACGGTTGTCAATGTGTGCACTCAACTTCCAGAGTTAAACCCGTGTTTGGATTCAGCCGTCTGCAAACACTTTCTGTGCAGAGTTTCAAAACAGGCGTTTTCAGCCCAATACCGGCATATGGAAGAAACAGCAGAAAGCACAGGGAAATATCTGCTTCTAAATCCAAAACGCAGTTATCTAACAGAACGGTTGTCAATGTGTTCACTCAACTTCCAGAGTTAAACCCGTGTGTGAATTCAGCAGTCAGCAAACACTTTCTGTGCAGAGTTTCAAAACAGGCGTTTTCAGCCCAATACCGGCATATGGAAGAAACAGCAGAAAGCACAGGGAAATATCTGCTTCTAAATCCAAAACGCAGCAATCTAACAGAACGGTTGTCAATGTGTGCACTCAACTTCCAGAGTTAAACCCGTGTGTGGATTCAGGAGTCTGCAAACACTTTCTGTGCAGAGTTTCAAAACAGGCGTTTTCAGCCCAATACCGGCATATGGAAGAAACAGCAGAAAGCACAGGGAAATATCTGCTTCTAAATCCAAAACCCAGCTATCTAACAGAACGGTTGTCAATGTGTGCACTCAACTTCCAGAGTTAAACAAGTGTGTGGATTCAGCAGTCTGCAAACACTTTCTGTGCAGAGTTTCAAAACAGGCGTTTTCAGCCCAATACCGGCATATGGAAGAAACAGCAGAAAGCACAGGGAAATATCTGCTTCTAAATCCAAAACGCAGCTATCTAACAGAACGGTTGTCAATGTGTGCACTCCACTTCCAGAGTTAAACCCGTGTGTGGATTCAGCAGTCTGCAAACACTTTCTGTGCAGAGTTTCAAAACAGGCGTTTTCAGCCCAATACCGGCATATGGAAGAAACAGCAGAAAGCACAGGGAAATATCTGCTTCTAAATCCAAAACGCAGCTATCTAACAGAACGGTTGTCAATGTGTGCACTCAACTTCCAGAGTTAAACCAGTGTGTGGATTCAGCAGTCTGCAAACACTTTCTGTGCAGAGTTTCAAAACAGGCGTTTTCAGCCCAATACCGGCATATGGAAGAAACAGCAGAAAGCACAGGGAAATATCTGCTTCTAAATCCAAAACGCAGCTATCTAACAGAACGGTTGTCAATGTTTGCACTCCACTTCCAGAGTTAAACCCGTGTGTGGATTCAGCAGTCTGCAAACACTTTCTGTGCAGAGTTTCAAAACAGGCGTTTTCAGCCCAATACCGGCATATGGAAGAAACAGCAGAAAGCACAGGGAAATATCTGCTTCTAAATCCAAAACGCAGCTATCTAACAGAACGGTTGTCAATGTGTGCACTCAACTTCCAGAGTTAAACCAGTGTGTGGATTCAGCAGTCTGCAAACACTTTCTGTGCAGAGTTTCAAAACAGGCGTTTTCAGCCCAATACCGGCATATGGAAGAAACAGCAGAAAGCACAGGGAAATATCTGCTTCTAAATCCAAAACGCAGCTATCTAACAGAACGGTTGTCAATGTGTGCACTCAACTTCCAGAGTTAAACCCGTGTGTGGATTCAGCAGTCAGCAAACACTTTCTGTGCAGAGTTTCAAAACAGGCATTTTCAGCCCAATACCGGCATATGGAAGAAACAGCAGAAAGCACAGGGAAATATCTGCTTCTAAATCCAAAACGCAGCTATCTAACAGAACGGTTGTCAATGTGTGCACTCAACTTCCAGAGTTAAACCCGTGTGTGGATTCAGCAGTCTGCAAACACTTTCTGTGCAGAGTTTCAAAACAGGCGTTTTCAGCCCAATACCGGCATATGGAAGAAACAGCAGAAAGCCCAGGGAAATATCTGCTTCTAAATCCAAAACGCAGCTATCTAACAGAACGGTTGTCAATGTGTGCACTCAAGTTCCAGAGTTAAACCCGTGTTTGGATTCAGCAGTCTGCAAACACTTTCTGTGCAGAGTTTCAAAACAGGCGTTTTCAGCCCAATACCGGCATATGGAAGAAACAGCAGAAAGCACAGGGAAATATCTGCTTCTAAATCCAAAACGCAGCTATCTAACAGAACGGTTGTCAATGTGTGCACTCAACTTCCAGAGTTAAACCCGTGTGTGAATTCAGCAGTCTGCAAACACTTTCTGTGCAGAGTTTCAAAACAGGCGTTTTCAGCCCAATACCGGCATATGGAAGAAACAGCAGAAAGCACAGGGAAATATCTGCTTCTAAATCCAAAACGCAGCTATCTAACAGAACGGTTGTCAATGTGTGCACTCCACTTCCAGAATTAAACCGGTGTGTGGATTCAGCAGTCTGCAAACACTTTCTGTGCAGAGTTTCAAAACAGGCGTTTTCAGCCCAATACCGGCATATGGAAGAAACAGCAGAAAGCACAGGGAAATATCTGCTTCTAAATCCAAAACGCAGCTATCTAACAGAACGGTTGTCAATGTGTGCACTCAACTTCCAGAGTTAAACCCGTGTGTGGATTCAGCAGTCTGCAAACACTTTCTGTGCAGAGTTTCAAAACAGGCGTTTTCAGCCCAATACCGGCATATGGAAGAAACAGCAGAAAGCACAGGGAAATATCTGCTTCTAAATCCAAAACGCAGCTATCTAACAGAACGGTTGTCAATGTGTGCACTCCACTTCCAGAGTTAAACCCGTGTGTGGATTCAGCAGTCTGCAAACACTTTCTGTGCAGAGTTTCAAAACAGGCGTTTTCAGCCCAATACCGGCATATGGAAGAAACAGCAGAAAGCCCAGGGAAATATCTGCTTCTAAATCCAAAACGCAGCTATCTAACAGAACGGTTGTCAATGTGTGCACTCAAGTCCCAGAGTTAAACCCGTGTTTGGATTCAGCAGTCTGCAAACACTTTCTGTGCAGAGTTTCAAAACAGGCGTTTTCAGCCCAATACCGGCATATGGAAGAAACAGCAGAAAGCACAGGGAAATATCTACTTCTAAATCCAAAACGCAGCTATCTAACAGAACGGTTGTCAATGTGTGCTCTCAACTTCCAGAGTTAAACCCGTGTGTGAATTCAGCAGTCTGCAAACACTTTCTGTGCAGAGTTTCAAAACCGGCGTTTTCAGCCCAATACCGGCATATGGAAGAAACAGCAGAAAGCACAGGGAAATATCTGCTTCTAAATCCAAAACGCAGCTATCTAACAGAACGGTTGTCAATGTGTGCACTCCACTTCCAGAATTAAACCGGTGTGTGGATTCAGCAGTCTGCAAACACTTTCTGTGCAGAGTTTCAAAACAGGCGTTTTCAGCCCAATACCGGCATATGGAAGAAACAACAGAAACCACAGGGAAAAATCTGCTTCTAAATCCAAAACGGAGCTATCTAACAGAATGGTTGTCAATGTGTGCACTCCACTTCCAGAGTTAAACCCGTGTGTGGATTCAGCAGTCTGCAAACACTTTCTGTGCAGAGTTTCAAAACAGGCGTTTTCAGCCCAATACCGGCATATGGAAGAAACAGCAGAAAGCACAGGGAAATATCTGCTTCTAAATCCAAAACGCAGCTATCTAACAGAACGGTTGTCAATGTGTGCACTCCACTTCCAGAGATAAACCCGTGTGTGAATTCAGCAGTCTGCAAACACTTTCTGTGCAGAGTTTCAAAACAGGCGTTTTCAGCCCAATACCGGCATATGGAAGAAATAGCAGAAAGCACAGGGAAGTATCTGCTTCTAAATCCAAAACGCAGCTATCTAACAGAACGGTTGTCAATGTGTGCACTCCACTTCCAGAGTTAAACCCGTGTGTGGATTCAGCAGTCTGCAAACACTTTCTGTGCAGAGTTTCAAAACAGGCGTTTTCAGCCCAATACCGGCATATGGAAGAAACAGCAGAAAGCACAGGGAAATATCTGCTTCTAAATCCAAAACGCAGCTATCTAACAGAACGGTTGTCAATGTGTGCACTCCACTTCCAGAGTTAAACCCGTGTGTGGATTCAGCAGTCTGCAAACACTTTCTGTGCAGAGTTTCAAAACAGGCTTTTTCAGCCCAATACCGGCATATGGAAGAAACAGCAGAAAGCACAGGGAAATATCTGCTTCTAAATCCAAAACGCAGCTATCTAACAGAACGGTTGTCAATGTGTGCACTCAACTTCCAGAGTTAAACCCGTGTGTGGATTCAGCAGTCTGCAAACACATTCTGTGCAGAGTTTCAAAACAGGCGTTTTCAGCCCAATACCGGCATATGGAAGAAACAGCAGAAAGCACAGGGAAATATCTGCTTCTAAATCCAAAACGCAGCTATCTAACAGAACGGTTGTCAATGTGTGCACTCAACTTCCAGAGTTAAACCCGTGTTTGGATTCAGCAGTCTGCAAACACTTTCTGTGCAGAGTTTCAAAACAGGCGTTTTCAGCCCAATACCGGCATATGGAAGAAACAGCAGAAAGCACAGGGAAATATCTGCTTCTAAATCCAAAACGCAGCTATCTAACAGAACGGTTGTCAATGTGTGCACTCCACTTCCAGAGTTAAACCCGTGTGTGGATTCAGCAGTCTGCAAACACTTTCTGTGCAGAGTTTCAAAACCGGCGTTTTCAGCCCAATACCGGCATATGGAAGAAACAGCAGAAAGCACAGGGAAATATCTGCTTCTAAATCCAAAACGCAGCTATCTAACAGAACGGTTGTCAATGTGTGCACTCCACTTCCAGAATTAAACCGGTGTGTGGATTCAGCAGTCTGCAAACACTTTCTGTGCAGAGTTTCAAAACAGGCGTTTTCAGCCCAATACCGGCATATGGAAGAAACAACAGAAACCACAGGGAAAAATCTGCTTCTAAATCCAAAACGGAGCTATCTAACAGAATGGTTGTCAATGTGTGCACTCCACTTCCAGAGTTAAACCCGTGTGTGGATTCAACAGTCTGCAAACACTTTCTGTGCAGAGTTTCAAAACAGGCGTTTTCAGCCCAATACCGGCATATGGAAGAAACAGCAGAAAGCACAGGGAAATATCTGCTTCTAAATCCAAAACGCAGCTATCTAACAGAACGGTTGTCAATGTGTGCACTCCACTTCCAGAGATAAACCCGTGTGTGAATTCAGCAGTCTGCAAACACTTTCTGTGCAGAGCTTCAAAACAGGCGTTTTCAGCCCAATACCGGCATATGGAAGAAACAGCAGAAAGCACAGGGAAATATCTGCTTCTAAATCCAAAACGCAGCTATCTAACAGAACGGTTGTCAATGTGTGCACTCAACTTCCAGAGTTAAACCCGTGTGTGGATTCAGCAGTCTGCAAACACTTTCTGTGCAGAGTTTCAAAACAGGCGTTTTCAGCCCAATACCGGCATATGGAAGAAAGAGCAGAAAGCATAGGGAAATATCTGCTTCTATATCCAAAACGCAGCTATCTAACAGAACGGTTGTCAATGTGTGCACTCCACTTCCAGAGTTAAACCCGTGTGTGGATTCAGCAGTCTGCAAACACTTTCTGTGCAGAGTTTCAAAACAGGCGTTTTCAGCCCAATACCGGCATATGGAAGAAACAGCAGAAAGCCCAGGGAAATATCTGCTTCTAAATCCAAAACGCAGCTATCTAACAGAACGGTTGTCAATGTGTGCACTCAAGTCCCAGAGTTAAACCCGTGTTTGGATTCAGCAGTCTGCAAACACTTTCTGTGCAGAGTTTCAAAACAGGCGTTTTCAGCCCAATACCGGCATATGGAAGAAACAGCAGAAAGCACAGGGAAATATCTACTTCTAAATCCAAAACGCAGCTATCTAACAGAACGGTTGTCAATGTGTGCACTCAACTTCCAGAGTTAAACCCGTGTGTGAATTCAGCAGTCTGCAAACACTTTCTGTGCAGAGTTTCAAAACCGGCGTTTTCAGCCCAATACCGGCATATGGAAGAAACAGCAGAAAGCACAGGGAAATATCTGCTTCTAAATCCAAAACGCAGCTATCTAACAGAACGGTTGTCAATGTGTGCACTCCACTTCCAGAATTAAACCGGTGTGTGGATTCAGCAGTCTGCAAACACTTTCTGTGCAGAGTTTCAAAACAGGCGTTTTCAGCCCAATACCGGCATATGGAAGAAACAACAGAAACCACAGGGAAAAATCTGCTTCTAAATCCAAAACGGAGCTATCTAACAGAATGGTTGTCAATGTGTGCACTCCACTTCCAGAGTTAAACCCGTGTGTGGATTCAGCAGTCTGCAAACACTTTCTGTGCAGAGTTTCAAAACAGGCGTTTTCAGCCCAATACCGGCATATGGAAGAAACAGCAGAAAGCACAGGGAAATATCTGCTTCTAAATCCAAAACGCAGCTATCTAACAGAACGGTTGTCAATGTGTGCACTCCACTTCCAGAGATAAACCCGTGTGTGAATTCAGCAGTCTGCAAACACTTTCTGTGCAGAGTTTCAAAACAGGCGTTTTCAGCCCAATACCGGCATATGGAAGAAATAGCAGAAAGCACAGGGAAGTATCTGCTTCTAAATCCAAAACGCAGCTATCTAACAGAACGGTTGTCAATGTGTGCACTCCACTTCCAGAGTTAAACCCGTGTGTGGATTCAGCAGTCTGCAAACACTTTCTGTGCAGAGTTTCAAAACCGGCGTTTTCAGCCCAATACCGGCATATGGAAGAAACAGCAGAAAGCACAGGGAAATATCTGCTTCTAAATCCAAAACCCAGCGATCTAACAGAACGGTTGTCAATGTGTGCACTCAACTTCCAGAGTTAAACCCGTGTTTGGATTCAGCCGTCTGCAAACACTTTCTGTGCAGAGTTTCAAAACAGGCGTTTTCAGCCCAATACCGGCATATGGAAGAAACAGCAGAAAGCACAGGGAAATATCTGCTTCTAAATCCAAAACGCAGTTATCTAACAGAACGGTTGTCAATGTGTTCACTCAACTTCCAGAGTTAAACCCGTGTGTGAATTCAGCAGTCAGCAAACACTTTCTGTGCAGAGTTTCAAAACAGGCGTTTTCAGCCCAATACCGGCATATGGGAAGAAACAGCAGAAAGCACAGGGAAATATCTGCTTCTAAATCCAAAACGCAGCAATCTAACAGAACGGTTGTCAATGTGTGCACTCAACTTCCAGAGTTAAACCGCGTGTGTGGATTCAGGAGTCTGCAAACACTTTCTGTGCAGAGTTTCAAAACAGGCGTTTTCAGCCCAATACCGGCATATGGAAGAAACAGCAGAAAGCACAGGGAAATATCTGCTTCTAAATCCAAAACCCAGCTATCTAACAGAACGGTTGTCAATGTGTGCACTCAACTTCCAGAGTTAAACAAGTGTGTGGATTCAGCAGTCTGCAAACACTTTCTGTGCAGAGTTTCAAAACAGGCGTTTTCAGCCCAATACCGGCATATGGAAGAAACAGCAGAAAGCACAGGGAAATATCTGCTTCTAAATCCAAAACGCAGCTATCTAACAGAACGGTTGTCAATGTGTGCACTCCACTTCCAGAGTTAAACCCGTGTGTGGATTCAGCAGTCTGCAAACACTTTCTGTGCAGAGTTTCAAAACAGGCGTTTTCAGCCCAATACCGGCATATGGAAGAAACAGCAGAAAGCACAGGGAAATATCTGCTTCTAAATCCAAAACGCAGCTATCTAACAGAACGGTTTGTCAATGTGTGCACTCAACTTCCAGAGTTAAACCAGTGTGTGGATTCAGCAGTCTGCAAACACTTTCTGTGCAGAGTTTCAAAACAGGCGTTTTCAGCCCAATACCGGCATATGGAAGAAACAGCAGAAAGCACAGGGAAATATCTGCTTCTAAATCCAAAACGCAGCTATCTAACAGAACGGTTGTCAATGTTTGCACTCCACTTCCAGAGTTAAACCCGTGTGTGGATTCAGCAGTCTGCAAACACTTTCTGTGCAGAGTTTCAAAACAGGCGTTTTCAGCCCAATACCGGCATATGGAAGAAACAGCAGAAAGCACAGGGAAATATCTGCTTCTAAATCCAAAACGCAGCTATCTAACAGAACGGTTGTCAATGTGTTGCACTCAACTTCCAGAGTTAAACCAGTGTGTGGATTCAGCAGTCTGCAAACACTTTCTGTGCAGAGTTTCAAAACAGGCGTTTTCAGCCCAATACCGGCATATGGAAGAAACAGCAGAAAGCACAGGGAAATATCTGCTTCTAAATCCAAAACGCAGCTATCTAACAGAACGGTTGTCAATGTGTGCACTCAACTTCCAGAGTTAAACCCGTGTGTGGATTCAGCAGTCAGCAAACACTTTCTGTGCAGAGTTTCAAAACAGGCATTTTCAGCCCAATACCGGCATATGGAAGAAACAGCAGAAAGCACAGGGAAATATCTGCTTCTAAATCCAAAACGCAGCTATCTAACAGAACGGTTGTCAATGTGTGCACTCAACTTCCAGAGTTAAACCCGTGTGTGGATTCAGCAGTCTGCAAACACTTTCTGTGCAGAGTTTCAAAACAGGCGTTTTCAGCCCAATACCGGCATATGGAAGAAACAGCAGAAAGCCCAGGGAAATATCTGCTTCTAAATCCAAAACGCAGCTATCTAACAGAACGGTTGTCAATGTGTGCACTCAAGTTCCAGAGTTAAACCCGTGTTTGGATTCAGCAGTCTGCAAACACTTTCTGTGCAGAGTTTCAAAACAGGCGTTTTCAGCCCAATACCGGCATATGGAAGAAACAGCAGAAAGCACAGGGAAATATCTGCTTCTAAATCCAAAACGCAGCTATCTAACAGAACGGTTGTCAATGTGTGCACTCAACTTCCAGAGTTAAACCCGTGTGTGAATTCAGCAGTCTGCAAACACTTTCTGTGCAGAGTTTCAAAACAGGCGTTTTCAGCCCAATACCGGCATATGGAAGAAACAGCAGAAAGCACAGGGAAATATCTGCTTCTAAATCCAAAACGCAGCTATCTAACAGAACGGTTGTCAATGTGTGCACTCCACTTCCAGAATTAAACCGGTGTGTGGATTCAGCAGTCTGCAAACACTTTCTGTGCAGAGTTTCAAAACAGGCGTTTTCAGCCCAATACCGGCATATGGAAGAAACAGCAGAAAGCACAGGGAAATATCTGCTTCTAAATCCAAAACGCAGCTATCTAACAGAACGGTTGTCAATGTGTGCACTCAACTTCCAGAGTTAAACCCGTGTGTGGATTCAGCAGACTGCAAACACTTTCTGTGCAGAGTTTCAAAACAGGCGTTTTCAGCCCAATACCGGCATATGGAAGAAACAGCAGAAAGCACAGGGAAATATCTGCTTCTAAATCCAAAACGCAGCTATCTAACAGAACGGTTGTCAATGTGTGCACTCCACTTCCAGAGTTAAACCCGTGTGTGGATTCAGCAGTCTGCAAACACTTTCTGTGCAGAGTTTCAAAACAGGCGTTTTCAGCCCAATACCGGCATATGGAAGAAACAGCAGAAAGCCCAGGGAAATATCTGCTTCTAAATCCAAAACGCAGCTATCTAACAGAACGGTTGTCAATGTGTGCACTCAAGTCCCAGAGTTAAACCCGTGTTTGGATTCAGCAGTCTGCAAACACTTTCTGTGCAGAGTTTCAAAACAGGCGTTTTCAGCCCAATACCGGCATATGGAAGAAACAGCAGAAAGCACAGGGAAATATCTACTTCTAAATCCAAAACGCAGCTATCTAACAGAACGGTTGTCAATGTGTGCACTCAACTTCCAGAGTTAAACCCGTGTGTGAATTCAGCAGTCTGCAAACACTTTCTGTGCAGAGTTTCAAAACCAGCGTTTTCAGCCCAATACCGGCATATGGAAGAAACAGCAGAAAGCACAGGGAAATATCTGCTTCTAAATCCAAAACGCAGCTATCTAACAGAACGGTTGTCAATGTGTGCACTCCACTTCCAGAATTAAACCGGTGTGTGGATTCAGCAGTCTGCAAACACTTTCTGTGCAGAGTTTCAAAACAGGCGTTTTCAGCCCAATACCGGCATATGGAAGAAACAACAGAAACCACAGGGAAAAATCTGCTTCTAAATCCAAAACGGAGCTATCTAACAGAATGGTTGTCAATGTGTGCACTCCACTTCCAGAGTTAAACCCGTGTGTGGATTCAGCAGTCTGCAAACACTTTCTGTGCAGAGTTTCAAAACAGGCGTTTTCAGCCCAATACCGGCATATGGAAGAAACAGCAGAAAGCACAGGGAAATATCTGCTTCTAAATCCAAAACGCAGCTATCTAACAGAACGGTTGTCAATGTGTGCACTCCACTTCCAGAGATAAACCCGTGTGTGAATTCAGCAGTCTGCAAACACTTTCTGTGCAGAGTTTCAAAACAGGCGTTTTCAGCCCAATACCGGCATATGGAAGAAATAGCAGAAAGCACAGGGAAGTATCTGCTTCTAAATCCAAAACGCAGCTATCTAACAGAACGGTTGTCAATGTGTGCACTCCACTTCCAGAGTTAAACCCGTGTGTGGATTCAGCAGTCTGCAAACACTTTCTGTGCAGAGTTTCAAAACAGGCGTTTTCAGCCCAATACCGGCATATGGAAGAAACAGCAGAAAGCACAGGGAAATATCTGCTTCTAAATCCAAAACGCAGCTATCTAACAGAACGGTTGTCAATGTGTGCACTCCACTTCCAGAGTTAAACCCGTGTGTGGATTCAGCAGTCTGCAAACACTTTCTGTGCAGAGTTTCAAAACAGGCGTTTTCAGCCCAATACCGGCATATGGAAGAAACAGCAGAAAGCACAGGGAAATATCTGCTTCTAAATCCAAAACGCAGCTATCTAACAGAACGGTTGTCAATGTGTGCACTCAACTTCCAGAGTTAAACCCGTGTGTGGATTCAGCAGTCTGCAAACACATTCTGTGCAGAGTTTCAAAACAGGCGTTTTCAGCCCAATACCGGCATATGGAAGAAACAGCAGAAAGCACAGGGAAATATCTGCTTCTAAATCCAAAACGCAGCTATCTAACAGAACGGTTGTCAATGTGTGCACTCAACTTCCAGAGTTAAACCCGTGTTTGGATTCAGCAGTCTGCAAACACTTTCTGTGCAGAGTTTCAAAACAGGCGTTTTCAGCCCAATACCGGCATATGGAAGAAACAGCAGAAAGCACAGGGAAATATCTGCTTCTAAATCCAAAACGCAGCTATCTAACAGAACGGTTGTCAATGTGTGCACTCCACTTCCAGAGTTAAACCCGTGTGTGGATTCAGCAGTCTGCAAACACTTTCTGTGCAGAGTTTCAAAACCGGCGTTTTCAGCCCAATACCGGCATATGGAAGAAACAGCAGAAAGCACAGGGAAATATCTGCTTCTAAATCCAAAACGCAGCTATCTAACAGAACGGTTGTCAATGTGTGCACTCCACTTCCAGAATTAAACCGGTGTGTGGATTCAGCAGTCTGCAAACACTTTCTGTGCAGAGTTTCAAAACAGGCGTTTTCAGCCCAATACCGGCATATGGAAGAAACAACAGAAACCACAGGGAAAAATCTGCTTCTAAATCCAAAACGGAGCTATCTAACAGAATGGTTGTCAATGTGTGCACTCCACTTCCAGAGTTAAACCCGTGTGTGGATTCAACAGTCTGCAAACACTTTCTGTGCAGAGTTTCAAAACAGGCGTTTTCAGCCCAATACCGGCATATGGAAGAAACAGCAGAAAGCACAGGGAAATATCTGCTTCTAAATCCAAAACGCAGCTATCTAACAGAACGGTTGTCAATGTGTGCACTCCACTTCCAGAGATAAACCCGTGTGTGAATTCAGCAGTCTGCAAACACTTTCTGTGCAGAGCTTCAAAACAGGCGTTTTCAGCCCAATACCGGCATATGGAAGAAACAGCAGAAAGCACAGGGAAATATCTGCTTCTAAATCCAAAACGCAGCTATCTAACAGAACGGTTGTCAATGTGTGCACTCAACTTCCAGAGTTAAACCCGTGTGTGGATTCAGCAGTCTGCAAACACTTTCTGTGCAGAGTTTCAAAACAGGCGTTTTCAGCCCAATACCGGCATATGGAAGAAAGAGCAGAAAGCATAGGGAAATATCTGCTTCTATATCCAAAACGCAGCTATCTAACAGAACGGTTGTCAATGTGTGCACTCCACTTCCAGAGTTAAACCCGTGTGTGGATTCAGCAGTCTGCAAACACTTTCTGTGCAGAGTTTCAAAACCGGCGTTTTCAGCCCAATACCGGCATATGGAAGAAACAGCAGAAAGCACAGGGAAATATCTGCTTCTAAATCCAAAACCCAGCGATCTAACAGAACGGTTGTCAATGTGTGCACTCAACTTCCAGATTTAAACCCGTGTTTGGATTCAGCCGTCTGCAAACACTTTCTGTGCAGAGTTTCAAAACAGGCGTTTTCAGCCCAATACCGGCATATGGAAGAAACAGCAGAAAGCACAGGGAAATATCTGCTTCTAAATCCAAAACGCAGTTATCTAACAGAACGGTTGTCAATGTGTTCACTCAACTTCCAGAGTTAAACCCGTGTGTGAATTCAGCAGTCAGCAAACACTTTCTGTGCAGAGTTTCAAAACAGGCGTTTTCAGCCCAATACCGGCATATGGAAGAAACAGCAGAAAGCACAGGGAAATATCTGCTTCTAAATCCAAAACGCAGCAATCTAACAGAACGGTTGTCAATGTGTGCACTCAACTTCCAGAGTTAAACCCGTGTGTGGATTCAGGAGTCTGCAAACACTTTCTGTGCAGAGTTTCAAAACAGGCGTTTTCAGCCCAATACCGGCATATGGAAGAAACAGCAGAAAGCACAGGGAAATATCTGCTTCTAAATCCAAAACGCAGCTATCTAACAGAACGGTTGTCAATGTGTGCACTCAACTTCCAGAGTTAAACAAGTGTGTGGATTCAGCAGTCTGCAAACACTTTCTGTGCAGAGTTTCAAAACAGGCGTTTTCAGCCCAATACCGGCATATGGAAGAAACAGCAGAAAGCACAGGGAAATATCTGCTTCTAAATCCAAAACGCAGCTATCTAACAGAACGGTTGTCAATGTGTGCACTCCACTTCCAGAGTTAAACCCGTGTGTGGATTCAGCAGTCTTCAAACACTTTCTGTGCAGAGTTTCAAAACAGGCGTTTTCAGCCCAATACCGGCATATGGAAGAAACAGCAGAAAGCACAGGGAAATATCTGCTTCTAAATCCAAAACGCAGCTATCTAACAGAACGGTTGTCAATGTGTGCACTCAACTTCCAGAGTTAAACCAGTGTGTGGATTCAGCAGTCTGCAAACACTTTCTGTGCAGAGTTTCAAAACAGGCGTTTTCAGCCCAATACCGGCATATGGAAGAAACAGCAGAAAGCACAGGGAAATATCTGCTTCTAAATCCAAAACGCAGCTATCTAACAGAACGGTTGTCAATGTTTGCACTCAACTTCCAGAGGTAAACCCGTGTGTGGATTCAGCAGTCTGCAAACACTTTCTGTGCAGAGTTTCAAAACAGGCGTTTTCAGCCCAATACCGGCATATGGAAGAAACAGCAGAAAGCACAGGGAAATATCTGCTTCTAAATCCAAAACGCAGCTATCTAACAGAACGGTTGTCAATGTGTGCACTCAACTTCCAGAGTTAAACCAGTGTGTGGATTCAGCAGTCTGCAAACACTTTCTGTGCAGAGTTTCAAAACAGGCGTTTTCAGCCCAATACCGGCATATGGAAGAAACAGCAGAAAGCACAGGGAAATATCTGCTTCTAAATCCAAACGCAGCTATCTAACAGAACGGTTGTCAATGTGTGCACTCAAGTTCCAGAGTTAAACCCGTGTTTGGATTCAGCAGTCTGCAAACACTTTCTGTGCAGAGTTTCAAAACAGGCATTTTCAGCCCAATACCGGCATATGGAAGAAACAGCAGAAAGCACAGGGAAATATCTGCTTCTAAATCCAAAACGCAGCTATCTAACAGAACGGTTGTCAATGTGTGCACTCAACTTCCAGAGTTAAACCCGTGTATGGATTCAGCAGTCTGCAAACACTTTCTGTGCAGAGTTTCAAAACAGGCGTTTTCAGCCCAATACCGGCATATGGAAGAAACAGCAGAAAGCCCAGGGAAATATCTGCTTCTAAATCCAAAACGCAGCTATCTAACAGAACGGTTGTCAATGTGTGCACTCAAGTTCCAGAGTTAAACCCGTGTTTGGATTCAGCAGTCTGCACACACTTTCTGTGCAGAGTTTCAAAACAGGCGTTTTCAGCCCAATACCGGCATATGGAAGAAACAGCAGAAAGCACAGGGAAATATCTGCTTCTAAATCCAAAACGCAGCTATCTAACAGAACGGTTGTCAATGTGTGCACTCAACTTCCAGAGTTAAACCCGTGTGTGAATTCAGCAGTCTGCAAACACTTTCTGTGCAGAGTTTCAAAACAGGCGTTTTCAGCCCAATACCGGCATATGGAAGAAACAGCAGAAAGCACAGGGAAATATCTGCTTCTAAATCCAAAACGCAGCTATCTAACAGAACGGTTGTCAATGTGTGCACTCCACTTCCAGAATTAAACCGGTGTGTGGATTCAGCAGTCTGCAAACACTTTCTGTGCAGAGTTTCAAAACAGGCGTTTTCAGCCCAATACCGGCATATGGAAGAAACAGCAGAAAGCACAGGGAAATATCTGCTTCTAAATCCAAAACGCAGCTATCTAACAGAACGGTTGTCAATGTGTGCACTCAACTTCCAGAGTTAAACCCGTGTGTGGATTCAGCAGTCTGCAAACACTTTCTGTGCAGAGTTTCAAAACAGGCGTTTTCAGCCCAATACCGGCATATGGAAGAAACAGCAGAAAGCACAGGGAAATATCTGCTTCTAAATCCAAAACGCAGCTATCTAACAGAACGGTTGTCAATGTGTGCACTCCACTTCCAGAGTTAAACCCGTGTGTGGATTCAGCAGTCTGCAAACACTTTCTGTGCAGAGTTTCAAAACAGGCGTTTTCAGCCCAATACCGGCATATGGAAGAAACAGCAGAAAGCCCAGGGAAATATCTGCTTCTAAATCCAAAACGCAGCTATCTAACAGAACGGTTGTCAATGTGTGCACTCAAGTCCCAGAGTTAAACCCGTGTTTGGATTCAGCAGTCTGCAAACACTTTCTGTGCAGAGTTTCAAAACAGGCGTTTTCAGCCCAATACCGGCATATGGAAGAAACAGCAGAAAGCACAGGGAAATATCTACTTCTAAATCCAAAACGCAGCTATCTAACAGAACGGTTGTCAATGTGTGCACTCAACTTCCAGAGTTAAACCCGTGTGTGAATTCAGCAGTCTGCAAACACTTTCTGTGCAGAGTTTCAAAACCGGCGTTTTCAGCCCAATACCGGCATATGGAAGAAACAGCAGAAAGCACAGGGAAATATCTGCTTCTAAATCCAAAACGCAGCTATCTAACAGAACGGTTGTCAATGTGTGCACTCCACTTCCAGAATTAAACCGGTGTGTGGATTCAGCAGTCTGCAAACACTTTCTGTGCAGAGTTTCAAAACAGGCGTTTTCAGCCCAATACCGGCATATGGAAGAAACAACAGAAACCACAGGGAAAAATCTGCTTCTAAATCCAAAACGGAGCTATCTAACAGAATGGTTGTCAATGTGTGCACTCCACTTCCAGAGTTAAACCCGTGTGTGGATTCAGCAGTCTGCAAACAATTTCTGTGCAGAGTTTCAAAACAGGCGTTTTCAGCCCAATACCGGCATATGGAAGAAACAGCAGAAAGCACAGGGAAATATCTGCTTCTAAATCCAAAACGCAGCTATCTAACAGAACGGTTGTCAATGTGTGCACTCCACTTCCAGAGATAAACCCGTGTGTGAATTCAGCAGTCTGCAAACACTTTCTGTGCAGAGTTTCAAAACAGGCGTTTTCAGCCCAATACCGGCATATGGAAGAAATAGCAGAAAGCACAGGGAAGTATCTGCTTCTAAATCCAAAACGCAGCTATCTAACAGAACGGTTGTCAATGTGTGCACTCCACTTCCAGAGTTAAACCCGTGTGTGGATTCAGCAGTCTGCAAACACTTTCTGTGCAGAGTTTCAAAACAGGCGTTTTCAGCCCAATACCGGCATATGGAAGAAACAGCAGAAAGCACAGGGAAATATCTGCTTCTAAATCCAAAACGCAGCTATCTAACAGAACGGTTGTCAATGTGTGCACTCCACTTCCAGAGTTAAACCCGTGTGTGGATTCAGCAGTCTGCAAACACTTTCTGTGCAGAGTTTCAAAACAGGCGTTTTCAGCCCAATACCGGCATATGGAAGAAACAGCAGAAAGCACAGGGAAATATCTGCTTCTAAATCCAAAACGCAGCTATCTAACAGAACGGTTGTCAATGTGTGCACTCAACTTCCAGAGTTAAACCCGTGTGTGGATTCAGCAGTCTGCAAACACATTCTGTGCAGAGTTTCAAAACAGGCGTTTTCAGCCCAATACCGGCATATGGAAGAAACAGCAGAAAGCACAGGGAAATATCTGCTTCTAAATCCAAAACGCAGCTATCTAACAGAACGGTTGTCAATGTGTGCACTCAACTTCCAGAGTTAAACCCGTGTTTGGATTCAGCAGTCTGCAAACACTTTCTGTGCAGAGTTTCAAAACAGGCGTTTTCAGCCCAATACCGGCATATGGAAGAAACAGCAGAAAGCACAGGGAAATATCTGCTTCTAAATCCAAAACGCAGCTATCTAACAGAACGGTTGTCAATGTGTGCACTCCACTTCCAGAGTTAAACCCGTGTGTGGATTCAGCAGTCTGCAAACACTTTCTGTGCAGAGTTTCAAAACCGGCGTTTTCAGCCCAATACCGGCATATGGAAGAAACAGCAGAAAGCACAGGGAAATATCTGCTTCTAAATCCAAAACGCAGCTATCTAACAGAACGGTTGTCAATGTGTGCACTCCACTTCCAGAATTAAACCGGTGTGTGGATTCAGCAGTCTGCAAACACTTTCTGTGCAGAGTTTCAAAACAGGCGTTTTCAGCCCAATACCGGCATATGGAAGAAACAACAGAAACCACAGGGAAAAATCTGCTTCTAAATCCAAAACGGAGCTATCTAACAGAATGGTTGTCAATGTGTGCACTCCACTTCCAGAGTTAAACCCGTGTGTGGATTCAACAGTCTGCAAACACTTTCTGTGCAGAGTTTCAAAACAGGCGTTTTCAGCCCAATACCGGCATATGGAAGAAACAGCAGAAAGCACAGGGAAATATCTGCTTCTAAATCCAAAACGCAGCTATCTAACAGAACGGTTGTCAATGTGTGCACTCCACTTCCAGAGATAAACCCGTGTGTGAATTCAGCAGTCTGCAAACACTTTCTGTGCAGAGCTTCAAAACAGGCGTTTTCAGCCCAATACCGGCATATGGAAGAAACAGCAGAAAGCACAGGGAAATATCTGCTTCTAAATCCAAAACGCAGCTATCTAACAGAACGGTTGTCAATGTGTGCACTCAACTTCCAGAGTTAAACCCGTGTGTGGATTCAGCAGTCTGCAAACACTTTCTGTGCAGAGTTTCAAAACAGGCGTTTTCAGCCCAATACCGGCATATGGAAGAAAGAGCAGAAAGCATAGGGAAATATCTGCTTCTATATCCAAAACGCAGCTATCTAACAGAACGGTTGTCAATGTGTGCACTCCACTTCCAGAGTTAAACCCGTGTGTGGATTCAGCAGTCTGCAAACACTTTCTGTGCAGAGTTTCAAAACCGGCGTTTTCAGCCCAATACCGGCATATGGAAGAAACAGCAGAAAGCACAGGGAAATATCTGCTTCTAAATCCAAAACCCAGCGATCTAACAGAACGGTTGTCAATGTGTGCACTCAACTTCCAGATTTAAACCCGTGTTTGGATTCAGCCGTCTGCAAACACTTTCTGTGCAGAGTTTCAAAACAGGCGTTTTCAGCCCAATACCGGCATATGGAAGAAACAGCAGAAAGCACAGGGAAATATCTGCTTCTAAATCCAAAACGCAGTTATCTAACAGAACGGTTGTCAATGTGTTCACTCAACTTCCAGAGTTAAACCCGTGTGTGAATTCAGCAGTCAGCAAACACTTTCTGTGCAGAGTTTCAAAACAGGCGTTTTCAGCCCAATACCGGCATATGGAAGAAACAGCAGAAAGCACAGGGAAATATCTGCTTCTAAATCCAAAACGCAGCAATCTAACAGAACGGTTGTCAATGTGTGCACTCAACTTCCAGAGTTAAACCCGTGTGTGGATTCAGGAGTCTGCAAACACTTTCTGTGCAGAGTTTCAAAACAGGCGTTTTCAGCCCAATACCGGCATATGGAAGAAACAGCAGAAAGCACAGGGAAATATCTGCTTCTAAATCCAAAACGCAGCTATCTAACAGAACGGTTGTCAATGTGTGCACTCAACTTCCAGAGTTAAACAAGTGTGTGGATTCAGCAGTCTGCAAACACTTTCTGTGCAGAGTTTCAAAACAGGCGTTTTCAGCCCAATACCGGCATATGGAAGAAACAGCAGAAAGCACAGGGAAATATCTGCTTCTAAATCCAAAACGCAGCTATCTAACAGAACGGTTGTCAATGTGTGCACTCCACTTCCAGAGTTAAACCCGTGTGTGGATTCAGCAGTCTTCAAACACTTTCTGTGCAGAGTTTCAAAACAGGCGTTTTCAGCCCAATACCGGCATATGGAAGAAACAGCAGAAAGCACAGGGAAATATCTGCTTCTAAATCCAAAACGCAGCTATCTAACAGAACGGTTGTCAATGTGTGCACTCAACTTCCAGAGTTAAACCAGTGTGTGGATTCAGCAGTCTGCAAACACTTTCTGTGCAGAGTTTCAAAACAGGCGTTTTCAGCCCAATACCGGCATATGGAAGAAACAGCAGAAAGCACAGGGAAATATCTGCTTCTAAATCCAAACGCAGCTATCTAACAGAACGGTTGTCAATGTGTGCACTCAAGTTCCAGAGTTAAACCCGTGTTTGGATTCAGCAGTCTGCAAACACTTTCTGTGCAGAGTTTCAAAACAGGCATTTTCAGCCCAATACCGGCATATGGAAGAAACAGCAGAAAGCACAGGGAAATATCTGCTTCTAAATCCAAAACGCAGCTATCTAACAGAACGGTTGTCAATGTGTGCACTCAACTTCCAGAGTTAAACCCGTGTGTGGATTCAGCAGTCTGCAAACACTTTCTGTGCAGAGTTTCAAAACAGGCGTTTTCAGCCCAATACCGGCATATGGAAGAAACAGCAGAAAGCCCAGGGAAATATCTGCTTCTAAATCCAAAACGCAGCTATCTAACAGAACGGTTGTCAATGTGTGCACTCAAGTTCCAGAGTTAAACCCGTGTTTGGATTCAGCAGTCTGCAAACACTTTCTGTGCAGAGTTTCAAAACAGGCGTTTTCAGCCCAATACCGGCATATGGAAGAAACAGCAGAAAGCACAGGGAAATATCTGCTTCTAAATCCAAACGCAGCTATCTAACAGAACGGTTGTCAATGTGTGCACTCAAGTTCCAGAGTTAAACCCGTGTTTGGATTCAGCAGTCTGCAAACACTTTCTGTGCAGAGTTTCAAAACAGGCATTTTCAGCCCAATACCGGCATATGGAAGAAACAGCAGAAAGCACAGGGAAATATCTGCTTCTAAATCCAAAACGCAGCTATCTAACAGAACGGTTGTCAATGTGTGCACTCAACTTCCAGAGTTAAACCCGTGTGTGGATTCAGCAGTCTGCAAACACTTTCTGTGCAGAGTTTCAAAACAGGCGTTTTCAGCCCAATACCGGCATATGGAAGAAACAGCAGAAAGCCCAGGGAAATATCTGCTTCTAAATCCAAAACGCAGCTATCTAACAGAACGGTTGTCAATGTGTGCACTCAAGTTCCAGAGTTAAACCCGTGTTTGGATTCAGCAGTCTGCAAACACTTTCTGTGCAGAGTTTCAAAACAGGCGTTTTCAGCCCAATACCGGCATATGGAAGAAACAGCAGAAAGCACAGGGAAATATCTGCTTCTAAATCCAAAACGCAGCTATCTAACAGAACGGTTGTCAATGTGTGCACTCAACTTCCAGAGTTAAACCCGTGTGTGAATTCAGCAGTCTGCAAACACTTTCTGTGCAGAGTTTCAAAACAGGCGTTTTCAGCCCAATACCGGCATATGGAAGAAACAGCAGAAAGCACAGGGAAATATCTGCTTCTAAATCCAAAACGCAGCTATCTAACAGAACGGTTGTCAATGTGTGCACTCCACTTCCAGAATTAAACCGGTGTGTGGATTCAGCAGTCTGCAAACACTTTCTGTGCAGAGTTTCAAAACAGGCGTTTTCAGCCCAATACCGGCATATGGAAGAAACAGCAGAAAGCACAGGGAAATATCTGCTTCTAAATCCAAAACGCAGCTATCTAACAGAACGGTTTTCAATGTGTGCACTCAAGTTCCAGAGTTAAACCCGTGTGTGGATTCAGCAGTCTGCAAACACTTTCTGTGCAGAGTTTCAAAACAGGCGTTTTCAGCCCAATACCGGCATATGGAAGAATCAGCAGAAAGCACAGGGAAATATCTGCTTCTAAATCCAAAACGCAGCTATCTAACAGAACGGTTGTCAATGTCTGCACTCCACTTCCAGAGTTAAACCCGTGAGTGGATTCAGCAGTCTGCAAACACTTTCTGTGCAGAGTTTCAAAACAGGCGTTTTCAGCCCAATACCGGCATATGGAAGAAACAGCAGAAAGCACAGGGAAATATCTGCTTCTAAATCCAAAACGCAGCTATCTAACAGAACGGTTGTCAATGTGTGCACTCAACTTCCAGAGTTAAACCCGTGTGTGAATTCAGCAGTCTGCAAACACTTTCTGTGCAGAGTTTCAAAACAGGCGTTTTCAGCCCAATACCGGCATATGGAAGAAACAGCAGAAAGCACAGGGAAATATCTGCTTCTAAATCCAAAACGCAGCTATCTAACAGAACGGTTGTCAATGTGTGCACTCCACTTCCAGAGTTAAACCCGTGTGTGGATTCAGCAGTCTGCAAACACTTTCTGTGCAGAGTTTCAAAACAGGCGTTTTCAGCCCAATACCGGCATATGGAAGAAAGAGCAGAAAGCACAGGGAAATATCTGCTTCTAAATCCAAAACGCAGCTATCTAACAGAACGGTTGTCAATGTCTGCACTCCACTTCCAGAGTTAAACCCGTGTGAGAATTCAGCAGTCTGCAAACAATTTCTGTGCAGAGTTTCAAAACAGGCGTTTTCAGCCCAATACCGGCATATGGAAGAAACAGCAGAAAGCACAGGGAAATATCTGCTTCTAAATCCAAAACGCAGCTATCTAACAGAACGGTTGTCAATGTGTGCACTCCACTTCCAGAGTTAAACCCGTGTGTGAATTCAGCAGTCTGCAAACACTTTCTGTGCAGAGTTTCAAAACAGGCGTTTTCAGCCCAATACCGGCATATGGAAGAAACAGCAGAAAGCACAGGGAAGTATCTGCTTCTAAATCCAAAACGCAGCTATCTAACAGAACGGTTGTCAATGTGTGCACTCCACTTCCAGAGTTAAACCCGTGTGTGGATTCAGCAGTCTGCAAACACTTTCTGTGCAGAGTTTCAAAACAGGCGTTTTCAGCCCAATACCGGCATATGGAAGAAACAGCAGAAAGCCCAGGGAAATATCTGCTTCTAAATCCAAAACGCAGCTATCTAACAGAACGGTTGTCAATGTGTGCACTCAAGTCCCAGAGTTAAACCCGTGTTTGGATTCAGCAGTCTGCAAACACTTTCTCTGCAGAGTTTCAAAACAGGCGTTTTCAGCCCAATACCGGCATATGGAAGAAACAGCAGAAAGCACAGGGAAATATCTACTTCTAAATCCAAAACGCAGCTATCTAACAGAACGGTTGTCAATGTGTGCACTCAACTTCCAGAGTTAAACCCGTGTGTGAATTCAGCAGTCTGCAAACACTTTCTGTGCAGAGTTTCAAAACCGGCGTTTTCAGCCCAATACCGGCATATGGAAGAAACAGCAGAAAGCACAGGGAAATATCTGCTTCTAAATCCAAAACGCAGCTATCTAACAGAACGGTTGTCAATGTGTGCACTCCACTTCCAGAATTAAACCGGTGTGTGGATTCAGCAGTCTGCAAACACTTTCTGTGCAGAGTTTCAAAACAGGCGTTTTCAGCCCAATACCGGCATATGGAAGAAACAACAGAAACCACAGGGAAAAATCTGCTTCTAAATCCAAAACGGAGCTATCTAACAGAATGGTTGTCAATGTGTGCACTCCACTTCCAGAGTTAAACCCGTGTGTAGATTCAGCAGTCTGCAAACACTTTCTGTGCAGAGTTTCAAAACAGGCGTTTTCAGCCCAATACCGGCATATGGAAGAAACAGCAGAAAGCACAGGGAAATATCTGCTTCTAAATCAAAAACGCAGCTATCTAACAGAACGGTTGTCAATGTGTGCACTCCACTTCCAGAGATAAACCCGTGTGTGAATTCAGCAGTCTGCAAACACTTTCTGTGCAGAGTTTCAAAACAGGCGTTTTCAGCCCAATACCGGCATATGGAAGAAATAGCAGAAAGCACAGGGAAGTATCTGCTTCTAAATCCAAAACGCAGCTATCTAACAGAACGGTTGTCAATGTGTGCACTCCACTTCCAGAGTTAAACCCGTGTGTGGATTCAGCAGTCTGCAAACACTTTCTGTGCAGAGTTTCAAAACAGGCGTTTTCAGCCCAATACCGGCATATGGAAGAAACAGCAGAAAGCACAGGGAAATATCTGCTTCTAAATCCAAAACGCAGCTATCTAACAGAACGGTTGTCAATGTGTGCACTCCACTTCCAGAGTTAAACCCGTGTGTGGATTCAGCAGTCTGCAAACACATTCTGTGCAGAGTTTCAAAACAGGCGTTTTCAGCCCAATACCGGCATATGGAAGAAACAGCAGAAAGCACAGGGAAATATCTGCTTCTAAATCCAAAACGCAGCTATCTAACAGAACGGTTGTCAATGTGTGCACTCAACTTCCAGAGTTAAACCCGTGTTTGGATTCAGCAGTCTGCAAACACTTTCTGTGCAGAGTTTCAAAACAGGCGTTTTCAGCCCAATACCGGCATATGGAAGAAACAGCAGAAAGCACAGGGAAATATCTGCTTCTAAATCCAAAACGCAGCTATCTAACAGAACGGTTGTCAATGTGTGCACTCCACTTCCAGAGTTAAACCCGTGTGTGGATTCAGCAGTCTGCAAACACTTTCTGTGCAGAGTTTCAAAACCGGCGTTTTCAGCCCAATACCGGCATATGGAAGAAACAGCAGAAAGCACAGGGAAATATCTGCTTCTAAATCCAAAACGCAGCTATCTAACAGAACGGTTGTCAATGTGTGCACTCCACTTCCAGAATTAAACCGGTGTGTGGATTCAGCAGTCTGCAAACACTTTCTGTGCAGAGTTTCAAAACAGGCGTTTTCAGCCCAATACCGGCATATGGAAGAAACAACAGAAACCACAGGGAAAAATCTGCTTCTAAATCCAAAACGGAGCTATCTAACAGAATGGTTGTCAATGTGTGCACTCCACTTCCAGAGTTAAACCCGTGTGTGGATTCAACAGTCTGCAAACACTTTCTGTGCAGAGTTTCAAAACAGGCGTTTTCAGCCCAATACCGGCATATGGAAGAAACAGCAGAAAGCACAGGGAAATATCTGCTTCTAAATCCAAAACGCAGCTATCTAACAGAACGGTTGTCAATGTGTGCACTCCACTTCCAGAGATAAACCCGTGTGTGAATTCAGCAGTCTGCAAACACTTTCTGTGCAGAGCTTCAAAACAGGCGTTTTCAGCCCAATACCGGCATATGGAAGAAACAGCAGAAAGCACAGGGAAATATCTGCTTCTAAATCCAAAACGCAGCTATCTAACAGAACGGTTGTCAATGTGTGCACTCAACTTCCAGAGTTAAACCCGTGTGTGGATTCAGCAGTCTGCAAACACTTTCTGTGCAGAGTTTCAAAACAGGCGTTTTCAGCCCAATACCGGCATATGGAAGAAAGAGCAGAAAGCATAGGGAAATATCTGCTTCTATATCCAAAACGCAGCTATCTAACAGAACGGTTGTCAATGTGTTCACTCAACTTCCAGAGTTAAACCCGTGTGTGAATTCAGCAGTCAGCAAACACTTTCTGTGCAGAGTTTCAAAACAGGCGTTTTCAGCCCAATACCGGCATATGGAAGAAACAGCAGAAAGCACAGGGAAATATCTGCTTCTAAATCCAAAACGCAGCAATCTAACAGAACGGTTGTCAATGTGTGCACTCAACTTCCAGAGTTAAACCCGTGTGTGGATTCAGGAGTCTGCAAACACTTTCTGTGCAGAGTTTCAAAACAGGCGTTTTCAGCCCAATACCGGCATATGGAAGAAACAGCAGAAAGCACAGGGAAATATCTGCTTCTAAATCCAAAACGCAGCTATCTAACAGAACGGTTGTCAATGTGTGCACTCAACTTCCAGAGTTAAACAAGTGTGTGGATTCAGCAGTCTGCAAACACTTTCTGTGCAGAGTTTCAAAACAGGCGTTTTCAGCCCAATACCGGCATATGGAAGAAACAGCAGAAAGCACAGGGAAATATCTGCTTCTAAATCCAAAACGCAGCTATCTAACAGAACGGTTGTCAATGTGTGCACTCCACTTCCAGAGTTAAACCCGTGTGTGGATTCAGCAGTCTTCAAACACTTTCTGTGCAGAGTTTCAAAACAGGCGTTTTCAGCCCAATACCGGCATATGGAAGAAACAGCAGAAAGCACAGGGAAATATCTGCTTCTAAATCCAAAACGCAGCTATCTAACAGAACGGTTGTCAATGTGTGCACTCAACTTCCAGAGTTAAACCAGTGTGTGGATTCAGCAGTCTGCAAACACTTTCTGTGCAGAGTTTCAAAACAGGCGTTTTCAGCCCAATACCGGCATATGGAAGAAACAGCAGAAAGCACAGGGAAATATCTGCTTCTAAATCCAAACGCAGCTATCTAACAGAACGGTTGTCAATGTGTGCACTCAAGTTCCAGAGTTAAACCCGTGTTTGGATTCAGCAGTCTGCAAACACTTTCTGTGCAGAGTTTCAAAACAGGCATTTTCAGCCCAATACCGGCATATGGAAGAAACAGCAGAAAGCACAGGGAAATATCTGCTTCTAAATCCAAAACGCAGCTATCTAACAGAACGGTTGTCAATGTGTGCACTCAACTTCCAGAGTTAAACCCGTGTGTGGATTCAGCAGTCTGCAAACACTTTCTGTGCAGAGTTTCAAAACAGGCGTTTTCAGCCCAATACCGGCATATGGAAGAAACAGCAGAAAGCCCAGGGAAATATCTGCTTCTAAATCCAAAACGCAGCTATCTAACAGAACGGTTGTCAATGTGTGCACTCAAGTTCCAGAGTTAAACCCGTGTTTGGATTCAGCAGTCTGCAAACACTTTCTGTGCAGAGTTTCAAAACAGGCGTTTTCAGCCCAATACCGGCATATGGAAGAAACAGCAGAAAGCACAGGGAAATATCTGCTTCTAAATCCAAACGCAGCTATCTAACAGAACGGTTGTCAATGTGTGCACTCAAGTTCCAGAGTTAAACCCGTGTTTGGATTCAGCAGTCTGCAAACACTTTCTGTGCAGAGTTTCAAAACAGGCATTTTCAGCCCAATACCGGCATATGGAAGAAACAGCAGAAAGCACAGGGAAATATCTGCTTCTAAATCCAAAACGCAGCTATCTAACAGAACGGTTGTCAATGTGTGCACTCAACTTCCAGAGTTAAACCCGTGTGTGGATTCAGCAGTCTGCAAACACTTTCTGTGCAGAGTTTCAAAACAGGCGTTTTCAGCCCAATACCGGCATATGGAAGAAACAGCAGAAAGCCCAGGGAAATATCTGCTTCTAAATCCAAAACGCAGCTATCTAACAGAACGGTTGTCAATGTGTGCACTCAAGTTCCAGAGTTAAACCCGTGTTTGGATTCAGCAGTCTGCAAACACTTTCTGTGCAGAGTTTCAAAACAGGCGTTTTCAGCCCAATACCGGCATATGGAAGAAACAGCAGAAAGCACAGGGAAATATCTGCTTCTAAATCCAAAACGCAGCTATCTAACAGAACGGTTGTCAATGTGTGCACTCAACTTCCAGAGTTAAACCCGTGTGTGAATTCAGCAGTCTGCAAACACTTTCTGTGCAGAGTTTCAAAACAGGCGTTTTCAGCCCAATACCGGCATATGGAAGAAACAGCAGAAAGCACAGGGAAATATCTGCTTCTAAATCCAAAACGCAGCTATCTAACAGAACGGTTGTCAATGTGTGCACTCCACTTCCAGAATTAAACCGGTGTGTGGATTCAGCAGTCTGCAAACACTTTCTGTGCAGAGTTTCAAAACAGGCGTTTTCAGCCCAATACCGGCATATGGAAGAAACAGCAGAAAGCACAGGGAAATATCTGCTTCTAAATCCAAAACGCAGCTATCTAACAGAACGGTTTTCAATGTGTGCACTCAACTTCCAGAGTTAAACCCGTGTGTGGATTCAGCAGTCTGCAAACACTTTCTGTGCAGAGTTTCAAAACAGGCGTTTTCAGCCCAATACCGGCATATGGAAGAATCAGCAGAAAGCACAGGGAAATATCTGCTTCTAAATCCAAAACGCAGCTATCTAACAGAACGGTTGTCAATGTCTGCACTCCACTTCCAGAGTTAAACCCGTGAGTGGATTCAGCAGTCTGCAAACACTTTCTGTGCAGAGTTTCAAAACAGGCGTTTTCAGCCCAATACCGGCATATGGAAGAAACAGCAGAAAGCACAGGGAAATATCTGCTTCTAAATCCAAAACGCAGCTATCTAACAGAACGGTTGTCAATGTGTGCACTCAACTTCCAGAGTTAAACCCGTGTGTGAATTCAGCAGTCTGCAAACACTTTCTGTGCAGAGTTTCAAAACAGGCGTTTTCAGCCCAATACCGGCATATGGAAGAAACAGCAGAAAGCACAGGGAAATATCTGCTTCTAAATCCAAAACGCAGCTATCTAACAGAACGGTTGTCAATGTGTGCACTCCACTTCCAGAGTTAAACCCGTGTGTGGATTCAGCAGTCTGCAAACACTTTCTGTGCAGAGTTTCAAAACAGGCGTTTTCAGCCCAATACCGGCATATGGAAGAAAGAGCAGAAAGCACAGGGAAATATCTGCTTCTAAATCCAAAACGCAGCTATCTAACAGAACGGTTGTCAATGTCTGCACTCCACTTCCAGAGTTAAACCCGTGTGAGAATTCAGCAGTCTGCAAACAATTTCTGTGCAGAGTTTCAAAACAGGCGTTTTCAGCCCAATACCGGCATATGGAAGAAACAGCAGAAAGCACAGGGAAATATCTGCTTCTAAATCCAAAACGCAGCTATCTAACAGAACGGTTGTCAATGTGTGCACTCCACTTCCAGAGTTAAACCCGTGTGTGAATTCAGCAGTCTGCAAACACTTTCTGTGCAGAGTTTCAAAACAGGCGTTTTCAGCCCAATACCGGCATATGGAAGAAACAGCAGAAAGCACAGGGAAGTATCTGCTTCTAAATCCAAAACGCAGCTATCTAACAGAACGGTTGTCAATGTGTGCACTCCACTTCCAGAGTTAAACCCGTGTGTGGATTCAGCAGTCTGCAAACACTTTCTGTGCAGAGTTTCAAAACAGGCGTTTTCAGCCCAATACCGGCATATGGAAGAAACAGCAGAAAGCCCAGGGAAATATCTGCTTCTAAATCCAAAACGCAGCTATCTAACAGAACGGTTGTCAATGTGTGCACTCAAGTCCCAGAGTTAAACCCGTGTTTGGATTCAGCAGTCTGCAAACACTTTCTCTGCAGAGTTTCAAAACAGGCGTTTTCAGCCCAATACCGGCATATGGAAGAAACAGCAGAAAGCACAGGGAAATATCTACTTCTAAATCCAAAACGCAGCTATCTAACAGAACGGTTGTCAATGTGTGCACTCAACTTCCAGAGTTAAACCCGTGTGTGAATTCAGCAGTCTGCAAACACTTTCTGTGCAGAGTTTCAAAACCGGCGTTTTCAGCCCAATACCGGCATATGGAAGAAACAGCAGAAAGCACAGGGAAATATCTGCTTCTAAATCCAAAACGCAGCTATCTAACAGAACGGTTGTCAATGTGTGCACTCCACTTCCAGAATTAAACCGGTGTGTGGATTCAGCAGTCTGCAAACACTTTCTGTGCAGAGTTTCAAAACAGGCGTTTTCAGCCCAATACCGGCATATGGAAGAAACAACAGAAACCACAGGGAAAAATCTGCTTCTAAATCCAAAACGGAGCTATCTAACAGAATGGTTGTCAATGTGTGCACTCCACTTCCAGAGTTAAACCCGTGTGTGGATTCAGCAGTCTGCAAACACTTTCTGTGCAGAGTTTCAAAACAGGCGTTTTCAGCCCAATACCGGCATATGGAAGAAACAGCAGAAAGCACAGGGAAATATCTGCTTCTAAATCAAAAACGCAGCTATCTAACAGAACGGTTGTCAATGTGTGCACTCCACTTCCAGAGATAAACCCGTGTGTGAATTCAGCAGTCTGCAAACACTTTCTGTGCAGAGTTTCAAAACAGGCGTTTTCAGCCCAATACCGGCATATGGAAGAAATAGCAGAAAGCACAGGGAAGTATCTGCTTCTAAATCCAAAACGCAGCTATCTAACAGAACGGTTGTCAATGTGTGCACTCCACTTCCAGAGTTAAACCCGTGTGTGGATTCAGCAGTCTGCAAACACTTTCTGTGCAGAGTTTCAAAACAGGCGTTTTCAGCCCAATACCGGCATATGGAAGAAACAGCAGAAAGCACAGGGAAATATCTGCTTCTAAATCCAAAACGCAGCTATCTAACAGAACGGTTGTCAATGTGTGCACTCCACTTCCAGAGTTAAACCCGTGTGTGGATTCAGCAGTCTGCAAACACATTCTGTGCAGAGTTTCAAAACAGGCGTTTTCAGCCCAATACCGGCATATGGAAGAAACAGCAGAAAGCACAGGGAAATATCTGCTTCTAAATCCAAAACGCAGCTATCTAACAGAACGGTTGTCAATGTGTGCACTCAACTTCCAGAGTTAAACCCGTGTTTGGATTCAGCAGTCTGCAAACACTTTCTGTGCAGAGTTTCAAAACAGGCGTTTTCAGCCCAATACCGGCATATGGAAGATACAGCAGAAAGCATAGGGAAATATCTGCTTCTAAATCCAAAACGCAGCTATCTAACAGAACGGTTGTCAATGTGTGCACTCCACTTCCAGAGTTAAACCCGTGTGTGGATTCAGCAGTCTGCAAACACTTTCTGTGCAGAGTTTCAAAACCGGCGTTTTCAGCCCAATACCGGCATATGGAAGAAACAGCAGAAAGCACAGGGAAATATCTGCTTCTAAATCCAAAACGCAGCTATCTAACAGAACGGTTGTCAATGTGTGCACTCCACTTCCAGAATTAAACCGGTGTGTGGATTCAGCAGTCTGCAAACACTTTCTGTGCAGAGTTTCAAAACAGGCGTTTTCAGCCCAATACCGGCATATGGAAGAAACAACAGAAACCACAGGGAAAAATCTGCTTCTAAATCCAAAACGGAGCTATCTAACAGAAAGGTTGTCAATGTGTGCACTCCACTTCCAGAGTTAAACCCGTGTGTGGATTCAACAGTCTGCAAACACTTTCTGTGCAGAGTTTCAAAACAGGCGTTTTCAGCCCAATACCGGCATATGGAAGAAACAGCAGAAAGCACAGGGAAATATCTGCTTCTAAATCCAAAACGCAGCTATCTAACAGAACGGTTGTCAATGTGTGCACTCCACTTCCAGAGATAAACCCGTGTGTGAATTCAGCAGTCTGCAAACACTTTCTGTGCAGAGCTTCAAAACAGGCGTTTTCAGCCCAATACCGGCATATGGAAGAAACAGCAGAAAGCACAGGGCAATATCTGCTTCTAAATCCAAAACGCAGCTATCTAACAGAACGGTTGTCAATGTGTGCACTCAACTTCCAGAGTTAAACCCGTGTGTGGATTCAGCAGTCTGCAAACACTTTCTGTGCAGAGTTTCAAAACAGGCGTTTTCAGCCCAATACCGGCATATGGAAGAAACAACAGAAACCACAGGGAAAAATCTGCTTCTAAATCCAAAACGGAGCTATCTAACAGAATGGTTGTCAATGTGTGCACTCCACTTCCAGAGTTAAACCCGTGTGTTGATTCAACAGTCTGCAAACACTTTCTGTGCAGAGTTTCAAAACAGGCGTTTTCAGCCCAATACCGGCATATGGAAGAAACAGCAGAAAGCACAGGGAAATATCTGCTTCTAAATCCAAAACGCAGCTATCTAACAGAACGGTTGTCAATGTGTGCACTCCACTTCCAGAGATAAACCCGTGTGTGAATTCAGCAGTCTGCAAACACTTTCTGTGCAGAGGTTCAAAACAGGCGTTTTCAGCCCAATACCGGCATATGGAAGAAACAGCAGAAAGCACAGGGAAATATCTGCTTCTAAATCCAAAACGCAGCTATCTAACAGAACGGTTGTCAATGTGTGCACTCAACTTCCAGAGTTAAACCCGTGTGTGGATTCAGCAGTCTGCAAACACTTTCTGTGCAGAGTTTCAAAACAGGCGTTTTCAGCCCAATACCGGCATATGGAAGAAAGAGCAGAAAGCATAGGGAAATATCTGCTTCTATATCCAAAACGCAGCTATCTAACAGAACGGTTGTCAATGTGTGCACTCCACTTCCAGAGTTAAACCCGTGTGTGGATTCAGCAGTCTGCAAACACTTTCTGTGCAGAGTTTCAAAACCGGCGTTTTCAGCCCAATACCGGCATATGGAAGAAACAGCAGAAAGCACAGGGAAATATCTGCTTCTAAATCCAAAACCCAGCGATCTAACATAACGGTTGTCAATGTGTGCACTCAACTTCCAGAGTTAAACCCGTGTTTGGATTCAGCCGTCTGCAAACACTTTCTGTGCAGAGTTTCAAAACAGGCGTTTACAGCCCAATACCGGCATATGGAAGAAACAGCAGAAAGCACAGGGAAATATCTGCATCTAAATCCAAAACGCAGTTATCTAACAGAACGGTTGTCAATGTGTTCACTCAACTTCCAGAGTTAAACCCGTGTGTGAATTCAGCAGTCAGCAAACACTTTCTGTGCAGAGTTTCAAAACAGGCGTTTTCAGCCCAATACCGGCATATGGAAGAAACAGCAGAAAGCACAGGGAAATATCTGCTTCTAAATCCAAAACGCAGCAATCTAACAGAACGGTTGTCAATGTGTGCACTCAACTTCCAGAGTTAAACCCGTGTGTGGATTCAGGAGTCTGCAAACACTTTCTGTGCAGAGTTTCAAAACAGGCGTTTTCAGCCCAATACCGGCATATGGAAGAAACAGCAGAAAGCACAGGGAAATATCTGCTTCTAAATCCAAAACCCAGCTATCTAACATCACGGTTGTCAATGTGTGCACTCAACTTCCAGAGTTAAACAAGTGTGTGGATTCAGCAGTCTGCAAACACTTTCTGTGCAGAGTTTCAAAACAGGCGTTTTCAGCCCAATACCGGCATATGGAAGAAACAGCAGAAAGCACAGGGAAATATCTGCTTCTAAATCCAAAACGCAGCTATCTAACAGAACGGTTGTCAATGTGTGCACTCCACTTCCAGAGTTAAACCCGTGTGTGGATTCAGCAGTCTGCAAACACTTTCTGTGCAGAGTTTCAAAACAGGCGTTTTCAGCCCAATACCGGCATATGGAAGAAACAGCAGAAAGCACAGGGAAATATCTGCTTCTAAATCCAAAACGCAGCTATCTAACAGAACGGTTGTCAATGTGTGCACTCAACTTCCAGAGTTAAACCAGTGTGTGGATTCAGCAGTCTGCAAACACTTTCTGTGCAGAGTTTCAAAACAGGCGTTTTCAGCCCAATACCGGCATATGGAAGAAACAGCAGAAAGCACAGGGAAATATCTGCTTCTAAATCCAAAACGCAGCTATCTAACAGAACGGTTGTCAATGTGTGCACTCAAGTTCCAGAGTTAAACCCGTGTTTGGATTCAGCAGTCAGCAAACACTTTCTGTGCAGAGTTTCAAAACAGGCATTTTCAGCCCAATACCGGCATATGGAAGAAACAGCAGAAAGCACAGGGAAATATCTGCTTCTAAATCCAAAACGCAGCTATCTAACAGAACGGTTGTCAATGTGTGCACTCAACTTCCAGAGTTAAACCCGTGTGTGGATTCAGCAGTCTGCAAACACTTTCTGTGCAGAGTTTCAAAACAGGCGTTTTCAGCCCAATACCGGCATATGGAAGAAACAGCAGAAAGCCCAGGGAAATATCTGCTTCTAAATCCAAAACGCAGCTATCTAACAGAACGGTTGTCAATGTGTGCACTCAAGTTCCAGAGTTAAACCCGTGTTTGGATTCAGCAGTCTGCAAACACTTTCTGTGCAGAGTTTCAAAACAGGCGTTTTCAGCCCAATACCGGCATATGGAAGAAACAGCAGAAAGCACAGGGAAATATCTGCTTCTAAATCCAAAACGCAGCTATCTAACAGAACGGTTGTCAATGTGTGCACTCAACTTCCAGAGTTAAACCCGTGTGTGAATTCAGCAGTCTGCAAACACTTTCTGTGCAGAGTTTCAAAACAGGCGTTTTCAGCCCAATACCGGCATATGGAAGAAACAGCAGAAAGCACAGGGAAATATCTGCTTCTAAATCCAAAACGCAGCTATCTAACAGAACGGTTGTCAATGTGTGCACTCCACTTCCAGAATTAAACCGGTGTGTGGATTCAGCAGTCTGCAAACACTTTCTGTGCAGAGTTTCAAAACAGGCGTTTTCAGCCCAATACCGGCATATGGAGGAAACAGCAGAAAGCACAGGGAAATATCTGCTTCTAAATCCAAAACGCAGCTATCTAACAGAACGGTTGTCAATGTGTGCACTCAACTTCCAGAGTTAAACCCGTGTGTGGATTCAGCAGTCTGCAAACACTTTCTGTGCAGAGTTTCAAAACAGGCGTTTTCAGCCCAATACCGGCATATGGAAGAATCAGCAGAAAGCACAGGGAAATATCTGCTTCTAAATCCAAAACGCAGCTATCTAACAGAACGGTTGTCAATGTGTGCACTCCACTTCCAGAGTTAAACCCGTGTGTGGATTCAGCAGTCTGTAAACACTTTCTGTGCAGAGTTTCAAAACCGGCGTTTTCAGCCCAATACCGGCATATGGAAGAAACAGCAGAAAGCACAGGGAAATATCTGCTTCTAAATCCAAAACGCAGCTATCTAACAGAACGGTTGTCAATGTGTGCACTCCACTTCCAGAATTAAACCGGTGTGAATTTCAGCAGTCTGCAAACACTTTCTGTGCAGAGTTTCAAAACAGGCGTTTTCAGCCCAATACCGGCATATGGAAGAAACAACAGAAACCACAGGGAAAAATCTGCTTCTAAATCCAAAACGGAGCTATCTAACAGAATGGTTGTCAATGTGTGCACTCCACTTCCAGAGTTAAACCCGTGTGTGGATTCAACAGTCTGCAAACACTTTCTGTGCAGAGTTTCAAAACAGGCGTTTTCAGCCCAATACCGGCATATGGAAGAAACAGCAGAAAGCACAGGGAAATATCTGCTTCTAAATCCAAAACGCAGCTATCTAACAGAACGGTTGTCAATGTGTGCACTCCACTTCCAGAGATAAACCCGTGTGTGAATTCAGCAGTCTGCAAACACTTTCTGTGCAGAGCTTCAAAACAGGCGTTTTCAGCCCAATACCGGCATATGGAAGAAACAGCAGAAAGCACAGGGAAATATCTGCTTCTAAATCCAAAACGCAGCTATCTAACAGAACGGTTGTCAATGTGTGCACTCAACTTCCAGAGTTAAACCCGTGTGTGGATTCAGCAGTCTGCAAACACTTTCTGTGCAGAGTTTCAAAACAGGCGTTTTCAGCCCAATACCGGCATATGGAAGAAAGAGCAGAAAGCATAGGGAAATATCTGCTTCTATATCCAAAACGCAGCTATCTAACAGAACGGTTGTCAATGTGTGCACTCCACTTCCAGAGTTAAACCCGTGTGTGGATTCAGCAGTCTGCAAACACTTTCTGTGCAGAGTTTCAAAACCGGCGTTTTCAGCCCAATACCGGCATATGGAAGAAACAGCAGAAAGCACAGGGAAATATCTGCTTCTAAATCCAAAACCCAGCGATCTAACAGAACGGTTGTCAATGTGTGCACTCAACTTCCAGAGTTAAACCCGTGTTTGGATTCAGCCGTCTGCAAACACTTTCTGTGCAGAGTTTCAAAACAGGCGTTTTCAGCCCAATACCGGCATATGGAAGAAACAGCAGAAAGCACAGGGAAATATCTGCTTCTAAATCCAAAACGCAGTTATCTAACAGAACGGTTGTCAATGTGTTCACTCAACTTCCAGAGTTAAACCCGTGTGTGAATTCAGCAGTCAGCAAACACTTTCTGTGCAGAGTTTCAAAACAGGCGTTTTCAGCCCAATACCGGCATATGGAAGAAACAGCAGAAAGCACAGGGAAATATCTGCTTCTAAATCCAAAACGCAGCAATCTAACAGAACGGTTGTCAATGTGTGCACTCAACTTCCAGAGTTAAACCCGTGTGTGGATTCAGGAGTCTGCAAACACTTTCTGTGCAGAGTTTCAAAACAGGCGTTTTCAGCCCAATACCGGCATATGGAAGAAACAGCAGAAAGCACAGGGAAATATCTGCTTCTAAATCCAAAACCCAGCTATCTAACAGAACGGTTGTCAATGTGTGCACTCAACTTCCAGAGTTAAACAAGTGTGTGGATTCAGCAGTCTGCAAACACTTTCTGTGCAGAGTTTCAAAACAGGCGTTTTCAGCCCAATACCGGCATATGGAAGAAACAGCAGAAAGCACAGGGAAATATCTGCTTCTAAATCCAAAACGCAGCTATCTAACAGAACGGTTGTCAATGTGTGCACTCCACTTCCAGAGTTAAACCCGTGTGTGGATTCAGCAGTCTGCAAACACTTTCTGTGCAGAGTTTCAAAACAGGCGTTTTCAGCCCAATACCGGCATATGGAAGAAACAGCAGAAAGCACAGGGAAATATCTGCTTCTAAATCCAAAACGCAGCTATCTAACAGAACGGTTGTCAATGTGTGCACTCAACTTCCAGAGTTAAACCAGTGTGTGGATTCAGCAGTCTGCAAACACTTTCTGTGCAGAGTTTCAAAACAGGCGTTTTCAGCCCAATACCGGCATATGGAAGAAACAGCAGAAAGCACAGGGAAATATCTGCTTCTAAATCCAAAACGCAGCTATCTAACAGAACGGTTTTCAATGTTTGCACTCCACTTCCAGAGTTAAACCCGTGTGTGGATTCAGCAGTCTGCAAACACTTTCTGTGCAGAGTTTCAAAACAGGCGTTTTCAGCCCAATACCGGCATATGGAAGAAACAGCAGAAAGCACAGGGAAATATCTGCTTCTAAATCCAAAACGCAGCTATCTAACAGAACGGTTGTCAATGTGTGCACTCAACTTCCAGAGTTAAACCAGTGTGTGGATTCAGCAGTCTGCAAACACTTTCTGTGCAGAGTTTCAAAACAGGCGTTTTCAGCCCAATACCGGCATATGGAAGAAACAGCAGAAAGCACAGGGAAATATCTGCTTCTAAATCCAAAACGCAGCTATCTAACAGAACGGTTGTCAATGTGTGCACTCAACTTCCAGAGTTAAACCCGTGTGTGGATTCAGCAGTCAGCAAACACTTTCTGTGCAGAGTTTCAAAACAGGCATTTTCAGCCCAATACCGGCATATGGAAGAAACAGCAGAAAGCACAGGGAAATATCTGCTTCTAAATCCAAAACGCAGCTATCTAACAGAACGGTTGTCAATGTGTGCACTCAACTTCCAGAGTTAAACCCGTGTGTGGATTCAGCAGTCTGCAAACACTTTCTGTGCAGAGTTTCAAAACAGGCGTTTTCAGCCCAATACCGGCATATGGAAGAAACAGCAGAAAGCCCAGGGAAATATCTGCTTCTAAATCCAAAACGCAGCTATCTAACAGAACGGTTGTCAATGTGTGCACTCAAGTTCCAGAGTTAAACCCGTGTTTGGATTCAGCAGTCTGCAAACACTTTCTGTGCAGAGTTTCAAAACAGGCGTTTTCAGCCCAATACCGGCATATGGAAGAAACAGCAGAAAGCACAGGGAAATATCTGCTTCTAAATCCAAAACGCAGCTATCTAACAGAACGGTTGTCAATGTGTGCACTCCACTTTCAGAATTAAACCGGTGTGTGGATTCAGCAGTCTGCAAACACTTTCTGTGCAGAGTTTCAAAACAGGCGTTTTCAGCCCAATACCGGCATATGGAAGAAACAGCAGAAAGCACAGGGAAATATCTGCTTCTAAATCCAAAACGCAGCTATCTAACAGAACGGTTGTCAATGTGTTCACTCAACTTCCAGAGTTAAACCCGTGTGTGGATTCAGCAGTCTGCAAACACTTTCTGTGCAGAGTTTCAAAACAGGCGTTTTCAGCCCAATACCGGCATATGGAAGAAACAGCAGAAAGCACAGGGAAATATCTGCTTCTAAATCCAAAACGCAGCTATCTAACAGAACGGTTGTCAATGTGTGCACTCCACTTCCAGAGTTAAACCCGTGTGTGGATTCAGCAGTCTGCAAACACTTTCTGTGCAGAGTTTCAAAACAGGCGTTTTCAGCCCAATACCGGCATATGGAAGAAACAGCAGAAAGCCCAGGGAAATATCTGCTTCTAAATCCAAAACGCAGCTATCTAACAGAACGGTTGTCAATGTGTGCACTCAAGTCCCAGAGTTAAACCCGTGTTTGGATTCAGCAGTCTGCAAACACTTTCTGTGCAGAGTTTCAAAACAGGCGTTTTCAGCCCAATACCGGCATATGGAAGAAACAGCAGAAAGCACAGGGAAATATCTACTTCTAAATCCAAAACGCAGCTATCTAACAGAACGGTTGTCAATGTGTGCACTCAACTTCCAGAGTTAAACCCGTGTGTGAATTCAGCAGTCTGCAAACACTTTCTGTGCAGAGTTTCAAAACCGGCGTTTTCAGCCCAATACCGGCATATGGAAGAAACAGCAGAAAGCACAGGGAAATATCTGCTTCTAAATCCAAAACGCAGCTATCTAACAGAACGGTTGTCAATGTGTGCACTCCACTTCCAGAATTAAACCGGTGTGTGGATTCAGCAGTCTGCAAACACTTTCTGTGCAGAGTTTCAAAACAGGCGTTTTCAGCCCATTACCGGCATATGGAAGAAACAACAGAAACCACAGGGAAAAATCTGCTTCTAAATCCAAAACGGAGCTATCTAACAGAATGGTTGTCAATGTGTGCACTCCACTTCCAGAGTTAAACCCGTGTGTGGATTCAGCAGTCTGCAAACACTTTCTGTGCAGAGTTTCAAAACAGGCGTTTTCAGCCCAATACCGGCATATGGAAGAAACAGCAGAAAGCACAGGGAAATATCTGCTTCTAAATCCAAAACGCAGCTATCTAACAGAACGGTTGTCAATGTGTGCACTCCACTTCCAGAGATAAACCCGTGTGTGAATTCAGCAGTCTGCAAACACTTTCTGTGCAGAGTTTCAAAACAGGCGTTTTCAGCCCAATACCGGCATATGGAAGAAATAGCAGAAAGCACAGGGAAGTATCTGCTTCTAAATCCAAAACGCAGCTATCTAACAGAACGGTTGTCAATGTGTGCACTCCACTTCCAGAGTTAAACCCGTGTGTGGATTCAGCAGTCTGCAAACACTTTCTGTGCAGAGTTTCAAAACCGGCGTTTTCAGCCCAATACCGGCATATGGAAGAAACAGCAGAAAGCACAGGGAAATATCTGCTTCTAAATCCAAAACCCAGCGATCTAACAGAACGGTTGTCAATGTGTGCACTCAACTTCCAGAGTTAAACCCGTGTTTGGATTCAGCCGTCTGCAAACACTTTCTGTGCAGAGTTTCAAAACAGGCGTTTTCAGCCCAATACCGGCATATGGAAGAAACAGCAGAAAGCACAGGGAAATATCTGCTTCTAAATCCAAAACGCAGTTATCTAACAGAACGGTTGTCAATGTGTTCACTCAACTTCCAGAGTTAAACCCATGTGTGAATTCAGCAGTCAGCAAACACTTTCTGTGCAGAGTTTCAAAACAGGCGTTTTCAGCCCAATACCGGCATATGGAAGAAACAGCAGAAAGCACAGGGAAATATCTGCTTCTAAATCCAAAACGCAGCAATCTAACAGAACGGTTGTCAATGTGTGCACTCAACTTCCAGAGTTAAACCCGTGTGTGGATTCAGGAGTCTGCAAACACTTTCTGTGCAGAGTTTCAAAACAGGCGTTTTCAGCCCAATACCGGCATATGGAAGAAACAGCAGAAAGCACAGGGAAATATCTGCTTCTAAATCCAAAACCCAGCTATCTAACAGAACGGTTGTCAATGTGTGCACTCAACTTCCAGAGTTAAACAAGTGTGTGGATTCAGCAGTCTGCAAACACTTTCTGTGCAGAGTTTCAAAACAGGCGTTTTCAGCCCAATACCGGCATATGGAAGAAACAGCAGAAAGCACAGGGAAATATCTGCTTCTAAATCCAAAACGCAGCTATCTAACAGAACGGTTGTCAATGTGTGCACTCCACTTCCAGAGTTAAACCCGTGTGTGGATTCAGCAGTCTGCAAACACTTTCTGTGCAGAGTTTCAAAACAGGCGTTTTCAGCCCAATACCGGCATATGGAAGAAACAGCAGAAAGCACAGGGAAATATCTGCTTCTAAATCCAAAACGCAGCTATCTAACAGAACGGTTGTCAATGTGTGCACTCAACTTCCAGAGTTAAACCAGTGTGTGGATTCAGCAGTCTGCAAACACTTTCTGTGCAGAGTTTCAAAACAGGCGTTTTCAGCCCAATACCGGCATATGGAAGAAACAGCAGAAAGCACAGGGAAATATCTGCTTCTAAATCCAAAACGCAGCTATCTAACAGAACGGTTGTCAATGTTTGCACTCCACTTCCAGAGTTAAACCCGTGTGTGGATTCAGCAGTCTGCAAACACTTTCTGTGCAGAGTTTCAAAACAGGCGTTTTCAGCCCAATACCGGCATATGGAAGAAACAGCAGAAAGCACAGGGAAATATCTGCTTCTAAATCCAAAACGCAGCTATCTAACAGAACGGTTGTCAATGTGTGCACTCAACTTCCAGAGTTAAACCAGTGTGTGGATTCAGCAGTCTGCAAACACTTTCTGTGCAGAGTTTCAAAACAGGCGTTTTCAGCCCAATACCGGCATATGGAAGAAACAGCAGAAAGCACAGGGAAATATCTGCTTCTAAATCCAAAACGCAGCTATCTAACAGAACGGTTGTCAATGTGTGCACTCAACTTCCAGAGTTAAACCCGTGTGTGGATTCAGCAGTCAGCAAACACTTTCTGTGCAGAGTTTCAAAACAGGCATTTTCAGCCCAATACCGGCATATGGAAGAAACAGCAGAAAGCACAGGGAAATATCTGCTTCTAAATCCAAAACGCAGCTATCTAACAGAACGGTTGTCAATGTGTGCACTCAACTTCCAGAGTTAAACCCGTGTGTGGATTCAGCAGTCTGCAAACACTTTCTGTGCAGAGTTTCAAAACAGGCGTTTTCAGCCCAATACCGGCATATGGAAGAAACAGCAGAAAGCCCAGGGAAATATCTGCTTCTAAATCCAAAACGCAGCTATCTAACAGAACGGTTGTCAATGTGTGCACTCAAGTTCCAGAGTTAAACCCGTGTTTGGATTCAGCAGTCTGCAAACACTTTCTGTGCAGAGTTTCAAAACAGGCGTTTTCAGCCCAATACCGGCATATGGAAGAAACAGCAGAAAGCACAGGGAAATATCTGCTTCTAAATCCAAAACGCAGCTATCTAACAGAACGGTTGTCAATGTGTGCACTCAACTTCCAGAGTTAAACCCGTGTGTGAATTCAGCAGTCTGCAAACACTTTCTGTGCAGAGTTTCAAAACAGGCGTTTTCAGCCCAATACCGGCATATGGAAGAAACAGCAGAAAGCACAGGGAAATATCTGCTTCTAAATCCAAAACGCAGCTATCTAACAGAACGGTTGTCAATGTGTGCACTCCACTTCCAGAATTAAACCGGTGTGTGGATTCAGCAGTCTGCAAACACTTTCTGTGCAGAGTTTCAAAACAGGCGTTTTCAGCCCAATACCGGCATATGGAAGAAACAGCAGAAAGCACAGGGAAATATCTGCTTCTAAATCCAAAACGCAGCTATCTAACAGAACGGTTGTCAATGTGTGCACTCAACTTCCAGAGTTAAACCCGTGTGTGGATTCAGCAGTCTGCAAACACTTTCTGTGCAGAGTTTCAAAACAGGCGTTTTCAGCCCAATACCGGCATATGGAAGAAACAGCAGAAAGCACAGGGAAATATCTGCTTCTAAATCCAAAACGCAGCTATCTAACAGAACGGTTGTCAATGTGTGCACTCCACTTCCAGAGTTAAACCCGTGTGTGGATTCAGCAGTCTGCAAACACTTTCTGTGCAGAGTTTCAAAACAGGCGTTTTCAGCCCAATACCGGCATATGGAAGAAACAGCAGAAAGCCCAGGGAAATATCTGCTTCTAAATCCATAACGCAGCTATCTAACAGAACGGTTGTCAATGTGTGCACTCAAGTCCCAGAGTTAAACCCGTGTTTGGATTCAGCAGTCTGCAAACACTTTCTGTGCAGAGTTTCAAAACAGGCGTTTTCAGCCCAATACCGGCATATGGAAGAAACAGCAGAAAGCACAGGGAAATATCTACTTCTAAATCCAAAACGCAGCTATCTAACAGAACGGTTGTCAATGTGTGCACTCAACTTCCAGAGTTAAACCCGTGTGTGAATTCAGCAGTCTGCAAACACTTTCTGTGCAGAGTTTCAAAACCGGCGTTTTCAGCCCAATACCGGCATATGGAAGAAACAGCAGAAAGCACAGGGAAATATCTGCTTCTAAATCCAAAACGCAGCTATCTAACAGAACGGTTGTCAATGTGTGCACTCCACTTCCAGAATTAAACCGGTGTGTGGATTCAGCAGTCTGCAAACACTTTCTGTGCAGAGTTTCAAAACAGGCGTTTTCAGCCCAATACCGGCATATGGAAGAAACAACAGAAACCACAGGGAAAAATCTGCTTCTAAATCCAAAACGGAGCTATCTAACAGAATGGTTGTCAATGTGTGCACTCCACTTCCAGAGTTAAACCCGTGTGTGGATTCAGCAGTCTGCAAACACTTTCTGTGCAGAGTTTCAAAACAGGCGTTTTCAGCCCAATACCGGCATATGGAAGAAACAGCAGAAAGCACAGGGAAATATCTGCTTCTAAATCCAAAACGCAGCTATCTAACAGAACGGTTGTCAATGTGTGCACTCCACTTCCAGAGATAAACCCGTGTGTGAATTCAGCAGTCTGCAAACACTTTCTGTGCAGAGTTTCAAAACAGGCGTTTTCAGCCCAATACCGGCATATGGAAGAAATAGCAGAAAGCACAGGGAAGTATCTGCTTCTAAATCCAAAACGCAGCTATCTAACAGAACGGTTGTCAATGTGTGCACTCCACTTCCAGAGTTAAACCCGTGTGTGGATTCAGCAGTCTGCAAACACTTTCTGTGCAGAGTTTCAAAACAGGCGTTTTCAGCCCAATACCGGCATATGGAAGAAACAGCAGAAAGCACAGGGAAATATCTGCTTCTAAATCCAAAACGCAGCTATCTAACAGAACGGTTGTCAATGTGTGCACTCCACTTCCAGAGTTAAACCCGTGTGTGGATTCAGCAGTCTGCAAACACTTTCTGTGCAGAGTTTCAAAACAGGCGTTTTCAGCCCAATACCGGCATATGGAAGAAACAGCAGAAAGCACAGGGAAATATCTGCTTCTAAATCCAAAACGCAGCTATCTAACAGAACGGTTGTCAATGTGTGCACTCAACTTCCAGAGTTAAACCCGTGTGTGGATTCAGCAGTCTGCAAACACATTCTGTGCAGAGTTTCAAAACAGGCGTTTTCAGCCCAATACCGGCATATGGAAGAAACAGCAGAAAGCACAGGGAAATATCTGCTTCTAAATCCAAAACGCAGCTATCTAACAGAACGGTTGTCAATGTGTGCACTCAACTTCCAGAGTTAAACCCGTGTTTGGATTCAGCAGTCTGCAAACACTTTCTGTGCAGAGTTTCAAAACAGGCGTTTTCAGCCCAATACCGGCATATGGAAGAAACAGCAGAAAGCACAGGGAAATATCTGCTTCTAAATCCAAAACGCAGCTATCTAACAGAACGGTTGTCAATGTGTGCACTCCACTTCCAGAGTTAAACCCGTGTGTGGATTCAGCAGTCTGCAAACACTTTCTGTGCAGAGTTTCAAAACCGGCGTTTTCAGCCCAATACCGGCATATGGAAGAAACAGCAGAAAGCACAGGGAAATATCTGCTTCTAAATCCAAAACGCAGCTATCTAACAGAACGGTTGTCAATGTGTGCACTCCACTTCCAGAATTAAACCGGTGTGTGGATTCAGCAGTCTGCAAACACTTTCTGTGCAGAGTTTCAAAACAGGCGTTTTCAGCCCAATACCGGCATATGGAAGAAACAGCAGAAAGCACAGGGAAATATCTGCTTCTAAATCCAAAACGCAGCTATCTAACAGAACGGTTGTCAATGTGTGCACTCAACTTCCAGAGTTAAACCCGTGTGTGGATTCAGGAGTCTGCAAACACTTTCTGTGCAGAGTTTCAAAACAGGCGTTTTCAGCCCAATACCGGCATATGGAAGAAACAGCAGAAAGCACAGGGAAATATCTGCTTCTAAATCCAAAACGCAGCTATCTAACAGAACGGTTGTCAATGTGTGCACTCAACTTCCAGAGTTAAACAAGTGTGTGGATTCAGCAGTCTGCAAACACTTTCTGTGCAGAGTTTCAAAACAGGCGTTTTCAGCCCAATACCGGCATATGGAAGAAACAGCAGAAAGCACAGGGAAATATCTGCTTCTAAATCCAAAACGCAGCTATCTAACAGAACGGTTGTCAATGTGTGCACTCCACTTCCAGAGTTAAACCCGTGTGTGGATTCAGCAGTCTTCAAACACTTTCTGTGCAGAGTTTCAAAACAGGCGTTTTCAGCCCAATACCGGCATATGGAAGAAACAGCAGAAAGCACAGGGAAATATCTGCTTCTAAATCCAAAACGCAGCTATCTAACAGAACGGTTGTCAATGTGTGCACTCAACTTCCAGAGTTAAACCAGTGTGTGGATTCAGCAGTCTGCAAACACTTTCTGTGCAGAGTTTCAAAACAGGCGTTTTCAGCCCAATACCGGCATATGGAAGAAACAGCAGAAAGCACAGGGAAATATCTGCTTCTAAATCCAAAACGCAGCTATCTAACAGAACGGTTGTCAATGTTTGCACTCAACTTCCAGAGGTAAACCCGTGTGTGGATTCAGCAGTCTGCAAACACTTTCTGTGCAGAGTTTCAAAACAGGCGTTTTCAGCCCAATACCGGCATATGGAAGAAACAGCAGAAAGCACAGGGAAATATCTGCTTCTAAATCCAAAACGCAGCTATCTAACAGAACGGTTGTCAATGTGTGCACTCAACTTCCAGAGTTAAACCAGTGTGTGGATTCAGCAGTCTGCAAACACTTTCTGTGCAGAGTTTCAAAACAGGCGTTTTCAGCCCAATACCGGCATATGGAAGAAACAGCAGAAAGCACAGGGAAATATCTGCTTCTAAATCCAAAACGCAGCTATCTAACAGAACGGTTGTCAATGTGTGCACTCAAGTTCCAGAGTTAAACCCGTGTTTGGATTCAGCAGTCTGCAAACACTTTCTGTGCAGAGTTTCAAAACAGGCATTTTCAGCCCAATACCGGCATATGGAAGAAACAGCAGAAAGCACAGGGAAATATCTGCTTCTAAATCCAAAACGCAGCTATCTAACAGAACGGTTGTCAATGTGTGCACTCAACTTCCAGAGTTAAACCCGTGTGTGGATTCAGCAGTCTGCAAACACTTTCTGTGCAGAGTTTCAAAACAGGCGTTTTCAGCCCAATACCGGCATATGGAAGAAACAGCAGAAAGCCCAGGGAAATATCTGCTTCTAAATCCAAAACGCAGCTATCTAACAGAACGGTTGTCAATGTGTGCACTCAAGTTCCAGAGTTAAACCCGTGTTTGGATTCAGCAGTCTGCAAACACTTTCTGTGCAGAGTTTCAAAACAGGCGTTTTCAGCCCAATACCGGCATATGGAAGAAACAGCAGAAAGCACAGGGAAATATCTGCTTCTAAATCCAAAACGCAGCTATCTAACAGAACGGTTGTCAATGTGTGCACTCAACTTCCAGAGTTAAACCCGTGTGTGAATTCAGCAGTCTGCAAACACTTTCTGTGCAGAGTTTCAAAACAGGCGTTTTCAGCCCAATACCGGCATATGGAAGAAACAGCAGAAAGCACAGGGAAATATCTGCTTCTAAATCCAAAACGCAGCTATCTAACAGAACGGTTGTCAATGTGTGCACTCCACTTCCAGAATTAAACCGGTGTGTGGATTCAGCAGTCTGCAAACACTTTCTGTGCAGAGTTTCAAAACAGGCGTTTTCAGCCCAATACCGGCATATGGAAGAAACAGCAGAAAGCACAGGGAAATATCTGCTTCTAAATCCAAAACGCAGCTATCTAACAGAACGGTTGTCAATGTGTGCACTCAACTTCCAGAGTTAAACCCGTGTGTGGATTCAGCAGTCTGCAAACACTTTCTGTGCAGAGTTTCAAAACAGGCGTTTTCAGCCCAATACCGGCATATGGAAAATCAGCAGAAAGCACAGGGAAATATCTGCTTCTAAATCCAAAACGCAGCTATCTAACAGAACGGTTGTCAATGTCTGCACTCCACTTCCAGAGTTAAACCCGTGAGTGGATTCAGCAGTCTGCAAACACTTTCTGTGCAGAGTTTCAAAACAGGCGTTTTCAGCCCAATACCGGCATATGGAAGAAACAGCAGAAAGCACAGGGAAATATCTGCTTCTAAATCCAAAACGCAGCTATCTAACAGAACGGTTGTCAATGTGTGCACTCAACTTCCAGAGTTAAACCCGTGTGTGAATTCAGCAGTCTGCAAACACTTTCTGTGCAGAGTTTCAAAACAGGCGTTTTCAGCCCAATACCGGCATATGGAAGAAACAGCAGAAAGCACAGGGAAATATCTGCTTCTAAATCCAAAACGCAGCTATCTAACAGAACGGTTGTCAATGTGTGCACTCCACTTCCAGAGTTAAACCCGTGTGTGGATTCAGCAGTCTGCAAACACTTTCTGTGCAGAGTTTCAAAACAGGCGTTTTCAGCCCAATACCGGCATATGGAAGAAAGAGCAGAAAGCACAGGGAAATATCTGCTTCTAAATCCAAAACGCAGCTATCTAACAGAACGGTTGTCAATGTCTGCACTCCACTTCCAGAGTTAAACCCGTGTGTGGATTCAGCAGTCTGCAAACAATTTCTGTGCAGAGTTTCAAAACAGGCGTTTTCAGCCCAATACCGGCATATGGAAGAAACAGCAGAAAGCACAGGGAAATATCTGCTTCTAAATCCAAAACGCAGCTATCTAACAGAACGGTTGTCAATGTGTGCACTCCACTTCCAGAGTTAAACCCGTGTGTGAATTCAGCAGTCTGCAAACACTTTCTGTGCAGAGTTTCAAAACAGGCGTTTTCAGCCCAATACCGGCATATGGAAGAAACAGCAGAAAGCACAGGGAAGTATCTGCTTCTAAATCCAAAACGCAGCTATCTAACAGAACGGTTGTCAATGTGTGCACTCCACTTCCAGAGTTAAACCCGTGTGTGGATTCAGCAGTCTGCAAACACTTTCTGTGCAGAGTTTCAAAACAGGCGTTTTCAGCCCAATACCGGCATATGGAAGAAACAGCAGAAAGCCCAGGGAAATATCTGCTTCTAAATCCAAAACGCAGCTATCTAACAGAACGGTTGTCAATGTGTGCACTCAAGTCCCAGAGTTAAACCCGTGTTTGGATTCAGCAGTCTGCAAACACTTTCTGTGCAGAGTTTCAAAACAGGCGTTTTCAGCCCAATACCGGCATATGGAAGAAACAGCAGAAAGCACAGGGAAATATCTACTTCTAAATCCAAAACGCAGCTATCTAACAGAACGGTTGTCAATGTGTGCACTCAACTTCCAGAGTTAAACCCGTGTGTGAATTCAGCAGTCTGCAAACACTTTCTGTGCAGAGTTTCAAAACCGGCGTTTTCAGCCCAATACCGGCATATGGAAGAAACAGCAGAAAGCACAGGGAATTATCTGCTTCTAAATCCAAAACGCAGCTATCTAACAGAACGGTTGTCAATGTGTGCACTCCACTTCCAGAATTAAACCGGTGTGTGGATTCAGCAGTCTGCAAACACTTTCTGTGCAGAGTTTCAAAACAGGCGTTTTCAGCCCAATACCGGCATATGGAAGAAACAACAGAAACCACAGGGAAAAATCTGCTTCTAAATCCAAAACGGAGCTATCTAACAGAATGGTTGTCAATGTGTGCACTCCACTTCCAGAGTTAAACCCGTGTGTGGATTCAGCAGTCTGCAAACACTTTCTGTGCAGAGTTTCAAAACAGGCGTTTTCAGCCCAATACCGGCATATGGAAGAAACAGCAGAAAGCACAGGGAAATATCTGCTTCTAAATCCAAAACGCAGCTATCTAACAGAACGGTTGTCAATGTGTGCACTCCACTTCCAGAGATAAACCCGTGTGTGAATTCAGCAGTCTGCAAACACTTTCTGTGCAGAGTTTCAAAACAGGCGTTTTCAGCCCAATACCGGCATATGGAAGAAACAGCAGAAAGCACAGGGAAGTATCTGCTTCTAAATCCAAAACGCAGCTATCTAACAGAACGGTTGTCAATGTGTGCACTCCACTTCCAGAGTTAAACCCGTGTGTGGATTCAGCAGTCTGCAAACACTTTCTGTGCAGAGTTTCAAAACAGGCGTTTTCAGCCCAATACCGGCATATGGAAGAAACAGCAGAAAGCACAGGGAAATATCTGCTTCTAAATCCAAAACGCAGCTATCTAACAGAACGGTTGTCAATGTGTGCACTCCACTTCCAGAGTTAAACCCGTGTGTGGATTCAGCAGTCTGCAAACACTTTCTGTGCAGAGTTTCAAAACAGGCGTTTTCAGCCCAATACCGGCATATGGAAGAAACAGCAGAAAGCACAGGGAAATATCTGCTTCTAAATCCAAAACGCAGCTATCTAACAGAACGGTTGTCAATGTGTGCACTCAACTTCCAGAGTTAAACCCGTGTGTGGATTCAGCAGTCTGCAAACACATTCTGTGCAGAGTTTCAAAACAGGCGTTTTCAGCCCAATACCGGCATATGGAAGAAACAGCAGAAAGCACAGGGAAATATCTGCTTCTAAATCCAAAACGCAGCTATCTAACAGAACGGTTGTCAATGTGTGCACTCAACTTCCAGAGTTAAACCCGTGTTTGGATTCAGCAGTCTGCAAACACTTTCTGTGCAGAGTTTCAAAACAGGCGTTTTCAGCCCAATACCGGCATATGGAAGATACAGCAGAAAGCATAGGGAAATATCTGCTTCTAAATCCAAAACGCAGCTATCTAACAGAACGGTTGTCAATGTGTGCACTCCACTTCCAGAGTTAAACCCGTGTGTGGATTCAGCAGTCTGCAAACACTTTCTGTGCAGAGTTTCAAAACCGGCGTTTTCAGCCCAATACCGGCATATGGAAGAAACAGCAGAAAGCACAGGGAAATATCTGCTTCTAAATCCAAAACGCAGCTATCTAACAGAACGGTTGTCAATGTGTGCACTCCACTTCCAGAATTAAACCGGTGTGTGGATTCAGCAGTCTGCAAACACTTTCTGTGCAGAGTTTCAAAACAGGCGTTTTCAGCCCAATACCGGCATATGGAAGAAACAACAGAAACCACAGGGAAAAATCTGCTTCTAAATCCAAAACGGAGCTATCTAACAGAATGGTTGTCAATGTGTGCACTCCACTTCCAGAGTTAAACCCGTGTGTGGATTCAACAGTCTGCAAACACTTTCTGTGCAGAGTTTCAAAACAGGCGTTTTCAGTCCAATACCGGCATATGGAAGAAACAGCAGAAAGCACAGGGAAATATCTGCTTCTAAATCCAAAACGCAGCTATCTAACAGAACGGTTGTCAATGTGTGCACTCCACTTCCAGAGATAAACCCGTGTGTGAATTCAGCAGTCTGCAAACACTTTCTGTGCAGAGCTTCAAAACAGGCGTTTTCAGCCCAATACCGGCATATGGAAGAAACAGCAGAAAGCACAGGGCAATATCTGCTTCTAAATCCAAAACGCAGCTATCTAACAGAACGGTTGTCAATGTGTGCACTCAACTTCCAGAGTTAAACCCGTGTGTGGATTCAGCAGTCTGCAAACACTTTCTGTGCAGAGTTTCAAAACAGGCGTTTTCAGCCCAATACCGGCATATGGAAGAAAGAGCAGAAAGCATAGGGAAATATCTGCTTCTATATCCAAAACGCAGCTATCTAACAGAACGGTTGTCAATGTGTGCACTCCACTTCCAGAGTTAAACCCGTGTGTGGATTCAGCAGTCTGCAAACACTTTCTGTGCAGACTTTCAAAACCGGCGTTTTCAGCCCAATACCGGCATATGGAAGAAACAGCAGAAAGCACAGGGAAATATCTGCTTCTAAATCCAAAACCCAGCGATCTAACAGAACGGTTGTCAATGTGTGCACTCCACTTCCAGAGTTAAACCCGTGTGTGGATTCAGCAGTCTGCAAACACTTTCTGTGCAGAGTTTCAAAACCGGCGTTTTCAGCCCAATACCGGCATATGGAAGAAACAGCAGAAAGCACAGGGAAATATCTGCTTCTAAATCCAAAACCCAGCGATCTAACAGAACGGTTGTCAATGTGTGCACTCAACTTCCAGATTTAAACCCGTGTTTGGATTCAGCCGTCTGCAAACACTTTCTGTGCAGAGTTTCAAAACAGGCGTTTTCAGCCCAATACCGGCATATGGAAGAAACAGCAGAAAGCACAGGGAAATATCTGCTTCTAAATCCAAAACGCAGTTATCTAACAGAACGGTTGTCAATGTGTTCACTCAACTTCCAGAGTTAAACCCGTGTGTGAATTCAGCAGTCAGCAAACACTTTCTGTGCAGAGTTTCAAAACAGGCGTTTTCAGCCCAATACCGGCATATGGAAGAAACAGCAGAAAGCACAGGGAAATATCTGCTTCTAAATCCAAAACGCAGCAATCTAACAGAACGGTTGTCAATGTGTGCACTCAACTTCCAGAGTTAAACCCGTGTGTGGATTCAGCAGTCTGCAAACACTTTCTGTGCAGAGTTTCAAAACAGGCGTTTTCAGCCCAATACCGGCATATGGAAGAAACAGCAGAAAGCACAGGGAAATATCTGCTTCTAAATCCAAAACGCAGCTATCTAACAGAACGGTTGTCAATGTGTGCACTCAACTTCCAGAGTTAAACAAGTGTGTGGATTCAGCAGTCTGCAAACACTTTCTGTGCAGAGTTTCAAAACAGGCGTTTTCAGCCCAATACCGGCATATGGAAGAAACAGCAGAAAGCACAGGGAAATATCTGCTTCTAAATCCAAAACGCAGCTATCTAACAGAACGGTTGTCAATGTGTGCACTCCACTTCCAGAGTTAAACCCGTGTGTGGATTCAGCAGTCTGCAAACACTTTCTGTGCAGAGTTTCAAAACAGGCGTTTTCAGCCCAATACCGGCATATGGAAGAAACAGCAGAAAGCACAGGGAAATATCTGCTTCTAAATCCAAAACGCAGCTATCTAACAGAACGGTTGTCAATGTGTGCACTCAACTTCCAGAGTTAAACCAGTGTGTGGATTCAGCAGTCTGCAAACACTTTCTGTGCAGAGTTTCAAAACAGGCGTTTTCAGCCCAATACCGGCATATGGAAGAAACAGCAGAAAGCACAGGGAAATATCTGCTTCTAAATCCAAAACGCAGCTATCTAACAGAACGGTTGTCAATGTTTGCACTCAACTTCCAGAGGTAAACCCGTGTGTGGATTCAGCAGTCTGCAAACACTTTCTGTGCAGAGTTTCAAAACAGGCGTTTTCAGCCCAATACCGGCATATGGAAGAAACAGCAGAAAGCACAGGGAAATATCTGCTTCTAAATCCAAAACGCAGCTATCTAACAGAACGGTTGTCAATGTGTGCACTCAACTTCCAGAGTTAAACCAGTGTGTGGATTCAGCAGTCTGCAAACACTTTCTGTGCAGAGTTTCAAAACAGGCGTTTTCAGCCCAATACCGGCATATGGAAGAAACAGCAGAAAGCACAGGGAAATATCTGCTTCTAAATCCAAAACGCATCTATCTAACAGAACGGTTGTCAATGTGTGCACTCAAGTTCCAGAGTTAAACCCGTGTTTGGATTCAGCAGTCTGCAAACACTTTCTGTGCAGAGTTTCAAAACAGGCATTTTCAGCCCAATACCGGCATATGGAAGAAACAGCAGAAAGCACAGGGAAATATCTGCTTCTAAATCCAAAACGCAGCTATCTAACAGAACGGTTGTCAATGTGTGCACTCAACTTCCAGAGTTAAACCCGTGTTTGGATTCAGCAGTCTGCAAACACTTTCTGTGCAGAGTTTCAAAACAGGCGTTTTCAGCCCAATACCGGCATATGGAAGAAACAGCAGAAAGCACAGGGAAATATCTGCTTCTAAATCCAAAACGCAGTTATCTAACAGAACGGTTGTCAATGTGTTCACTCAACTTCCAGAGTTAAACCCGTGTGTGAATTCAGCAGTCAGCAAACACTTTCTGTGCAGAGTTTCAAAACAGGCGTTTTCAGCCCAATACCGGCATATGGAAGAAACAGCAGAAAGCACAGGGAAATATCTGCTTCTAAATCCAAAACGCAGCTATCTAACAGAACGGTTGTCAATGTGTGCACTCAACTTCCAGAGTTAAACCCGTGTGTGGATTCAGGAGTCTGCAAACAGTTTCTGTGCAGAGTTTCAAAACAGGCGTTTTCAGCCCAATACCGGCATATGGAAGAAACAGCAGAAAGCACAGGGAAATATCTGCTTCTAAATCCAAAACCCAGCTATCTAACAGAACGGTTGTCAATGTGTGCACTCAACTTCCAGAGTTAAACAAGTGTGTGGATTCAGCAGTCTGCAAACACTTTCTGTGCAGAGTTTCAAAACAGGCGTTTTCAGCCCAATACCGGCATATGGAAGAAACAGCAGAAAGCACAGGGAAATATCTGCTTCTAAATCCAAAACGCAGCTATCTAACAGAACGGTTGTCAATGTGTGCACTCCACTTCCAGAGTTAAACCCGTGTGTGGATTCAGCAGTCTGCAAACACTTTCTGTGCAGAGTTTCAAAACAGGCGTTTTCAGCCCAATACCGGCATATGGAAGAAACAGCAGAAAGCACAGGGAAATATCTGCTTCTAAATCCAAAACGCAGCTATCTAACAGAACGGTTGTCAATGTGTGCACTCAACTTCCAGAGTTAAACCAGTGTGTGGATTCAGCAGTCTGCAAACGCTTTCTGTGCAGAGTTTCAAAACAGGCGTTTTCAGCCCAATACCGGCATATGGAAGAAACAGCAGAAAGCACAGGGAAATATCTGCTTCTAAATCCAAAACGCAGCTATCTAACAGAACGGTTGTCAATGTTTGCACTCCACTTCCAGAGTTAAACCCGTGTGTGGATTCAGCAGTCTGCAAACACTTTCTGTGCAGAGTTTCAAAACAGGCGTTTTCAGCCCAATACCGGCATATGGAAGAAACAGCAGAAAGCACAGGGAAATATCTGCTTCTAAATCCAAAACGCAGCTATCTAACAGAACGGTTGTCAATGTGTGCACTCAACTTCCAGAGTTAAACCAGTGTGTGGATTCAGCAGTCTGCAAACACTTTCTGTGCAGAGTTTCAAAACAGGCGTTTTCAGCCCAATACCGGCATATGGAAGAAACAGCAGAAAGCACAGGGAAATATCTGCTTCTAAATCCAAAACGCAGCTATCTAACAGAACGGTTGTCAATGTGTGCACTCAAGTTCCAGAGTTAAACCCGTGTTTGGATTCAGCAGTCAGCAAACACTTTCTGTGCAGAGTTTCAAAACAGGCATTTTCAGCCCAATACCGGCATATGGAAGAAACAGCAGAAAGCACAGGGAAATATCTGCTTCTAAATCCAAAACGCAGCTATCTAACAGAACGGTTGTCAATGTGTGCATTCAACTTCCAGAGTTAAACCCGTGTGTGGATTCAGCAGTCTGCAAACACTTTCTGTGCAGAGTTTCAAAACAGGCGTTTTCAGCCCAATACCGGCATATGGAAGAAACAGCAGAAAGCCCAGGGAAATATCTGCTTCTAAATCCAAAACGCAGCTATCTAACAGAACGGTTGTCAATGTGTGCACTCAAGTTCCAGAGTTAAACCCGTGTTTGGATTCAGCAGTCTGCAAACACTTTCTGTGCAGAGTTTCAAAACAGGCGTTTTCAGCCCAATACCGGCATATGGAAGAAACAGCAGAAAGCACAGGGAAATATCTGCTTCTAAATCCAAAACGCAGCTATCTAACAGAACGGTTGTCAATGTGTGCACTCAACTTCCAGAGTTAAACCCGTGTGTGAATTCAGCAGTCTGCAAACACTTTCTGTGCAGAGTTTCAAAACAGGCGTTTTCAGCCCAATACCGGCATATGGAAGAAACAGCAGAAAGCACAAGGAAATATCTGCTTCTAAATCCAAAACGGAGCTATCTAACAGAACGGTTGTCAATGTGTGCACTCCACTTCCAGAATTAAACCGGTGTGTGGATTCAGCAGTCTGCAAACACTTTCTGTGCAGAGTTTCAAAACAGGCGTTTTCAGCCCAATACCGGCATATGGAAGAAACAGCAGAAAGCACAGGGAAATATCTGCTTCTAAATCCAAAACGCAGCTATCTAACAGAACGGTTGTCAATGTGTGCACTCAACTTCCAGAGTTAAACCCGTGTGTGGATTCAGCAGTCTGCAAACACTTTCTGTGCAGAGTTTCAAAACAGGCGTTTTCAGCCCAATACCGGCATATGGAAGAATCAGCAGAAAGCACAGGGAAATATCTGCTTCTAAATCCAAAACGCAGCTATCTAACAGAACGGTTGTCAATGTGTGCACTCCACTTCCAGAGTTAAACCCGTGTGTGGATTCAGCAGTCTGCAAACACTTTCTGTGCAGAGTTTCAAAACCGGCGTTTTCAGCCCAATACCGGCATATGGAAGAAACAGCAGAAAGCACAGGGAAATATCTGCTTCTAAATCCAAAACGCAGCTATCTAACAGAACGGTTGTCAATGTGTGCACTCCACTTCCAGAATTAAACCGGTGTGAATTTCAGCAGTCTGCAAACACTTTCTGTGCAGAGTTTCAAAACAGGCGTTTTCAGCCCAATACCGGCATATGGAAGAAACAACAGAAACCACAGGGAAAAATCTGCTTCTAAATCCAAAACGGAGCTATCTAACAGAATGGTTGTCAATGTGTGCACTCCACTTCCAGAGTTAAACCCGTGTGTGGATTCAACAGTCTGCAAATACTTTCTGTGCAGAGTTTCAAAACAGGCGTTTTCAGCCCAATACCGGCATATGGAAGAAACAGCAGAAAGCACAGGGAAATATCTGCTTCTAAATCCAAAACGCAGCTATCTAACAGAACGGTTGTCAATGTGTGCACTCCACTTCCAGAGATAAACCCGTGTGTGAATTCAGCAGTCTGCAAACACTTTCTGTGCAGAGCTTCAAAACAGGCGTTTTCAGCCCAATACCGGCATATGGAAGAAACAGCAGAAAGCACAGGGAAATATCTGCTTCTAAATCCAAAACGCAGCTATCTAACAGAACGGTTGTCAATGTGTGCACTCAACTTCCAGAGTTAAACCCGTGTGTGGATTCAGCAGTCTGCAAACACTTTCTGTGCAGAGTTTCAAAACAGGCGTTTTCAGCCCAATACCGGCATATGGAAGAAAGAGCAGAAAGCATAGGGAAATATCTGCTTCTATATCCAAAACGCAGCTATCTAACAGAACGGTTGTCAATGTGTGCACTCCACTTCCAGAGTTAAACCCGTGTGTGGATTCAGCAGTCTGCAAACACTTTCTGTGCAGAGTTTCAAAACCGGCGTTTTCAGCCCAATACCGGCATATGGAAGAAACAGCAGAAAGCACAGGGAAATATCTGCTTCTAAATCCAAAACCCAGCGATCTAACAGAACGGTTGTCAATGTGTGCACTCAACTTCCAGAGTTAAACCCGTGTTTGGATTCAGCCGTCTGCAAACACTTTCTGTGCAGAGTTTCAAAACAGGCGTTTTCAGCCCAATACCGGCATATGGAAGAAACAGCAGAAAGCACAGGGAAATATCTGCTTCTAAATCCAAAACGCAGTTATCTAACAGAACGGTTGTCAATGTGTTCACTCAACTTCCAGAGTTAAACCCGTGTGTGAATTCAGCAGTCAGCAAACACTTTCTGTGCAGAGTTTCAAAACAGGCGTTTTCAGCCCAATACCGGCATATGGAAGAAACAGCAGAAAGCACAGGGAAATATCTGCTTCTAAATCCAAAACGCAGCAATCTAACAGAACGGTTGTCAATGTGTGCACTCAACTTCCAGAGTTAAACCCGTGTGTGGATTCAGGAGTCTGCAAACACTTTCTGTGCAGAGTTTCAAAACAGGCGTTTTCAGCCCAATACCGGCATATGGAAGAAACAGCAGAAAGCACAGGGAAATATCTGCTTCTAAATCCAAAACCCAGCTATCTAACAGAACGGTTGTCAATGTGTGCACTCAACTTCCAGAGTTAAACAAGTGTGTGGATTCAGCAGTCTGCAAACACTTTCTGTGCAGAGTTTCAAAACAGGCGTTTTCAGCCCAATACCGGCATATGGAAGAAACAGCAGAAAGCACAGGGAAATATCTGCTTCTAAATCCAAAACGCAGCTATCTAACAGAACGGTTGTCAATGTGTGCACTCCACTTCCAGAGTTAAACCCGTGTGTGGATTCAGCAGTCTGCAAACACTTTCTGTGCAGAGTTTCAAAACAGGCGTTTTCAGCCCAATACCGGCATATGGAAGAAACAGCAGAAAGCACAGGGAAATATCTGCTTCTAAATCCAAAACGCAGCTATCTAACAGAACGGTTGTCAATGTGTGCACTCAACTTCCAGAGTTAAACCAGTGTGTGGATTCAGCAGTCTGCAAACACTTTCTGTGCAGAGTTTCAAAACAGGCGTTTTCAGCCCAATACCGGCATATGGAAGAAACAGCAGAAAGCACAGGGAAATATCTGCTTCTAAATCCAAAACGCAGCTATCTAACAGAACGGTTGTCAATGTTTGCACTCCACTTCCAGAGTTAAACCCGTGTGTGGATTCAGCAGTCTGCAAACACTTTCTGTGCAGAGTTTCAAAACAGGCGTTTTCAGCCCAATACCGGCATATGGAAGAAACAGCAGAAAGCACAGGGAAATATCTGCTTCTAAATCCAAAACGCAGCTATCTAACAGAACGGTTGTCAATGTGTGCACTCAACTTCCAGAGTTAAACCAGTGTGTGCATTCAGCAGTCTGCAAACACTTTCTGTGCAGAGTTTCAAAACAGGCGTTTTCAGCCCAATACCGGCATATGGAAGAAACAGCAGAAAGCACAGGGAAATATCTGCTTCTAAATCCAAAACGCAGCTATCTAACAGAACGGTTGTCAATGTGTGCACTCAAGTTCCAGAGTTAAACCCGTGTTTGGATTCAGCAGTCAGCAAACACTTTCTGTGCAGAGTTTCAAAACAGGCATTTTCAGCCCAATACCGGCATATGGAAGAAACAGCAGAAAGCACAGGGAAATATCTGCTTCTAAATCCAAAACGCAGCTATCTAACAGAACGGTTGTCAATGTGTGCACTCAACTTCCAGAGTTAAACCCGTGTGTGGATTCAGCAGTCTGCAAACACTTTCTGTGCAGAGTTTCAAAACAGGCGTTTTCAGCCCAATACCGGCATATGGAAGAAACAGCAGAAAGCCCAGGGAAATATCTGCTTCTAAATCCAAAACGCAGCTATCTAACAGAACGGTTGTCAATGTGTGCACTCAAGTTCCAGAGTTAAACCCGTGTTTGGATTCAGCAGTCTGCAAACACTTTCTGTGCAGAGTTTCAAAACAGGCGTTTTCAGCCCAATACCGGCATATGGAAGAAACAGCAGAAAGCACAGGGAAATATCTGCTTCTAAATCCAAAACGCAGCTATCTAACAGAACGGTTGTCAATGTGTGCACTCAACTTCCAGAGTTAAACCCGTGTGTGAATTCAGCAGTCTGCAAACACTTTCTGTGCAGAGTTTCAAAACAGGCGTTTTCAGCCCAATACCGGCATATGGAAGAAACAGCAGAAAGCACAGGGAAATATCTGCTTCTAAATCCAAAACGCAGCTATCTAACAGAACGGTTGTCAATGTGTGCACTCCACTTCCAGAATTAAACCGGTGTGTGGATTCAGCAGTCTGCAAACACTTTCTGTGCAGAGTTTCAAAACAGGCGTTTTCAGCCCAATACCGGCATATGGAAGAAACAGCAGAAAGCACAGGGAAATATCTGCTTCTAAATCCAAAACGCAGCTATCTAACAGAACGGTTGTCAATGTGTGCACTCAACTTCCAGAGTTAAACCCGTGTGTGGATTCAGCAGTCTGCAAACACTTTCTGTGCAGAGTTTCAAAACAGGCGTTTTCAGCCCAATACCGGCATATGGAAGAATCAGCAGAAAGCACAGGGAAATATCTGCTTCTAAATCCAAAACGCAGCTATCTAACAGAACGGTTGTCAATGTCTGCACTCCACTTCCAGAGTTAAACCCGTGAGTGGATTCAGCAGTCTGCAAACACTTTCTGTGCAGAGTTTCAAAACAGGCGTTTTCAGCCCAATACCGGCATATGGAAGAAACAGCAGAAAGCACAGGGAAATATCTGCTTCTAAATCCAAAACGCAGCTATCTAACAGAACGGTTGTCAATGTGTGCACTCAACTTCCAGAGTTAAACCCGTGTGTGAATTCAGCAGTCTGCAAACACTTTCTGTGCAGAGTTTCAAAACAGGCGTTTTCAGCCCAATACCGGCATATGGAAGAAACAGCAGAAAGCACAGGGAAATATCTGCTTCTAAATCCAAAACGCAGCTATCTAACAGAACGGTTGTCAATGCGTGCACTCCACTTCCAGAGTTAAACCCGTGTGTGGATTCAGCAGTCTGCAAACACTTTCTGTGCAGAGTTTCAAAACAGGCGTTTTCAGCCCAATACCGGCATATGGAAGAAACAGCAGAAAGCACAGGGAAATATCTGCTTCTAAATCCAAAACGCAGCTATCTAACAGAACGGTTGTCAATGTCTGCACTCCACTTCCAGAGTTAAACCCGTGTGTGGATTCAGCAGTCTGCAAACACTTTCTGTGCAGAGTTTCAAAACCGGCGTTTTCAGCCCAATACCGGCATATGGAAGAAACAGCAGAAAGCACAGGGAAATATCTGCTTCTAAATCCAAAACGCAGCTATCTAACAGAACGGTTGTCAATGTGTGCACTCCACTTCCAGAATTAAACCGGTGTGTGGATTCAGCAGTCTGCAAACACTTTCTGTGCAGAGTTTCAAAACAGGCGTTTTCAGCCCAATACCGGCATATGGAAGAAACAACAGAAACCACAGGGAAAAATCTGCTTCTAAATCCAAAACGGAGCTATCTAACAGAATGGTTGTCAATGTGTGCACTCCACTTCCAGAGTTAAACCCGTGTGTGGATTCAGCAGTCTGCAAACACTTTCTGTGCAGAGTTTCAAAACAGGCGTTTTCAGCCCAATACCGGCATATGGAAGAAACAGCAGAAAGCACAGGGAAATATCTGCTTCTAAATCAAAAACGCAGCTATCTAACAGAACGGTTGTCAATGTGTGCACTCCACTTCCAGAGATAAACCCGTGTGTGAATTCAGCAGTCTGCAAACACTTTCTGTGCAGAGCTTCAAAACAGGCGTTTTCAGCCCAATACCGGCATATGGAAGAAATAGCAGAAAGCACAGGGAAGTATCTGCTTCTAAATCCAAAACGCAGCTATCTAACAGAACGGTTGTCAATGTGTGCACTCCACTTCCAGAGTTAAACCCGTGTGTGGATTCAGCAGTCTGCAAACACTTTCTGTGCAGAGTTTCAAAACAGGCGTTTTCAGCCCAATACCGGCATATGGAAGAAACAGCAGAAAGCACAGGGAAATATCTGCTTCTAAATCCAAAACGCAGCTATCTAACAGAACGGTTGTCAATGTGTGCACTCAACTTCCAGAGTTAAACCCGTGTGTGGATTCAGCAGTCTGCAAACACATTCTGTGCAGAGTTTCAAAACAGGCGTTTTCAGCCCAATACCGGCATATGGAAGAAACAGCAGAAAGCACAGGGAAATATCTGCTTCTAAATCCAAAACGCAGCTATCTAACAGAACGGTTGTCAATGTGTGCACTCAACTTCCAGAGTTAAACCCGTGTTTGGATTCAGCAGTCTGCAAACACTTTCTGTGCAGAGTTTCAAAACAGGCGTTTTCAGCCCAATACCGGCATATGGAAGATACAGCAGAAAGCATAGGGAAATATCTGCTTCTAAATCCAAAACGCAGCTATCTAACAGAACGGTTGTCAATGTGTGCACTCCACTTCCAGAGTTAAACCCGTGTGTGGATTCAGCAGTCTGCAAACACTTTCTGTGCAGAGTTTCAAAACCGGCGTTTTCAGCCCAATACCGGCATATGGAAGAAACAGCAGAAAGCACAGGGAAATATCTGCTTCTAAATCCAAAACGCAGCTATCTAACAGAACGGTTGTCAATGTGTGCACTCCACTTCCAGAATTAAACCGGTGTGTGGATTCAGCAGTCTGCAAACACTTTCTGTGCAGAGTTTCAAAACAGGCGTTTTCAGCCCAATACCGGCATATGGAAGAAACAACAGAAACCACAGGGAAAAATCTGCTTCTAAATCCAAAACGGAGCTATCTAACAGAATGGTTGTCAATGTGTGCACTCCACTTCCAGAGTTAAACCCGTGTGTGGATTCAACAGTCTGCAAACACTTTCTGTGCAGAGTTTCAAAACAGGCGTTTTCAGCCCAATACCGGCATATGGAAGAAACAGCAGAAAGCACAGGGAAATATCTGCTTCTAAATCCAAAAAGCAGCTATCTAACAGAACGGTTGTCAATGTGTGCACTCCACTTCCAGAGATAAACCCGTGTGTGAATTCAGCAGTCTGCAAACACTTTCTGTGCAGAGCTTCAAAACAGGCGTTTTCAGCCCAATACCGGCATATGGAAGAAACAGCAGAAAGCACAGGGAAATATCTGCTTCTAAATCCAAAACGCAGCTATCTAACAGAACGGTTGTCAATGTGTGCACTCAACTTCCAGAGTTAAACCCGTGTGTGGATTCAGCAGTCTGCAAACACTTTCTGTGCAGAGTTTCAAAACAGGCGTTTTCAGCCCAATACCGGCATATGGAAGAAAGAGCAGAAAGCATAGGGAAATATCTGCTTCTATATCCAAAACGCAGCTATCTAACAGAACGGTTGTCAATGTGTGCACTCCACTTCCAGAGTTAATCCCGTGTGTGGATTCAGCAGTCTGCAAACACTTTCTGTGCAGAGTTTCAAAACCGGCGTTTTCAGCCCAATACCGGCATATGGAAGAAACAGCAGAAAGCACAGGGAAATATCTGCTTCTAAATCCAAAACCCAGCGATCTAACAGAACGGTTGTCAATGTGTGCACTCAACTTCCAGAGTTAAACCCGTGTTTGGATTCAGCCGTCTGCAAACACTTTCTGTGCAGAGTTTCAAAACAGGCGTTTTCAGCCCAATACCGGCATATGGAAGAAACAGCAGAAAGCACAGGGAAATATCTGCTTCTAAATCCAAAACGCAGTTATCTAACAGAACGGTTGTCAATGTGTTCACTCAACTTCCAGAGTTAAACCCGTGTGTGAATTCAGCAGTCAGCAAACACTTTCTGTGCAGAGTTTCAAAACAGGCGTTTTCAGCCCAATACCGGCATATGGAAAAAACAGCAGAAAGCACAGGGAAATATCTGCTTCTAAATCCAAAACGCAGCAATCTAACAGAACGGTTGTCAATGTGTGCACTCAACTTCCAGAGTTAAACCCGTGTGTGGATTCAGGAGTCTGCAAACACTTTCTGTGCAGAGTTTCAAAACAGGCGTTTTCAGCCCAATACCGGCATATGGAAGAAACAGCAGAAAGCACAGGGAAATATCTGCTTCTAAATCCAAAACCCAGCTATCTAACAGAACGGTTGTCAATGTGTGCACTCAACTTCCAGAGTTAAACAAGTGTGTGGATTCAGCAGTCTGCAAACACTTTCTGTGCAGAGTTTCAAAACAGGCGTTTTCAGCCCAATACCGGCATATGGAAGAAACAGCAGAAAGCACAGGGAAATATCTGCTTCTAAATCCAAAACGCAGCTATCTAACAGAACGGTTGTCAATGTGTGCACTCCACTTCCAGAGTTAAACCCGTGTGTGGATTCAGCAGTCTGCAAACACTTTCTGTGCAGAGTTTCAAAACAGGCGTTTTCAGCCCAATACCGGCATATGGAAGAAACAGCAGAAAGCACAGGGAAATATCTGCTTCTAAATCCAAAACGCAGCTATCTAACAGAACGGTTGTCAATGTGTGCACTCAACTTCCAGAGTTAAACCCGTGTGTGGATTCAGCAGTCTGCAAACACATTCTGTGCAGAGTTTCAAAACAGGCGTTTTCAGCCCAATACCGGCATATGGAAGAAACAGCAGAAAGCACAGGGAAATATCTGCTTCTAAATCCAAAACGCAGCTATCTAACAGAACGGTTGTCAATGTGTGCACTCAACTTCCAGAGTTAAACCCGTGTTTGGATTCAGCAGTCTGCAAACACTTTCTGTGCAGAGTTTCAAAACAGGCGTTTTCAGCCCAATACCGGCATATGGAAGATACAGCAGAAAGCATAGGGAAATATCTGCTTCTAAATCCAAAACGCAGCTATCTAACAGAACGGTTGTCAATGTGTGCACTCCACTTCCAGAGTTAAACCCGTGTGTGGATTCAGCAGTCTGCAAACACTTTCTGTGCAGAGTTTCAAAACCGGCGTTTTCAGCCCAATACCGGCATATGGAAGAAACAGCAGAAAGCACAGGGAAATATCTGCTTCTAAATCCAAAACGCAGCTATCTAACAGAACGGTTGTCAATGTGTGCACTCCACTTCCAGAATTAAACCGGTGTGTGGATTCAGCAGTCTGCAAACACTTTCTGTGCAGAGTTTCAAAACAGGCGTTTTCAGCCCAATACCGGCATATGGAAGAAACAACAGAAACCACAGGGAAAAATCTGCTTCTAAATCCAAAACGGAGCTATCTAACAGAATGGTTGTCAATGTGTGCACTCCACTTCCAGAGTTAAACCCGTGTGTGGATTCAACAGTCTGCAAACACTTTCTGTGCAGAGTTTCAAAACAGGCGTTTTCAGCCCAATACCGGCATATGGAAGAAACAGCAGAAAGCACAGGGAAATATCTGCTTCTAAATCCAAAAAGCAGCTATCTAACAGAACGGTTGTCAATGTGTGCACTCCACTTCCAGAGATAAACCCGTGTGTGAATTCAGCAGTCTGCAAACACTTTCTGTGCAGAGCTTCAAAACAGGCGTTTTCAGCCCAATACCGGCATATGGAAGAAACAGCAGAAAGCACAGGGAAATATCTGCTTCTAAATCCAAAACGCAGCTATCTAACAGAACGGTTGTCAATGTGTGCACTCAACTTCCAGAGTTAAACCCGTGTGTGGATTCAGCAGTCTGCAAACACTTTCTGTGCAGAGTTTCAAAACAGGCGTTTTCAGCCCAATACCGGCATATGGAAGAAAGAGCAGAAAGCATAGGGAAATATCTGCTTCTATATCCAAAACGCAGCTATCTAACAGAACGGTTGTCAATGTGTGCACTCCACTTCCAGAGTTAATCCCGTGTGTGGATTCAGCAGTCTGCAAACACTTTCTGTGCAGAGTTTCAAAACCGGCGTTTTCAGCCCAATACCGGCATATGGAAGAAACAGCAGAAAGCACAGGGAAATATCTGCTTCTAAATCCAAAACCCAGCGATCTAACAGAACGGTTGTCAATGTGTGCACTCAACTTCCAGAGTTAAACCCGTGTTTGGATTCAGCCGTCTGCAAACACTTTCTGTGCAGAGTTTCAAAACAGGCGTTTTCAGCCCAATACCGGCATAGGGAAGAAACAGCAGAAAGCACAGGGAAATATCTGCTTCTAAATCCATAACGCAGTTATCTAACAGAACGGTTGTCAATGTGTTCACTCAACTTCCAGAGTTAAACCCGTGTGTGAATTCAGCAGTCAGCAAACACTTTCTGTGCAGAGTTTCAAAACAGGCGTTTTCAGCCCAATACCGGCATATGGAAGAAACAGCAGAAAGCACAGGGAAATATCTGCTTCTAAATCCAAAACGCAGCAATCTAACAGAACGGTTGTCAATGTGTGCACTCAACTTCCAGAGTTAAACCCGTGTGTGGATTCAGGAGTCTGCAAACACTTTCTGTGCAGAGTTTCAAAACAGGCGTTTTCAGCCCAATACCGGCATATGGAAGAAACAGCAGAAAGCACAGGGAAATATCTGCTTCTAAATCCAAAACCCAGCTATCTAACAGAACGGTTGTCAATGTGTGCACTCAACTTCCAGAGTTAAACAAGTGTGTGGATTCAGCAGTCTGCAAACACTTTCTGTGCAGAGTTTCAAAACAGGCGTTTTCAGCCCAATACCGGCATATGGAAGAAACAGCAGAAAGCACAGGGAAATATCTGCTTCTAAATCCAAAACGCAGCTATCTAACAGAACGGTTGTCAATGTGTGCACTCCACTTCCAGAGTTAAACCCGTGTGTGGATTCAGCAGTCTGCAAACACTTTCTGTGCAGAGTTTCAAAACAGGCGTTTTCAGCCCAATACCGGCATATGGAAGAAACAGCAGAAAGCACAGGGAAATATCTGCTTCTAAATCCAAAACGCAGCTATCTAACAGAACGGTTGTCAATGTGTGCACTCAACTTCCAGAGTTAAACCAGTGTGTGGATTCAGCAGTCTGCAAACGCTTTCTGTGCAGAGTTTCAAAACAGGCGTTTTCAGCCCAATACCGGCATATGGAAGAAACAGCAGAAAGCACAGGGAAATATCTGCTTCTAAATCCAAAACGCAGCTATCTAACAGAACGGTTGTCAATGTTTGCACTCCACTTCCAGAGTTAAACCCGTGTGTGGATTCAGCAGTCTGCAAACACTTTCTGTGCAGAGTTTCAAAACAGGCGTTTTCAGCCCAATACCGGCATATGGAAGAAACAGCAGAAAGCACAGGGAAATATCTGCTTCTAAATCCAAAACGCAGCTATCTAACAGAACGGTTGTCAATGTGTGCACTCAACTTCCAGAGTTAAACCAGTGTGTGGATTCAGCAGTCTGCAAACACTTTCTGTGCAGAGTTTCAAAACAGGCGTTTTCAGCCCAATACCGGCATATGGAAGAAACAGCAGAAAGCACAGGGAAATATCTGCTTCTAAATCCAAAACGCAGCTATCTAACAGAACGGTTGTCAATGTGTGCACTCAAGTTCCAGAGTTAAACCCGTGTTTGGATTCAGCAGTCAGCAAACACTTTCTGTGCAGAGTTTCAAAACAGGCATTTTCAGCCCAATACCGGCATATGGAAGAAACAGCAGAAAGCACAGGGAAATATCTGCTTCTAAATCCAAAACGCAGCTATCTAACAGAACGGTTGTCAATGTGTGCATTCAACTTCCAGAGTTAAACCCGTGTGTGGATTCAGCAGTCTGCAAACACTTTCTGTGCAGAGTTTCAAAACAGGCGTTTTCAGCCCAATACCGGCATATGGAAGAAACAGCAGAAAGCCCAGGGAAATATCTGCTTCTAAATCCAAAACGCAGCTATCTAACAGAACGGTTGTCAATGTGTGCACTCAAGTTCCAGAGTTAAACCCGTGTTTGGATTCAGCAGTCTGCAAACACTTTCTGTGCAGAGTTTCAAAACAGGCGTTTTCAGCCCAATACCGGCATATGGAAGAAACAGCAGAAAGCACAGGGAAATATCTGCTTCTAAATCCAAAACGCAGCTATCTAACAGAACGGTTGTCAATGTGTGCACTCAACTTCCAGAGTTAAACCCGTGTGTGAATTCAGCAGTCTGCAAACACTTTCTGTGCAGAGTTTCAAAACAGGCGTTTTCAGCCCAATACCGGCATATGGAAGAAACAGCAGAAAGCACAGGGAAATATCTGCTTCTAAATCCAAAACGCAGCTATCTAACAGAACGGTTGTCAATGTGTGCACTCCACTTCCAGAATTAAACCGGTGTGTGGATTCAGCAGTCTGCAAACACTTTCTGTGCAGAGTTTCAAAACAGGCGTTTTCAGCCCAATACCGGCATATGGAAGAAACAGCAGAAAGCACAGGGAAATATCTGCTTCTAAATCCAAAACGCAGCTATCTAACAGAACGGTTGTCAATGTGTGCACTCAACTTCCAGAGTTAAACCCGTGTGTGGATTCAGCAGTCTGCAAACACTTTCTGTGCAGAGTTTCAAAACAGGCGTTTTCAGCCCAATACCGGCATATGGAAGAAAGAGCAGAAAGCATAGGGAAATATCTGCTTCTATATCCAAAACGCAGCTATCTAACAGAACGGTTGTCAATGTGTGCACTCCACTTCCAGAGTTAAACCCGTGTGTGGATTCAGCAGTCTGCAAACACTTTCTGTGCAGAGTTTCAAAACCGGCGTTTTCAGCCCAATACCGGCATATGGAAGAAACAGCAGAAAGCACAGGGAAATATCTGCTTCTAAATCCAAAACGCAGTTATCTAACAGAACGGTTGTCAATGTGTTCACTCAACTTCCAGAGTTAAACCCGTGTGTGAATTCAGCAGTCAGCAAACACTTTCTGTGCAGAGTTTCAAAACAGGCGTTTTCAGCCCAATACCGGCATATGGAAGAAACAGCAGAAAGCACAGGGAAATATCTGCTTCTAAATCCAAAACGCAGCAATCTAACAGAACGGTTGTCAATGTGTGCACTCAACTTCCAGAGTTAAACCCGTGTGTGGATTCAGGAGTCTGCAAACACTTTCTGTGCAGAGTTTCAAAACAGGCGTTTTCAGCCCAATACCGGCATATGGAAGAAACAGCAGAAAGCACAGGGAAATATCTGCTTCTAAATCCAAAACCCAGCTATCTAACAGAACGGTTGTCAATGTGTGCACTCAACTTCCAGAGTTAAACAAGTGTGTGGATTCAGCAGTCTGCAAACACTTTCTGTGCAGAGTTTCAAAACAGGCGTTTTCAGCCCAATACCGGCATATGGAAGAAACAGCAGAAAGCACAGGGAAATATCTGCTTCTAAATCCAAAACGCAGCTATCTAACAGAACGGTTGTCAATGTGTGCACTCCACTTCCAGAGTTAAACCCGTGTGTGGATTCAGCAGTCTGCAAACACTTTCTGTGCAGAGTTTCAAAACAGGCGTTTTCAGCCCAATACCGGCATATGGAAGAAACAGCAGAAAGCACAGGGAAATATCTGCTTCTAAATCCAAAACGCAGCTATCTAACAGAACGGTTGTCAATGTGTGCACTCCACATCCAGAGTTAAACCCGTGTGTGGATTCAGCAGTCTGCAAACACTTTCTGTGCAGAGTTTCAAAACAGGCGTTTTCAGCCCAATACCGGCATATGGAAGAAACAGCAGAAAGCACAGGGAAATATCTGCTTCTAAATCCAAAACGCAGCTATCTAACAGAACGGTTGTCAATGTTTGCACTCCACTTCCAGAGTTAAACCCGTGTGTGGATTCAGCAGTCTGCAAACACTTTCTGTGCAGAGTTTCAAAACAGGCGTTTTCAGCCCAATACCGGCATATGGAAGAAACAGCAGAAAGCACAGGGAAATATCTGCTTCTAAATCCAAAACGCAGCTATCTAACAGAACGGTTGTCAATGTGTGCACTCAACTTCCAGAGTTAAACCCGTGTGTGAATTCAGCAGTCTGCAAACACTTTCTGTGCAGAGTTTCAAAACAGGCGTTTTCAGCCCAATACCGGCATATGGAAGAAACAGCAGAAAACACAGGGAAATATCTGCTTCTAAATCCAAAACGCAGCTATCTAACAGAACGGTTGTCAATGCGTGCACTCGACTTCCAGAGTTAAACCCGTGTGTGGATTCAGCAGTCTGCAAACACTTTCTGTGCAGAGTTTCAAAACAGGCGTTTTCAGCCCAATACCGGCATATGGAAGAAAGAGCAGAAAGCACAGGGAAATATCTGCTTCTAAATCCAAAACGCAGCTATCTAACAGAACGGTTGTCAATGTCTGCACTCCACTTCCAGAGTTAAACCCGTGTGTGGATTCAGCAGTCTGCAAACAATTTCTGTGCAGAGTTTCAAAACAGGCGTTTTCAGCCCAATACCGGCATATGGAAGAAACAGCAGAAAGCACAGGGAAATATCTGCTTCTAAATCCAAAACGCAGCTATCTAACAGAACGGTTGTCAATGTGTGCACTCAACTTCCAGAGTTAAACCCGTGTGTGAATTCAGCAGTCTGCAAACACTTTCTGTGCAGAGTTTCAAAACAGGCGTTTTCAGCCCAATACCGGCATATGGAAGAAACAGCAGAAAGCACAGGGAAATATCTGCTTCTAAATCCAAAACGCAGCTATCTAACAGAACGGTTGTTAATGTGTGCACTCCTCTTCCAGAGTTAAACCCGTGTGTGGATTCAGCAGTCTGCAAACACTTTCTGTGCAGAGTTTCAAAACCGGCGTTTTCAGCCCAATACCGGCATATGGAAGAAACAGCAGAAAGCACAGGGAAATATCTGCTTCTAAATTCAAAACGCAGCTATCTAACAGAACGGTTGTCAATGTGTTCACTCAACTTCCAGAGTTAAACCCGTGTTTGGATTCAGCCGTCTGCAAACACTTTCTGTGCAGAGTTTCAAAACAGGCGTTTTCTGCCCAATACCGGCATATGGAAGAAACAGCAGAAAGCACAGGGAAATATCTGCTTCTAAATCCAAAACCCAGCTATCTAACAGAACGGTTGTCAATGTGTTCACTCAACTTCCAGAGTTAAACCCGTGTGTGAATTCAGCAGTCAGCAAACACTTTCTGTGCAGAGTTTCAAAACAGGCGTTTTCATCCCAATACCGGCATATGGAAGAAACAGCAGAAAGCACAGGGAAATATCTGCTTCTAAATCCAAAACGCAGCAATCTAACAGAACGGTTGTCAATGTCTGCACTCCACTTCCAGAGTTAAACCCGTGTGTGGATTCAGCAGTCTGCAAACACTTTCTGTGCAGAGTTTCAAAACAGGCGTTTTCAGCCCAATACCGGCATATGGAAGAAACAGCAGAAAGCACAGGGAAATATCTGCTTCTAAATCCAAAACCCAGCTATCTAACAGAACGGTTGTCAATGTGTGCACTCAACTTCCAGAGTTAAACCTGTGTGTGGATTCAGCAGTCTGCAAACACTTCCTGTGCAGAGTTTCAAAACAGGCGTTTTCAGCCCAATACCGGCATATGGAAGAAAGAGCAGAAAGCACAGGGAAATATCTGCTTCTAAATCCAAAACGCAGCTATCTAACAGAACGGTTGTCAATGTGTGCACTCAACTTCCAGAGTTAAACCCGTGTGTGGATTCAGCAGTCTGCAAACACTTTCTGTGCAGAGTTTCAAAACAGGCGTTTTCAGCCCAATACCGGCATATGGAAGAAACAACAGAAACCACAGGGAAAAATCTGCTTCTAAATCCAAAACGGAGCTATCTAACAGAATGGTTGTCAATGTGTGCACTCAACTTCCAGAGTTAAACACCTGTGTGAATTCAGCAGTCAGCAAACACTTTCTGTGCAGAGTTTCAAAACAGGCGTTTTCAGCCCAATACCGGCATAAGAAGAAACAGCAGAAAGCACAGGGAAATATCTGCTTCTAAATCCAAAACGCAGCTATCTAACAGAACGGTTGTCAATGTGTGCACTCAACTTCCAGAGTTAAACCCGTGTTTGGATTCAGCAGTCTGCAAACACTTTCTGTGCAGAGTTTCAAAACAGGCGTTTTCAGCCCAATACCGGCATATGGAAGAAACAGCAGAAAGCACAGGGAAATATCTGCTTCTAAATCCAAAACGCAGCTATCTAACAGAACGGTTGTCAATGTGTGCACTCCACTTCCAGAGTTAAACCCGTGTGTGGATTCAGCAGTCTGCAAACACTTTCTGTGCAGAGTTTCAAAACCGGCGTTTTCAGCCCAATACCGGCATATGGAAGAATCAGCAGAAAGCACAGGGAAATATCTGCGTCTAAATCCAAAACGCAGCTATCTAACAGAACGGTTGTCAATGTGTGCACTCCACTTCCAGAGTTAAACCCGTGTGTGGATTCAGCAGTCTGCAAACACTTTCTGTGCAGAGTTTCAAAACAGGCGTTTTCAGCCCAATACCGGCATATGGAAGAAACAGCAGAAAGCACAGGGAAATACCTGCTTCTAAATCCAAAACGCAGCTATCTAACAAAACGGTTGTCAATGTGTGCACTCAATTTCCAGAGTTAAACCCGTGTTTGGATTCAGCCGTCTGCAAACACTTTCTGTGCAGAGTTTCAAAACAGGCGTTTTCAGCCCAATACCGGCATATGGAAGAAACAGCAGAAAGCACAGGGAAATATCTGCTTCTAAATCCAAAACGCAGCTATCTAACAGAACGGTTGTCAATGTGTTCACTCCACTTCCAGAGTTAAACCCGTGTGTGAATTCAGCAGTCAGCAAACACTTTCTGTGCAGAGTTTCAAAACAGGCGTTTTCAGCCCAATACCGGCATATGGAAGAAACAGCAGAAAGCACAGGGAAATATCTGCTTCTAAATCCAAAACGCAGCTATCTAACAGAACGTTTGTCAATGTGTGCACTCAACTTCCAGAGTTAAACCCGTGTGTGGATTCAGCAGTCTGCAAACACTTTCTGTGCAGAGTTTCAAAACAGGCGTTTTCAGCCCAATACCGGCATATGGAAGAAACAGCAGAAAGCACAGGGAAATATCTCCTTCTAATTCCAAAACCCAGCTATCTAACAGAACGGTTGTCAATGTGTGCACTCAACTTCCAGAGTTAAACCCGTGTGTGGATTCAGCAGTCTGCAAACACTTTCTGTGCAGAGTTTCAAAACAGGCGTTTTCAGCCCAATACCGGCATATGGAAGAAACAGCAGAAAGCACAGGGAAATATCTGCTTCTAAATCCAAAACGCAGCTATCTAACAGAACGGTTGTCAATGTGTGCACTCCACTTCCAGAGTTAAACCCGTGTGTGGATTCAGCAGTCTGCAAACACTTTCTGTGCAGAGTTTCAAAACCGGCGTTTTCAGCCCAATACCGGCATATGGAAGAATCAGCAGAAAGCACAGGGAAATATCTGCGTCTAAATCCAAAACGCAGCTATCTAACAGAACGGTTGTCAATGTGTGCACTCCACTTCCAGAGTTAAACCCGTGTGTGGATTCAGCAGTCTGCAAACACTTTCTGTGCAGAGTTTCAAAACAGGCGTTTTCAGCCCAATACCGGCATATGGAAGAAACAGCAGAAAGCACAGGGAAATACCTGCTTCTAAATCCAAAACGCAGCTATCTAACAAAACGGTTGTCAATGTGTGCACTCAATTTCCAGAGTTAAACCCGTGTTTGGATTCAGCCGTCTGCAAACACTTTCTGTGCAGAGTTTCAAAACAGGCGTTTTCAGCCCAATACCGGCATATGGAAGAAACAGCAGAAAGCACAGGGAAATATCTGCTTCTAAATCCAAAACGCAGCTATCTAACAGAACGGTTGTCAATGTGTTCACTCCACTTCCAGAGTTAAACCCGTGTGTGAATTCAGCAGTCAGCAAACACTTTCTGTGCAGAGTTTCAAAACAGGCGTTTTCAGCCCAATACCGGCATATGGAAGAAACAGCAGAAAGCACAGGGAAATATCTGCTTCTAAATCCAAAACGCAGCTATCTAACAGAACGTTTGTCAATGTGTGCACTCAACTTCCAGAGTTAAACCCGTGTGTGGATTCAGCAGTCTGCAAACACTTTCTGTGCAGAGTTTCAAAACAGGCGTTTTCAGCCCAATACCGGCATATGGAAGAAACAGCAGAAAGCACAGGGAAATATCTCCTTCTAATTCCAAAACCCAGCTATCTAACAGAACGGTTGTCAATGTGTGCACTCAACTTCCAGAGTTAAACCCGTGTGTGGATTCAGCAGTCTGCAAACACTTTCTGTGCAGAGTTTCAAAACAGGCGTTTTCAGCCCAATACCGGCATATGGAAGAAACAGCAGAAAGCACAGGGAAATATCTGCTTCTAAATCCAAAACGCAGCTATCTAACAGAACGGTTGTCATTGTGTGCACTCCACTTCCAGAGTTAAACCCGTGTGTGGATTCAGCAGTCTGCAAACACTTTCTGTGCAGAGTTTCAAAACCGGCGTTTTCAGCCCAATACCGGCATATGGAAGAATCAGCAGAAAGCACAGGGAAATATCCGCTTCTAAATCCAAAACGGAGCTATCTAACAGAACGGTTGTCAATGTGTGCACTCCACTTCCAGAGTTAAACCCGTGTTTGGATTCAGCAGTCTGCAAACACTTTCTGTGCAGAGTTTCAAAACAGGCGTTTTCAGCCCAATACCGGCATATGGAAGAAACAGCAGAAAGCACAGGGAAATATCTGCTTCTAAATCCAAAACGCAGCTATCTAACAGAACGGTTGTCAATGTGTGCACTCAACTTCCAGAGTTAAACCCGTGTTTGGATTTAGCCGTTTGCAAACACTTTGTGTGCAGAGTTTCAAAACAGGCGTTTTCAGCCCAATACCGGCATATGGAAGAAACAGCAGAAAGCACAGGGAAATATCTGCTTCTAAATCCAAAACGCAGCTATCTAACAGAACGGTTGTCAATGTGTTCACTCAACTTCCAGAGTTAAACCCGTGTGTGAATTCAGCAGTCAGCAAACACTTTCTGTGCAGAGTTTCAAAACAGGCGTTTTCAGCCCAATACCGGCATATGGAAGAAACAGCAGAAAGCACAGGGAAATATCTGCTTCTAAATCCAAAACGCAGCTATCTAACAGAACGGTTGTCATTGTGTGCACTGCACTTCCAGAGTTAAACCCGTGTGTGGATTCAGCAGTCTGCAAACACTTTCTGTGCACAGTTTCAAAACCGGCGTTTTCAGCCCAATACCGGCATATGGAAGAATCAGCAGAAAGCACAGGGAAATATCCGCTTCTAAATCCAAAACGCAGCTATCTAACAGAACGGTTGTCAATGTGTGCACTCCACTTCCAGAGTTAAACCCGTGTGTGGATTCAGCAGTCAGCAAACACTTTCTGTGCAGAGTTTCAAAACAGGCGTTTTCAGCCCAATACCGGCATATGGAAGAAACAGCAGAAAGCACAGGGAAATATCTGCTTCTAAATCCAAAACGCAGCAATCTAACAGAACGGTTGTCAATGTGTGCACTCAACTTCCAGAGTTAAACCCGTGTGTGGATTCAGCAGTCTGCAAACACTTTCTGTGCAGAGTTTCAAAACAGGCGTTTTCTGCCCAATACCGGCATATGGAAGAAACAACAGAAACCACAGGGAAAAATCTGCTTCTAAATCCAAAACGGAGCTATCTAACAGAATGGTTGTCAATGTGTGCACTCAACTTCCAGAGTTAAACCCGTGTGTGGATTCAGCAGTCTGCAAACACTTTCTGTGCAGAGTTTCAAAACAGGCGTTTTTAGCCCAATACCGGCATATGGAAGAAACAGCAGAAAGCACAGGGAAATATCAGCTTCTAAATCCAAAACGCAGCTATCTAACAGAACGGTTGTCAATGTGTGCACTCAACTTCCAGAGTTAAACCCGTGTGTGAATTCAGCAGTCAGCAAACACTTTCTGTGCAGAGTTTCAAAACAGGCGTTTTCAGCCCAATACCGGCATAAGAAGAAACAGCAGAAAGCACAGGGAAATATCTGCTTCTAAATCCAAAACGCAGCTATCTAACAGAACGGTTGTCAATGTGTGCACTCAACTTCCAGAGTTAAACCCGTGTTTGGATTCAGCAGTCTGCAAACACTTTCTGTGCAGAGTTTCAAAACAGGCGTTTTCAGCCCAATACCGGCATATGGAAGAAACAGCAGAAAGCACAGGGAAATATCTGCTTCTAAATCCAAAACGCAGCTATCTAACAGAACGGTTGTCAATGTGTGCACTCCACTTCCAGAGTTAAACCCGTGTGTGGATTCAGCAGTCTGCAAACACTTTCTGTGCAGAGTTTCAAAACCGGCGTTTTCAGCCCAATACCGGCATATGGAAGAATCAGCAGAAAGCACAGGGAAATATCTGCTTCTAAATCCAAAACGCAGCTATCTAACAGAACGGTTGTCAATGTGTGCACTCCACTTCCAGAGTTAAACCCGTGTGTGGATTCAGCAGTCTGCAAACACTTTCTGTGCAGAGTTTCAAAACAGGCGTTTTCAGCCCAATACCGGCATATGGAAGAAACAGCAGAAAGCACAGGGAAATATCTGCTTCTAAATCCAAAACGCAGCTATCTAACAAAACGGTTGTCAATGTGTGCACTCAACTTCCAGAGTTAAACCCGTGTTTGGATTCAGCCGTCTGCAAACACTTTCTGTGCAGAGTTTCAAAACAGGCGTTTTCAGCCCAATACCGGCATATGGAAGAAACAGCAGAAAGCACAGGGAAATATCTGCTTCTAAATCCAAAACGCAGCTATCTAACAGAACGGTTGTCAATGTGTGCACTCAACTTCCAGAGTTAAACCCGTGTGTGGATTCAGCAGTCTGCAAACACTTTCTGTGCAGAGTTTCAAAACAGGCGTTTTCAGCCCAATACCGGCATATGGAAGAAACAACAGAAACCACAGGGAAAAATCTGCTTCTAATTCCAAAACGGAGCTATCTAACAGAATGGTTGTCAATGTGTGCACTCAACTTCCAGAGTTAAACACGTGTGTGAATTCAGCAGTCAGCAAACACTTTCTGTGCAGAGTTTCAAAACAGGCGTTTTCAGCCCAATACCGGCATAAGAAGAAACAGCAGAAAGCACAGGGAAATATCTGCTTCTAAATCCAAAACGCAGCTATCTAACAGAACGGTTGTCAATGTGTGCACTCAACTTCCAGAGTTAAACCCGTGTTTGGATTCAGCAGTCTGCAAACACTTTCTGTGCAGAGTTTCAAAACAGGCGTTTTCAGCCCAATACCGGCATATGGAAGAAACAGCAGAAAGCACAGGGAAATATCTGCTTCTAAATCCAAAACGCAGCTATCTAACAGATCGGTTGTCAATGTGTGCACTCCACTTCCAGAGTTAAACCCGTGTGTGGATTCAGCAGTCTGCAAACACTTTCTGTGCAGAGTTTCAAAACCGGCGTTTTCAGCCCAATACCGGCATAAGGAAGAATCAGCAGAAAGCACAGGGAAATATCTGCTTCTAAATCCAAAACGCAGCTATCTAACAGAACGGTTGTCAATGTGTGCACTCCACTTCCAGAGTTAAACCCGTGTGTGGATTCAGCAGTCTGCAAACACTTTCTGTGCAGAGTTTCAAAACAGGCGTTTTCAGCCCAATACCGGCATATGGAAGAAACAGCAGAAAGCACAGGGAAATATCTGCTTCTAAATCCAAAACGCAGCTATCTAACAGAACGGTTGTCATTGTGTGCACTGCACTTCCAGAGTTAAACCCGTGTGTGGATTCAGCAGTCTGCAAACACTTTCTGTGCAGAGTTTCAAAACCGGCGTTTTCAGCCCAATACCGGCATATGGAAGAATCAGCAGAAAGCACAGGGAAATATCCGCTTCTAAATCCAAAACGCAGCTATCTAACAGAACGGTTGTCAATGTGTGCACTCCACTTCCAGAGTTAAACCCGTGTGTGGATTCAGCAGTCTGCAAACACTTTCTGTGCAGAGTTTCAAAACAGGCGTTTTCAGCCCAATACCGGCATATGGAAGAAACAGCAGAAAGCACAGGGAAATATCTGCTTCTAAATCCAAAACGCAGCTATCTAACAGAACGGTTGTCAATGTGTGCACTCAACTTCCAGAGTTAAACCCGTGTTTGGATTCAGCCGTCTGCAAACACTTTCTGTGCAGAGTTTCAAAACAGGCGTTTTCAGCCCAATACCGGCATATGGAAGAAACAGCAGAAAGCACAGGGAAATATCTGCTTCTAAATCCAAAACGCAGCAATCTAACAGAACGGTTGTCAATGTGTGCACTCAACTTCCAGAGTTAAACCCGTGTGTGGATTCAGCAGTCTGCAAACAGTTTCTGTGCAGAGTTTCAAAACAGGCGTTTTCTGCCCAATACCGGCATATGGAAGAAACAACAGAAACCACAGGGAAAAATCTGCTTCTAAATCCAAAACGGAGCTATCTAACAGAATGGTTGTCAATGTGTGCACTCAACTTCCAGAGTTAAACCCGTGTGTGGATTCAGCAGTCTGCAAACACTTTCTGTGCAGAGTTTCAAAACCGGCGTTTTCAGCCCAATACCGGCATATGGAAGAATCAGCAGAAAGCACAGGGAAATATCTGCTTCTAAATCCAAAACGCAGCTATCTAACAGAACGGTTGTCAATGTGTGCACTCCACTTCCAGAGTTAAACCCGTGTTTGGATTCAGCCGTCTGCAAACACTTTCTGTGCAGAGTTTCAAAACAGGCGTTTTCAGCCAAATACCGGCATATGGAAGAAAGAGCAGAAAGCACAGGGAAATATCTGCTTCTAAATCCAAAACGCAGCTATCTAACAGAACGGTTGTCAATGTGTTCACTCAACTTCCAGAGTTAAACCCGTGTGTGAATTCAGCAGTCAGCAAACACTTTCTGTGCAGAGTTTCAAAACAGGCGTTTTCAGCCCAATACCGGCATATGGAAGAAACAGCAGAAAGCACAGGGAAATATCTGCTTCTAAATCCAGAACGGAGCTATCTAACAGAACGGTTGTCAATGTGTGCACTCAACTTCCAAAGTTAAACCCGTGTGTGGATTCAGCAGTCTGCAAACACTTTCTGTGCAGAGTTTCAAAACAGGCGTTTTCAGCCCAATACCGGCATATGGAAGAAACAGCAGAAAGCACAGGGAAATATCTGCTTCTAATTCCAAAACCCAGCTATCTAACAGAACGGTTGTCAATGTGTGCACTCAACTTCCAGAGTTAAACCCGTGTGTGGATTCAGCAGTCTGCAAACACTTTCTGTGCAGAGTTTCAAAACAGGCGTTTTCAGCCCAATACCGGCATATGGAAGAAACAGCAGAAAGCACAGGGAAATATCTGCTTCTAAATCCAAAACGCAGCTATCTAACAGAACGGTTGTCATTGTGTGCACTCCACTTCCAGAGTTAAACCCGTGTGTGGATTCAGCAGTCTGCAAACACTTTCTGTGCAGAGTTTCAAAACCGGCGTTTTCAGCCCAATACCGGCATATGGAAGAATCAGCAGAAAGCACAGGGAAATATCCGCTTCTAAATCCAAAACGCAGCTATCTAACAGAATGGTTGTCAATGTGTGCACTCAACTTCCAGAGTTAAACACGTGTGTGGATTCAGCAGTCTGCAAACACTTTCTGTGCAGAGTTTCAAAACAGGCGTTTTTAGCCCAATACCGGCATATGGAAGAAACAGCAGAAAGCACAGGGAAATATCAGCTTCTAAATCCAAAACGCAGCTATCTAACAGAACGGTTGTCAATGTGTGCACTCAACTTCCAGAGTTAAACCCGTGTGTGGATTCAGCAGTCTGCAAACACTTTCTGTGCAGAGTTTCAAAACCGGCGTTTTCAGCCCAATACCGGCATATGGAAGAATCAGCAGAAAGCACAGGGAAATATCTGCTTCTAAATCCAAAACTCAGCTATCTAACAGAACGGTTGTCAATGTGTGCACTCCACTTCCAGAGTTAAACCCGTGTGTGGATTCAGCAGTCTGCAAACACTTTCTGTGCAGAGTTTCAAAACAGGCGTTTTCAGCCCAATACCGGCATATGGAAGAAACAGCAGAAAGCACAGGGAAATATCTGCTTCTAAATCCAAAACGCAGCTATCTAACAGAACGGTTGTCAATGTGTGCACTCAACTTCCAGAGTTAAACCCGTGTATGGATTCAGCAGTCTGCAAACACTTTCTGTGCAGAGTTTCAAAACAGGCGTTTTCAGCCCAATACCGGCATATGGAAGAAACAGCAGAAAGCACAGTGAAATATCTGCTTCTAAATCCAAAACGCAGCTATCTAACAGAACGGTTGTCAATGTGTTCACTCAACTTCCAGAGTTAAACCCGTGTGTGAATTCAGCAGTCAGGAAACACTTTCTGTGCAGAGTTTCAAAACAGGCGTTTTCAGCCCAATACCGGCATATGGAAGAAACAGCAGAAAGCACAGGGAAATATCTGCTTCTAAATCCAAAACGCAGCAATCTCACAGAACGGTTGTCAATGTGTGCACTCAACTTCCAGAGTTAAACCCGTGTGTGGATTCAGCAGTCTGCAAACACTTTCTGTGCAGAGTTTCAAAACAGGCGTTTTCAGCCCAATACCGGCATATGGAAGAAACAGCAGAAAGCACAGGGAAATATCTGCTTCTAAATCCAAAACGCAGCTATCTAACAGAACGGTTGTCAATGTGTGCACTCAACTTCCAGAGTTAAACAAGTGTGTGGATTCAGCAGTCTGCAAACACTTTCTGTGCAGAGTTTCAAAACAGGCGTTTTCAGCCCAATACCGGCATATGGAAGAAACAGCAGAAAGCACAGGGAAATATCTGCTTCTAAATCCAAAACGCAGCTATCTAACAGAACGGTTGTCAATGTGTGCACTCCACTTCCAGAGTTAAACCCGTGTGTGGATTCAGCAGTCTGCAAACACTTTCTGTGCAGAGTTTCAAAACAGGCGTTTTCAGCCCAATACCGGCATATGGAAGAAACAGCAGAAAGCACAGGGAAATATCTGCTTCTAAATCCAAAACGCAGCTATCTAACAGAACGGTTGTCAATGTGTGCACTCAACTTCCAGAGTTAAACCAGTGTGTGGATTCAGCAGTCTGCAAACACTTTCTGTGCAGAGTTTCAAAACAGGCGTTTTCAGCCCAATACCGGCATATGGAAGAAACAGCAGAAAGCACAGGGAAATATCTGCTTCTAAATCCAAAACGCAGCTATCTAACAGAACGGTTGTCAATGTTTGCACTCAACTTCCAGAGGTAAACCCGTGTGTGGATTCAGCAGTCTGCAAACACTTTCTGTGCAGAGTTTCAAAACAGGCGTTTTCAGCCCAATACCGGCATATGGAAGAAACAGCAGAAAGCACAGGGAAATATCTGCTTCTAAATCCAAAACGCAGCTATCTAACAGAACGGTTGTCAATGTGTGCACTCAACTTCCAGAGTTAAACCAGTGTGTGGATTCAGCAGTCTGCAAACACTTTCTGTGCAGAGTTTCAAAACAGGCGTTTTCAGCCCAATACCGGCATATGGAAGAAACAGCAGAAAGCACAGGGAAATATCTGCTTCTAAATCCAAAACGCAGCTATCTAACAGAACGGTTGTCAATGTGTGCACTCAAGTTCCAGAGTTAAACCCGTGTTTGGATTCAGCAGTCTGCAAACACTTTCTGTGCAGAGTTTCAAAACAGGCATTTTCAGCCCAATACCGGCATATGGAAGAAACAGCAGAAAGCACAGGGAAATATCTGCTTCTAAATCCAAAACGCAGCTATCTAACAGAACGGTTGTCAATGTGTGCACTCAACTTCCAGAGTTAAACCCGTGTTTGGATTCAGCAGTCTGCAAACACTTTCTGTGCAGAGTTTCAAAACAGGCGTTTTCAGCCCAATACCGGCATATGGAAGAAACAGCAGAAAGCACAGGGAAATATCTGCTTCTAAATCCAAAACGCAGTTATCTAACAGAACGGTTGTCAATGTGTTCACTCAACTTCCAGAGTTAAACCCGTGTGTGAATTCAGCAGTCAGCAAACACTTTCTGTGCAGAGTTTCAAAACAGGCGTTTTCAGCCCAATACCGGCATATGGAAGAAACAGCAGAAAGCACAGGGAAATATCTGCTTCTAAATCCAAAACGCAGCAATCTAACAGAACGGTTGTCAATGTGTGCACTCAACTTCCAGAGTTAAACCCGTGTGTGGATTCAGGAGTCTGCAAACACTTTCTGTGCAGAGTTTCAAAACAGGCGTTTTCAGCCCAATACCGGCATATGGAAGAAACAGCAGAAAGCACAGGGAAATATCTGCTTCTAAATCCAAAACCCAGCTATCTAACAGAACGGTTGTCAATGTGTGCACTCAACTTCCAGAGTTAAACAAGTGTGTGGATTCAGCAGTCTGCAAACACTTTCTGTGCAGAGTTTCAAAACAGGCGTTTTCAGCCCAATACCGGCATATGGAAGAAACAGCAGAAAGCACAGGGAAATATCTGCTTCTAAATCCAAAACGCAGCTATCTAACAGAACGGTTGTCAATGTGTGCACTCCACTTCCAGAGTTAAACCCGTGTGTGGATTCAGCAGTCTGCAAACACTTTCTGTGCAGAGTTTCAAAACAGGCGTTTTCAGCCCAATACCGGCATATGGAAGAAACAGCAGAAAGCACAGGGAAATATCTGCTTCTAAATCCAAAACGCAGCTATCTAACAGAACGGTTGTCAATGTGTGCACTCAACTTCCAGAGTTAAACCAGTGTGTGGATTCAGCAGTCTGCAAACGCTTTCTGTGCAGAGTTTCAAAACAGGCGTTTTCAGCCCAATACCGGCATATGGAAGAAACAGCAGAAAGCACAGGGAAATATCTGCTTCTAAATCCAAAACGCAGCTATCTAACAGAACGGTTGTCAATGTTTGCACTCCACTTCCAGAGTTAAACCCGTGTGTGGATTCAGCAGTCTGCAAACACTTTCTGTGCAGAGTTTCAAAACAGGCGTTTTCAGCCCAATACCGGCATATGGAAGAAACAGCAGAAAGCACAGGGAAATATCTGCTTCTAAATCCAAAACGCAGCTATCTAACAGAACGGTTGTCAATGTGTGCACTCAACTTCCAGAGTTAAACCAGTGTGTGGATTCAGCAGTCTGCAAACACTTTCTGTGCAGAGTTTCAAAACAGGCGTTTTCAGCCCAATACCGGCATATGGAAGAAACAGCAGAAAGCACAGGGAAATATCTGCTTCTAAATCCAAAACGCAGCTATCTAACAGAACGGTTGTCAATGTGTGCACTCAACTTCCAGAGTTAAACCAGTGTGTGGATTCAGCAGTCTGCAAACACTTTCTGTGCAGAGTTTCAAAACAGGCGTTTTCAGCCCAATACCGGCATATGGAAGAAACAGCAGAAAGCACAGGGAAATATCTGCTTCTAAATCCAAAACGCAGCTATCTAACAGAACGGTTGTCAATGTTTGCACTCAACTTCCAGAGGTAAACCCGTGTGTGGATTCAGCAGTCTGCAAACACTTTCTGTGCAGAGTTTCAAAACAGGCGTTTTCAGCCCAATACCGGCATATGGAAGAAACAGCAGAAAGCACAGGGAAATATCTGCTTCTAAATCCAAAACGCAGCTATCTAACAGAACGGTTGTCAATGTGTGCACTCAACTTCCAGAGTTAAACCAGTGTGTGGATTCAGCAGTCTGCAAACACTTTCTGTGCAGAGTTTCAAAACAGGCGTTTTCAGCCCAATACCGGCATATGGAAGAAACAGCAGAAAGCACAGGGAAATATCTGCTTCTAAATCCAAAACGCAGCTATCTAACAGAACGGTTGTCAATGTGTGCACTCAAGTTCCAGAGTTAAACCCGTGTTTGGATTCAGCAGTCTGCAAACACTTTCTGTGCAGAGTTTCAAAACAGGCATTTTCAGCCCAATACCGGCATATGGAAGAAACAGCAGAAAGCACAGGGAAATATCTGCTTCTAAATCCAAAACGCAGCTATCTAACAGAACGGTTGTCAATGTGTGCACTCAACTTCCAGAGTTAAACCCGTGTTTGGATTCAGCAGTCTGCAAACACTTTCTGTGCAGAGTTTCAAAACAGGCGTTTTCAGCCCAATACCGGCATATGGAAGAAACAGCAGAAAGCACAGGGAAATATCTGCTTCTAAATCCAAAACGCAGTTATCTAACAGAACGGTTGTCAATGTGTTCACTCAACTTCCAGAGTTAAACCCGTGTGTGAATTCAGCAGTCAGCAAACACTTTCTGTGCAGAGTTTCAAAACAGGCGTTTTCAGCCCAATACCGGCATATGGAAGAAACAGCAGAAAGCACAGGGAAATATCTGCTTCTAAATCCAAAACGCAGCAATCTAACAGAACGGTTGTCAATGTGTGCACTCAACTTCCAGAGTTAAACCCGTGTGTGGATTCAGGAGTCTGCAAACACTTTCTGTGCAGAGTTTCAAAACAGGCGTTTTCAGCCCAATACCGGCATATGGAAGAAACAGCAGAAAGCACAGGGAAATATCTGCTTCTAAATCCAAAACCCAGCTATCTAACAGAACGGTTGTCAATGTGTGCACTCAACTTCCAGAGTTAAACAAGTGTGTGGATTCAGCAGTCTGCAAACACTTTCTGTGCAGAGTTTCAAAACAGGCGTTTTCAGCCCAATACCGGCATATGGAAGAAACAGCAGAAAGCACAGGGAAATATCTGCTTCTAAATCCAAAACGCAGCTATCTAACAGAACGGTTGTCAATGTGTGCACTCCACTTCCAGAGTTAAACCCGTGTGTGGATTCAGCAGTCTGCAAACACTTTCTGTGCAGAGTTTCAAAACAGGCGTTTTCAGCCCAATACCGGCATATGGAAGAAACAGCAGAAAGCACAGGGAAATATCTGCTTCTAAATCCAAAACGCAGCTATCTAACAGAACGGTTGTCAATGTGTGCACTCAACTTCCAGAGTTAAACCAGTGTGTGGATTCAGCAGTCTGCAAACACTTTCTGTGCAGAGTTTCAAAACAGGCGTTTTCAGCCCAATACCGGCATATGGAAGAAACAGCAGAAAGCACAGGGAAATATCTGCTTCTAAATCCAAAACGCAGCTATCTAACAGAACGGTTGTCAATGTGTGCACTCAACTTCCAGAGTTAAACCAGTGTGTGGATTCAGCAGTCTGCAAACACTTTCTGTGCAGAGTTTCAAAACAGGCGTTTTCAGCCCAATACCGGCATATGGAAGAAACAGCAGAAAGCACAGGGAAATATCTGCTTCTAAATCCAAAACGCAGCTATCTAACAGAACGGTTGTCAATGTTTGCACTCAACTTCCAGAGGTAAACCCGTGTGTGGATTCAGCAGTCTGCAAACACTTTCTGTGCAGAGTTTCAAAACAGGCGTTTTCAGCCCAATACCGGCATATGGAAGAAACAGCAGAAAGCACAGGGAAATATCTGCTTCTAAATCCAAAACGCAGCTATCTAACAGAACGGTTGTCAATGTGTGCACTCAACTTCCAGAGTTAAACCAGTGTGTGGATTCAGCAGTCTGCAAACACTTTCTGTGCAGAGTTTCAAAACAGGCGTTTTCAGCCCAATACCGGCATATGGAAGAAACAGCAGAAAGCACAGGGAAATATCTGCTTCTAAATCCAAAACGCAGCTATCTAACAGAACGGTTGTCAATGTGTGCACTCAAGTTCCAGAGTTAAACCCGTGTTTGGATTCAGCAGTCTGCAAACACTTTCTGTGCAGAGTTTCAAAACAGGCATTTTCAGCCCAATACCGGCATATGGAAGAAACAGCAGAAAGCACAGGGAAATATCTGCTTCTAAATCCAAAACGCAGCTATCTAACAGAACGGTTGTCAATGTGTGCACTCAACTTCCAGAGTTAAACCCGTGTTTGGATTCAGCAGTCTGCAAACACTTTCTGTGCAGAGTTTCAAAACAGGCGTTTTCAGCCCAATACCGGCATATGGAAGAAACAGCAGAAAGCACAGGGAAATATCTGCTTCTAAATCCAAAACGCAGTTATCTAACAGAACGGTTGTCAATGTGTTCACTCAACTTCCAGAGTTAAACCCGTGTGTGAATTCAGCAGTCAGCAAACACTTTCTGTGCAGAGTTTCAAAACAGGCGTTTTCAGCCCAATACCGGCATATGGAAGAAACAGCAGAAAGCACAGGGAAATATCTGCTTCTAAATCCAAAACGCAGCAATCTAACAGAACGGTTGTCAATGTGTGCACTCAACTTCCAGAGTTAAACCCGTGTGTGGATTCAGGAGTCTGCAAACACTTTCTGTGCAGAGTTTCAAAACAGGCGTTTTCAGCCCAATACCGGCATATGGAAGAAACAGCAGAAAGCACAGGGAAATATCTGCTTCTAAATCCAAAACCCAGCTATCTAACAGAACGGTTGTCAATGTGTGCACTCAACTTCCAGAGTTAAACAAGTGTGTGGATTCAGCAGTCTGCAAACACTTTCTGTGCAGAGTTTCAAAACAGGCGTTTTCAGCCCAATACCGGCATATGGAAGAAACAGCAGAAAGCACAGGGAAATATCTGCTTCTAAATCCAAAACGCAGCTATCTAACAGAACGGTTGTCAATGTGTGCACTCCACTTCCAGAGTTAAACCCGTGTGTGGATTCAGCAGTCTGCAAACACTTTCTGTGCAGAGTTTCAAAACAGGCGTTTTCAGCCCAATACCGGCATATGGAAGAAACAGCAGAAAGCACAGGGAAATATCTGCTTCTAAATCCAAAACGCAGCTATCTAACAGAACGGTTGTCAATGTGTGCACTCAACTTCCAGAGTTAAACCAGTGTGTGGATTCAGCAGTCTGCAAACGCTTTCTGTGCAGAGTTTCAAAACAGGCGTTTTCAGCCCAATACCGGCATATGGAAGAAACAGCAGAAAGCACAGGGAAATATCTGCTTCTAAATCCAAAACGCAGCTATCTAACAGAACGGTTGTCAATGTTTGCACTCCACTTCCAGAGTTAAACCCGTGTGTGGATTCAGCAGTCTGCAAACACTTTCTGTGCAGAGTTTCAAAACAGGCGTTTTCAGCCCAATACCGGCATATGGAAGAAACAGCAGAAAGCACAGGGAAATATCTGCTTCTAAATCCAAAACGCAGCTATCTAACAGAACGGTTGTCAATGTGTGCACTCAACTTCCAGAGTTAAACCAGTGTGTGGATTCAGCAGTCTGCAAACACTTTCTGTGCAGAGTTTCAAAACAGGCGTTTTCAGCCCAATACCGGCATATGGAAGAAACAGCAGAAAGCACAGGGAAATATCTGCTTCTAAATCCAAAACGCAGCTATCTAACAGAACGGTTGTCAATGTGTGCACTCAAGTTCCAGAGTTAAACCCGTGTTTGGATTCAGCAGTCAGCAAACACTTTCTGTGCAGAGTTTCAAAACAGGCATTTTCAGCCCAATACCGGCATATGGAAGAAACAGCAGAAAGCACAGGGAAATATCTGCTTCTAAATCCAAAACGCAGCTATCTAACAGAACGGTTGTCAATGTGTGCATTCAACTTCCAGAGTTAAACCCGTGTGTGGATTCAGCAGTCTGCAAACACTTTCTGTGCAGAGTTTCAAAACAGGCGTTTTCAGCCCAATACCGGCATATGGAAGAAACAGCAGAAAGCCCAGGGAAATATCTGCTTCTAAATCCAAAACGCAGCTATCTAACAGAACGGTTGTCAATGTGTGCACTCAAGTTCCAGAGTTAAACCCGTGTTTGGATTCAGCAGTCTGCAAACACTTTCTGTGCAGAGTTTCAAAACAGGCGTTTTCAGCCCAATACCGGCATATGGAAGAAACAGCAGAAAGCACAGGGAAATATCTGCTTCTAAATCCAAAACGCAGCTATCTAACAGAACGGTTGTCAATGTGTGCACTCAACTTCCAGAGTTAAACCCGTGTGTGAATTCAGCAGTCTGCAAACACTTTCTGTGCAGAGTTTCAAAACAGGCGTTTTCAGCCCAATACCGGCATATGGAAGAAACAGCAGAAAGCACAAGGAAATATCTGCTTCTAAATCCAAAACGCAGCTATCTAACAGAACGGTTGTCAATGTGTGCACTCCACTTCCAGAATTAAACCGGTGTGTGGATTCAGCAGTCTGCAAACACTTTCTGTGCAGAGTTTCAAAACAGGCGTTTTCAGCCCAATACCGGCATATGGAAGAAACAGCAGAAAGCACAGGGAAATATCTGCTTCTAAATCCAAAACGCAGCTATCTAACAGAACGGTTGTCAATGTGTGCACTCAACTTCCAGAGTTAAACCCGTGTGTGGATTCAGCAGTCTGCAAACACTTTCTGTGCAGAGTTTCAAAACAGGCGTTTTCAGCCCAATACCGGCATATGGAAGAATCAGCAGAAAGCACAGGGAAATATCTGCTTCTAAATCCAAAACGCAGCTATCTAACAGAACGGTTGTCAATGTGTGCACTCCACTTCCAGAGTTAAACCCGTGTGTGGATTCAGCAGTCTGCAAACACTTTCTGTGCAGAGTTTCAAAACCGGCGTTTTCAGCCCAATACCGGCATATGGAAGAAACAGCAGAAAGCACAGGGAAATATCTGCTTCTAAATCCAAAACGCAGCTATCTAACAGAACGGTTGTCAATGTGTGCACTCCACTTCCAGAATTAAACCGGTGTGAATTTCAGCAGTCTGCAAACACTTTCTGTGCAGAGTTTCAAAACAGGCGTTTTCAGCCCAATACCGGCATATGGAAGAAACAACAGAAACCACAGGGAAAAATCTGCTTCTAAATCCAAAACGGAGCTATCTAACAGAATGGTTGTCAATGTGTGCACTCCACTTCCAGAGTTAAACCCGTGTGTGGATTCAACAGTCTGCAAATACTTTCTGTGCAGAGTTTCAAAACAGGCGTTTTCAGCCCAATACCGGCATATGGAAGAAACAGCAGAAAGCACAGGGAAATATCTGCTTCTAAATCCAAAACGCAGCTATCTAACAGAACGGTTGTCAATGTGTGCACTCCACTTCCAGAGATAAACCCGTGTGTGAATTCAGCAGTCTGCAAACACTTTCTGTGCAGAGCTTCAAAACAGGCGTTTTCAGCCCAATACCGGCATATGGAAGAAACAGCAGAAAGCACAGGGAAATATCTGCTTCTAAATCCAAAACGCAGCTATCTAACAGAACGGTTGTCAATGTGTGCACTCAACTTCCAGAGTTAAACCCGTGTGTGGATTCAGCAGTCTGCAAACACTTTCTGTGCAGAGTTTCAAAACAGGCGTTTTCAGCCCAATACCGGCATATGGAAGAAAGAGCAGAAAGCATAGGGAAATATCTGCTTCTATATCCAAAACGCAGCTATCTAACAGAACGGTTGTCAATGTGTGCACTCCTCTTCCAGAGTTAAACCCGTGTGTGGATTCAGCAGTCTGCAAACACTTTCTGTGCAGAGTTTCAAAACCGGCGTTTTCAGCCCAATACCGGCATATGGAAGAAACAGCAGAAAGCACAGGGAAATATCTGCTTCTAAATCCAAAACCCAGCGATCTAACAGAACGGTTGTCAATGTGTGCACTCAACTTCCAGAGTTAAACCCGTGTTTGGATTCAGCCGTCTGCAAACACTTTCTGTGCAGAGTTTCAAAACAGGCGTTTTCAGCCCAATACCGGCATATGGAAGAAACAGCAGAAAGCACAGGGAAATATCTGCTTCTAAATCCAAAACGCAGTTATCTAACAGAACGGTTGTCAATGTGTTCACTCAACTTCCAGAGTTAAACCCGTGTGTGAATTCAGCAGTCAGCAAACACTTTCTGTGCAGAGTTTCAAAACAGGCGTTTTCAGCCCAATACCGGCATATGGAAGAAACAGCAGAAAGCACAGGGAAATATCTGCTTCTAAATCCAAAACGCAGCAATCTAACAGAACGGTTGTCAATGTGTGCACTCAACTTCCAGAGTTAAACCCGTGTGTGGATTCAGGAGTCTGCAAACACTTTCTGTGCAGAGTTTCAAAACAGGCGTTTTCAGCCCAATACCGGCATATGGAAGAAACAGCAGAAAGCACAGGGAAATATCTGCTTCTAAATCCAAAACCCAGCTATCTAACAGAACGGTTGTCAATGTGTGCACTCAACTTCCAGAGTTAAACAAGTGTGTGGATTCAGCAGTCTGCAAACACTTTCTGTGCAGAGTTTCAAAACAGGCGTTTTCAGCCCAATACCGGCATATGGAAGAAACAGCAGAAAGCACAGGGAAATATCTGCTTCTAAATCCAAAACGCAGCTATCTAACAGAACGGTTGTCAATGTGTGCACTCCACTTCCAGAGTTAAACCCGTGTGTGGATTCAGCAGTCTGCAAACACTTTCTGTGCAGAGTTTCAAAACAGGCGTTTTCAGCCCAATACCGGCATATGGAAGAAACAGCAGAAAGCACAGGGAAATATCTGCTTCTAAATCCAAAACGCAGCTATCTAACAGAACGGTTGTCAATGTGTGCACTCAACTTCCAGAGTTAAACCAGTGTGTGGATTCAGCAGTCTGCAAACACTTTCTGTGCAGAGTTTCAAAACAGGCGTTTTCAGCCCAATACCGGCATATGGAAGAAACAGCAGAAAGCACAGGGAAATATCTGCTTCTAAATCCAAAACGCAGCTATCTAACAGAACGGTTGTCAATGTTTGCACTCCACTTCCAGAGTTAAACCCGTGTGTGGATTCAGCAGTCTGCAAACACTTTCTGTGCAGAGTTTCAAAACAGGCGTTTTCAGCCCAATACCGGCATATGGAAGAAACAGCAGAAAGCACAGGGAAATATCTGCTTCTAAATCCAAAACGCAGCTATCTAACAGAACGGTTGTCAATGTGTGCACTCAACTTCCAGAGTTAAACCAGTGTGTGCATTCAGCAGTCTGCAAACACTTTCTGTGCAGAGTTTCAAAACAGGCGTTTTCAGCCCAATACCGGCATATGGAAGAAACAGCAGAAAGCACAGGGAAATATCTGCTTCTAAATCCAAAACGCAGCTATCTAACAGAACGGTTGTCAATGTGTGCACTCAAGTTCCAGAGTTAAACCCGTGTTTGGATTCAGCAGTCAGCAAACACTTTCTGTGCAGAGTTTCAAAACAGGCATTTTCAGCCCAATACCGGCATATGGAAGAAACAGCAGAAAGCACAGGGAAATATCTGCTTCTAAATCCAAAACGCAGCTATCTAACAGAACGGTTGTCAATGTGTGCACTCAACTTCCAGAGTTAAACCCGTGTGTGGATTCAGCAGTCTGCAAACACTTTCTGTGCAGAGTTTCAAAACAGGCGTTTTCAGCCCAATACCGGCATATGGAAGAAACAGCAGAAAGCCCAGGGAAATATCTGCTTCTAAATCCAAAACGCAGCTATCTAACAGAACGGTTGTCAATGTGTGCACTCAAGTTCCAGAGTTAAACCCGTGTTTGGATTCAGCAGTCTGCAAACACTTTCTGTGCAGAGTTTCAAAACAGGCGTTTTCAGCCCAATACCGGCATATGGAAGAAACAGCAGAAAGCACAGGGAAATATCTGCTTCTAAATCCAAAACGCAGCTATCTAACAGAACGGTTGTCAATGTGTGCACTCAACTTCCAGAGTTAAACCCGTGTGTGAATTCAGCAGTCTGCAAACACTTTCTGTGCAGAGTTTCAAAACAGGCGTTTTCAGCCCAATACCGGCATATGGAAGAAACAGCAGAAAGCACAGGGAAATATCTGCTTCTAAATCCAAAACGCAGCTATCTAACAGAACGGTTGTCAATGTGTGCACTCCACTTCCAGAATTAAACCGGTGTGTGGATTCAGCAGTCTGCAAACACTTTCTGTGCAGAGTTTCAAAACAGGCGTTTTCAGCCCAATACCGGCATATGGAAGAAACAGCAGAAAGCACAGGGAAATATCTGCTTCTAAATCCAAAACGCAGCTATCTAACAGAACGGTTGTCAATGTGTGCACTCAACTTCCAGAGTTAAACCCGTGTGTGGATTCAGCAGTCTGCAAACACTTTCTGTGCAGAGTTTCAAAACAGGCGTTTTCAGCCCAATACCGGCATATGGAAGAATCAGCAGAAAGCACAGGGAAATATCTGCTTCTAAATCCAAAACGCAGCTATCTAACAGAACGGTTGTCAATGTCTGCACTCCACTTCCAGAGTTAAACCCGTGAGTGGATTCAGCAGTCTGCAAACACTTTCTGTGCAGAGTTTCAAAACAGGCGTTTTCAGCCCAATACCGGCATATGGAAGAAACAGCAGAAAGCACAGGGAAATATCTGCTTCTAAATCCAAAACGCAGCTATCTAACAGAACGGTTGTCAATGTGTGCACTCAACTTCCAGAGTTAAACCCGTGTGTGAATTCAGCAGTCTGCAAACACTTTCTGTGCAGAGTTTCAAAACAGGCGTTTTCAGCCCAATACCGGCATATGGAAGAAACAGCAGAAAGCACAGGGAAATATCTGCTTCTAAATCCAAAACGCAGCTATCTAACAGAACGGTTGTCAATGCGTGCACTCCACTTCCAGAGTTAAACCCGTGTGTGGATTCAGCAGTCTGCAAACACTTTCTGTGCAGAGTTTCAAAACAGGCGTTTTCAGCCCAATACCGGCATATGGAAGAAACAGCAGAAAGCACAGGGAAATATCTGCTTCTAAATCCAAAACGCAGCTATCTAACAGAACGGTTGTCAATGTCTGCACTCCACTTCCAGAGTTAAACCCGTGTGTGGATTCAGCAGTCTGCAAACACTTTCTGTGCAGAGTTTCAAAACCGGCGTTTTCAGCCCAATACCGGCATATGGAAGAAACAGCAGAAAGCACAGGGAAATATCTGCTTCTAAATCCAAAACGCAGCTATCTAACAGAACGGTTGTCAATGTGTGCACTCCACTTCCAGAATTAAACCGGTGTGTGGATTCAGCAGTCTGCAAACACTTTCTGTGCAGAGTTTCAAAACAGGCGTTTTCAGCCCAATACCGGCATATGGAAGAAACAACAGAAACCACAGGGAAAAATCTGCTTCTAAATCCAAAACGGAGCTATCTAACAGAATGGTTGTCAATGTGTGCACTCCACTTCCAGAGTTAAACCCGTGTGTGGATTCAGCAGTCTGCAAACACTTTCTGTGCAGAGTTTCAAAACAGGCGTTTTCAGCCCAATACCGGCATATGGAAGAAACAGCAGAAAGCACAGGGAAATATCTGCTTCTAAATCAAAAACGCAGCTATCTAACAGAACGGTTGTCAATGTGTGCACTCCACTTCCAGAGATAAACCCGTGTGTGAATTCAGCAGTCTGCAAACACTTTCTGTGCAGAGTTTCAAAACAGGCGTTTTCAGCCCAATACCGGCATATGGAAGAAATAGCAGAAAGCACAGGGAAGTATCTGCTTCTAAATCCAAAACGCAGCTATCTAACAGAACGGTTGTCAATGTGTGCACTCCACTTCCAGAGTTAAACCCGTGTGTGGATTCAGCAGTCTGCAAACACTTTCTGTGCAGAGTTTCAAAACAGGCGTTTTCAGCCCAATACCGGCATATGGAAGAAACAGCAGAAAGCACAGGGAAATATCTGCTTCTAAATCCAAAACGCAGCTATCTAACAGAACGGTTGTCAATGTGTGCACTCAACTTCCAGAGTTAAACCCGTGTGTGGATTCAGCAGTCTGCAAACACATTCTGTGCAGAGTTTCAAAACAGGCGTTTTCAGCCCAATACCGGCATATGGAAGAAACAGCAGAAAGCACAGGGAAATATCTGCTTCTAAATCCAAAACGCAGCTATCTAACAGAACGGTTGTCAATGTGTGCACTCAACTTCCAGAGTTAAACCCGTGTTTGGATTCAGCAGTCTGCAAACACTTTCTGTGCAGAGTTTCAAAACAGGCGTTTTCAGCCCAATACCGGCATATGGAAGATACAGCAGAAAGCATAGGGAAATATCTGCTTCTAAATCCAAAACGCAGCTATCTAACAGAACGGTTGTCAATGTGTGCACTCCACTTCCAGAGTTAAACCCGTGTGTGGATTCAGCAGTCTGCAAACACTTTCTGTGCAGAGTTTCAAAACCGGCGTTTTCAGCCCAATACCGGCATATGGAAGAAACAGCAGAAAGCACAGGGAAATATCTGCTTCTAAATCCAAAACGCAGCTATCTAACAGAACGGTTGTCAATGTGTGCACTCCTCTTCCAGAATTAAACCGGTGTGTGGATTCAGCAGTCTGCAAACACTTTCTGTGCAGAGTTTCAAAACAGGCGTTTTCAGCCCAATACCGGCATATGGAAGAAACAACAGAAACCACAGGGAAAAATCTGCTTCTAAATCCAAAACGGAGCTATCTAACAGAATGGTTGTCAATGTGTGCACTCCACTTCCAGAGTTAAACCCGTGTGTGGATTCAACAGTCTGCAAACACTTTCTGTGCAGAGTTTCAAAACAGGCGTTTTCAGCCCAATACCGGCATATGGAAGAAACAGCAGAAAGCACAGGGAAATATCTGCTTCTAAATCCAAAACGCAGCTATCTAACAGAACGGTTGTCAATGTGTGCACTCCACTTCCAGAGATAAACCCGTGTGTGAATTCAGCAGTCTGCAAACACTTTCTGTGCAGAGCTTCAAAACAGGCGTTTTCAGCCCAATACCGGCATATGGAAGAAACAGCAGAAAGCACAGGGAAATATCTGCTTCTAAATCCAAAACGCAGCTATCTAACAGAACGGTTGTCAATGTGTGCACTCAACTTCCAGAGTTAAACCCGTGTGTGGATTCAGCAGTCTGCAAACACTTTCTGTGCAGAGTTTCAAAACAGGCGTTTTCAGCCCAATACCGGCATATGGAAGAAAGAGCAGAAAGCATAGGGAAATATCTGCTTCTATATCCAAAACGCAGCTATCTAACAGAACGGTTGTCAATGTGTGCACTCCACTTCCAGAGTTAATCCCGTGTGTGGATTCAGCAGTCTGCAAACACTTTCTGTGCAGAGTTTCAAAACCGGCGTTTTCAGCCCAATACCGGCATATGGAAGAAACAGCAGAAAGCACAGGGAAATATCTGCTTCTAAATCCAAAACCCAGCGATCTAACAGAACGGTTGTCAATGTGTGCACTCAACTTCCAGAGTTAAACCCGTGTTTGGATTCAGCCGTCTGCAAACACTTTCTGTGCAGAGTTTCAAAACAGGCGTTTTCAGCCCAATACCGGCATATGGAAGAAACAGCAGAAAGCACAGGGAAATATCTGCTTCTAAATCCAAAACGCAGTTATCTAACAGAACGGTTGTCAATGTGTTCACTCAACTTCCAGAGTTAAACCCGTGTGTGAATTCAGCAGTCAGCAAACACTTTCTGTGCAGAGTTTCAAAACAGGCGTTTTCAGCCCAATACCGGCATATGGAAAAAACAGCAGAAAGCACAGGGAAATATCTGCTTCTAAATCCAAAACGCAGCAATCTAACAGAACGGTTGTCAATGTGTGCACTCAACTTCCAGAGTTAAACCCGTGTGTGGATTCAGGAGTCTGCAAACACTTTCTGTGCAGAGTTTCAAAACAGGCGTTTTCAGCCCAATACCGGCATATGGAAGAAACAGCAGAAAGCACAGGGAAATATCTGCTTCTAAATCCAAAACCCAGCTATCTAACAGAACGGTTGTCAATGTGTGCACTCAACTTCCAGAGTTAAACAAGTGTGTGGATTCAGCAGTCTGCAAACACTTTCTGTGCAGAGTTTCAAAACAGGCGTTTTCAGCCCAATACCGGCATATGGAAGAAACAGCAGAAAGCACAGGGAAATATCTGCTTCTAAATCCAAAACGCAGCTATCTAACAGAACGGTTGTCAATGTGTGCACTCCACTTCCAGAGTTAAACCCGTGTGTGGATTCAGCAGTCTGCAAACACTTTCTGTGCAGAGTTTCAAAACAGGCGTTTTCAGCCCAATACCGGCATATGGAAGAAACAGCAGAAAGCACAGGGAAATATCTGCTTCTAAATCCAAAACGCAGCTATCTAACAGAACGGTTGTCAATGTGTGCACTCAACTTCCAGAGTTAAACCAGTGTGTGGATTCATCAGTCTGCAAACGCTTTCTGTGCAGAGTTTCAAAACAGGCGTTTTCAGCCCAATACCGGCATATGGAAGAAACAGCAGAAAGCACAGGGAAATATCTGCTTCTAAATCCAAAACGCAGCTATCTAACAGAACGGTTGTCAATGTTTGCACTCCACTTCCAGAGTTAAACCCGTGTGTGGATTCAGCAGTCTGCAAACACTTTCTGTGCAGAGTTTCAAAACAGGCGTTTTCAGCCCAATACCGGCATATGGAAGAAACAGCAGAAAGCACAGGGAAATATCTGCTTCTAAATCCAAAACGCAGCTATCTAACAGAACGGTTGTCAATGTGTGCACTCAACTTCCAGAGTTAAACCAGTGTGTGGATTCAGCAGTCTGCAAACACTTTCTGTGCAGAGTTTCAAAACAGGCGTTTTCAGCCCAATACCGGCATATGGAAGAAACAGCAGAAAGCACAGGGAAATATCTGCTTCTAAATCCAAAACGCAGCTATCTAACAGAACGGTTGTCAATGTGTGCACTCAAGTTCCAGAGTTAAACCCGTGTTTGGATTCAGCAGTCAGCAAACACTTTCTGTGCAGAGTTTCAAAACAGGCATTTTCAGCCCAATACCGGCATATGGAAGAAACAGCAGAAAGCACAGGGAAATATCTGCTTCTAAATCCAAAACGCAGCTATCTAACAGAACGGTTGTCAATGTGTGCATTCAACTTCCAGAGTTAAACCCGTGTGTGGATTCAGCAGTCTGCAAACACTTTCTGTGCAGAGTTTCAAAACAGGCGTTTTCAGCCCAATACCGGCATATGGAAGAAACAGCAGAAAGCCCAGGGAAATATCTGCTTCTAAATCCAAAACGCAGCTATCTAACAGAACGGTTGTCAATGTGTGCACTCAAGTTCCAGAGTTAAACCCGTGTTTGGATTCAGCAGTCTGCAAACACTTTCTGTGCAGAGTTTCAAAACAGGCGTTTTCAGCCCAATACCGGCATATGGAAGAAACAGCAGAAAGCACAGGGAAATATCTGCTTCTAAATCCAAAACGCAGCTATCTAACAGAACGGTTGTCAATGTGTGCACTCAACTTCCAGAGTTAAACCCGTGTGTGAATTCAGCAGTCTGCAAACACTTTCTGTGCAGAGTTTCAAAACAGGCGTTTTCAGCCCAATACCGGCATATGGAAGAAACAGCAGAAAGCACAGGGAAATATCTGCTTCTAAATCCAAAACGCAGCTATCTAACAGAACGGTTGTCAATGTGTGCACTCCACTTCCAGAATTAAACCGGTGTGTGGATTCAGCAGTCTGCAAACACTTTCTGTGCAGAGTTTCAAAACAGGCGTTTTCAGCCCAATACCGGCATATGGAAGAAACAGCAGAAAGCACAGGGAAATATCTGCTTCTAAATCCAAAACGCAGCTATCTAACAGAACGGTTGTCAATGTGTGCACTCAACTTCCAGAGTTAAACCCGTGTGTGGATTCAGCAGTCTGCAAACACTTTCTGTGCAGAGTTTCAAAACAGGCGTTTTCAGCCCAATACCGGCATATGGAAGAAAGAGCAGAAAGCATAGGGAAATATCTGCTTCTATATCCAAAACGCAGCTATCTAACAGAACGGTTGTCAATGTGTGCACTCCACTTCCAGAGTTAAACCCGTGTGTGGATTCAGCAGTCTGCAAACACTTTCTGTGCAGAGTTTCAAAACCGGCGTTTTCAGCCCAATACCGGCATATGGAAGAAACAGCAGAAAGCACAGGGAAATATCTGCTTCTAAATCCAAAACCCAGCGATCTAACAGAACGGTTGTCAATGTGTGCACTCAACTTCCAGAGTTAAACCCGTGTTTGGATTCAGCCGTCTGCAAACACTTTCTGTGCAGAGTTTCAAAACAGGCGTTTTCAGCCCAATACCGGCATATGGAAGAAACAGCAGAAAGCACAGGGAAATATCTGCTTCTAAATCCAAAACGCAGTTATCTAACAGAACGGTTGTCAATGTGTTCACTCAACTTCCAGAGTTAAACCCGTGTGTGAATTCAGCAGTCAGCAAACACTTTCTGTGCAGAGTTTCAAAACAGGCGTTTTCAGCCCAATACCGGCATATGGAAGAAACAGCAGAAAGCACAGGGAAATATCTGCTTCTAAATCCAAAACGCAGCAATCTAACAGAACGGTTGTCAATGTGTGCACTCAACTTCCAGAGTTAAACCCGTGTGTGGATTCAGGAGTCTGCAAACACTTTCTGTGCAGAGTTTCAAAACAGGCGTTTTCAGCCCAATACCGGCATATGGAAGAAACAGCAGAAAGCACAGGGAAATATCTGCTTCTAAATCCAAAACCCAGCTATCTAACAGAACGGTTGTCAATGTGTGCACTCAACTTCCAGAGTTAAACAAGTGTGTGGATTCAGCAGTCTGCAAACACTTTCTGTGCAGAGTTTCAAAACAGGCGTTTTCAGCCCAATACCGGCATATGGAAGAAACAGCAGAAAGCACAGGGAAATATCTGCTTCTAAATCCAAAACGCAGCTATCTAACAGAACGGTTGTCAATGTGTGCACTCCACTTCCAGAGTTAAACCCGTGTGTGGATTCAGCAGTCTGCAAACACTTTCTGTGCAGAGTTTCAAAACAGGCGTTTTCAGCCCAATACCGGCATATGGAAGAAACAGCAGAAAGCACAGGGAAATATCTGCTTCTAAATCCAAAACGCAGCTATCTAACAGAACGGTTGTCAATGTGTGCACTCCACATCCAGAGTTAAACCCGTGTGTGGATTCAGCAGTCTGCAAACACTTTCTGTGCAGAGTTTCAAAACAGGCGTTTTCAGCCCAATACCGGCATATGGAAGAAACAGCAGAAAGCACAGGGAAATATCTGCTTCTAAATCCAAAACGCAGCTATCTAACAGAACGGTTGTCAATGTTTGCACTCCACTTCCAGAGTTAAACCCGTGTGTGGATTCAGCAGTCTGCAAACACTTTCTGTGCAGAGTTTCAAAACAGGCGTTTTCAGCCCAATACCGGCATATGGAAGAAACAGCAGAAAGCACAGGGAAATATCTGCTTCTAAATCCAAAACGCAGCTATCTAACAGAACGGTTGTCAATGTGTGCACTCAACTTCCAGAGTTAAACCCGTGTGTGAATTCAGCAGTCTGCAAACACTTTCTGTGCAGAGTTTCAAAACAGGCGTTTTCAGCCCAATACCGGCATATGGAAGAAACAGCAGAAAACACAGGGAAATATCTGCTTCTAAATCCAAAACGCAGCTATCTAACAGAACGGTTGTCAATGCGTGCACTCGACTTCCAGAGTTAAACCCGTGTGTGGATTCAGCAGTCTGCAAACACTTTCTGTGCAGAGTTTCAAAACAGGCGTTTTCAGCCCAATACCGGCATATGGAAGAAAGAGCAGAAAGCACAGGGAAATATCTGCTTCTAAATCCAAAACGCAGCTATCTAACAGAACGGTTGTCAATGTCTGCACTCCACTTCCAGAGTTAAACCCGTGTGTGGATTCAGCAGTCTGCAAACAATTTCTGTGCAGAGTTTCAAAACAGGCGTTTTCAGCCCAATACCGGCATATGGAAGAAACAGCAGAAAGCACAGGGAAATATCTGCTTCTAAATCCAAAACGCAGCTATCTAACAGAACGGTTGTCAATGTGTGCACTCAACTTCCAGAGTTAAACCCGTGTGTGAATTCAGCAGTCTGCAAACACTTTCTGTGCAGAGTTTCAAAACAGGCGTTTTCAGCCCAATACCGGCATATGGAAGAAACAGCAGAAAGCACAGGGAAATATCTGCTTCTAAATCCAAAACGCAGCTATCTAACAGAACGGTTGTTAATGTGTGCACTCCTCTTCCAGAGTTAAACCCGTGTGTGGATTCAGCAGTCTGCAAACACTTTCTGTGCAGAGTTTCAAAACCGGCGTTTTCAGCCCAATACCGGCATATGGAAGAAACAGCAGAAAGCACAGGGAAATATCTGCTTCTAAATTCAAAACGCAGCTATCTAACAGAACGGTTGTCAATGTGTGCACTCAACTTCCAGAGTTAAACCCGTGTTTGGATTCAGCCGTCTGCAAACACTTTCTGTGCAGAGTTTCAAAACAGGCGTTTTCTGCCCAATACCGGCATATGGAAGAAACAGCAGAAAGCACAGGGAAATATCTGCTTCTAAATCCAAAACCCAGCTATCTAACAGAACGGTTGTCAATGTGTTCACTCAACTTCCAGAGTTAAACCCGTGTGTGAATTCAGCAGTCAGCAAACACTTTCTGTGCAGAGTTTCAAAACAGGCGTTTTCATCCCAATACCGGCATATGGAAGAAACAGCAGAAAGCACAGGGAAATATCTGCTTCTAAATCCAAAACGCAGCAATCTAACAGAACGGTTGTCAATGTCTGCACTCCACTTCCAGAGTTAAACCCGTGTGTGGATTCAGCAGTCTGCAAACACTTTCTGTGCAGAGTTTCAAAACAGGCGTTTTCAGCCCAATACCGGCATATGGAAGAAACAGCAGAAAGCACAGGGAAATATCTGCTTCTAAATCCAAAACCCAGCTATCTAACAGAACGGTTGTCAATGTGTGCACTCAACTTCCAGAGTTAAACCTGTGTGTGGATTCAGCAGTCTGCAAACACTTCCTGTGCAGAGTTTCAAAACAGGCGTTTTCAGCCCAATACCGGCATATGGAAGAAAGAGCAGAAAGCACAGGGAAATATCTGCTTCTAAATCCAAAACGCAGCTATCTAACAGAACGGTTGTCAATGTGTGCACTCAACTTCCAGAGTTAAACCCGTGTGTGGATTCAGCAGTCTGCAAACACTTTCTGTGCAGAGTTTCAAAACAGGCGTTTTCAGCCCAATACCGGCATATGGAAGAAACAACAGAAACCACAGGGAAAAATCTGCTTCTAAATCCAAAACGGAGCTATCTAACAGAATGGTTGTCAATGTGTGCACTCAACTTCCAGAGTTAAACACCTGTGTGAATTCAGCAGTCAGCAAACACTTTCTGTGCAGAGTTTCAAAACAGGCGTTTTCAGCCCAATACCGGCATAAGAAGAAACAGCAGAAAGCACAGGGAAATATCTGCTTCTAAATCCAAAACGCAGCTATCTAACAGAACGGTTGTCAATGTGTGCACTCAACTTCCAGAGTTAAACCCGTGTTTGGATTCAGCAGTCTGCAAACACTTTCTGTGCAGAGTTTCAAAACAGGCGTTTTCAGCCCAATACCGGCATATGGAAGAAACAGCAGAAAGCACAGGGAAATATCTGCTTCTAAATCCAAAACGCAGCTATCTAACAGAACGGTTGTCAATGTGTGCACTCCACTTCCAGAGTTAAACCCGTGTGTGGATTCAGCAGTCTGCAAACACTTTCTGTGCAGAGTTTCAAAACCGGCGTTTTCAGCCCAATACCGGCATATGGAAGAATCAGCAGAAAGCACAGGGAAATATCTGCGTCTAAATCCAAAACGCAGCTATCTAACAGAACGGTTGTCAATGTGTGCACTCCACTTCCAGAGTTAAACCCGTGTGTGGATTCAGCAGTCTGCAAACACTTTCTGTGCAGAGTTTCAAAACAGGCGTTTTCAGCCCAATACCGGCATATGGAGGAAACAGCAGAAAGCACAGGGAAATACCTGCTTCTAAATCCAAAACGTAGCTATCTAACAAAACGGTTGTCAATGTGTGCACTCAATTTCCAGAGTTAAACCCGTGTTTGGATTCAGCCGTCTGCAAACACTTTCTGTGCAGAGTTTCAAAACAGGCGTTTTCAGCCCAATACCGGCATATGGAAGAAACAGCAGAAAGCACAGGGAAATATCTGCTTCTAAATCCAAAACGCAGCTATCTAACAGAACGGTTGTCAATGTGTTCACTCCACTTCCAGAGTTAAACCCGTGTGTGAATTCAGCAGTCAGCAAACACTTTCTGTGCAGAGTTTCAAAACAGGCGTTTTCAGCCCAATACCGGCATATGGAAGAAACAGCAGAAAGCACAGGGAAATATCTGCTTCTAAATCCAAAACGCAGCTATCTAACAGAACGTTTGTCAATGTGTGCACTCAACTTCCAGAGTTAAACCCGTGTGTGGATTCAGCAGTCTGCAAACACTTTCTGTGCAGAGTTTCAAAACAGGCGTTTTCAGCCCAATACCGGCATATGGAAGAAACAGCAGAAAGCACAGGGAAATATCTCCTTCTAATTCCAAAACCCAGCTATCTAACAGAACGGTTGTCAATGTGTGCACTCAACTTCCAGAGTTAAACCCGTGTGTGGATTCAGCAGTCTGCAAACACTTTCTGTGCAGAGTTTCAAAACAGGCGTTTTCAGCCCAATACCGGCATATGGAAGAAACAGCAGAAAGCACAGGGAAATATCTGCTTCTAAATCCAAAACGCAGCTATCTAACAGAACGGTTGTCATTGTGTGCACTCCACTTCCAGAGTTAAACCCGTGTGTGGATTCAGCAGTCTGCAAACACTTTCTGTGCAGAGTTTCAAAACCGGCGTTTTCAGCCCAATACCGGCATATGGAAGAATCAGCAGAAAGCACAGGGAAATATCCGCTTCTAAATCCAAAACGGAGCTATCTAACAGAACGGTTGTCAATGTGTGCACTCCACTTCCAGAGTTAAACCCGTGTTTGGATTCAGCAGTCTGCAAACACTTTCTGTGCAGAGTTTCAAAACAGGCGTTTTCAGCCCAATACCGGCATATGGAAGAAACAGCAGAAAGCACAGGGAAATATCTGCTTCTAAATCCAAAACGCAGCTATCTAACAGAACGGTTGTCAATGTGTGCACTCAACTTCCAGAGTTAAACCCGTGTTTGGATTTAGCCGTTTGCAAACACTTTGTGTGCAGAGTTTCAAAACAGGCGTTTTCAGCCCAATACCGGCATATGGAAGAAACAGCAGAAAGCACAGGGAAATATCTGCTTCTAAATCCAAAACGCAGCTATCTAACAGAACGGTTGTCAATGTGTTCACTCAACTTCCAGAGTTAAACCCGTGTGTGAATTCAGCAGTCAGCAAACACTTTCTGTGCAGAGTTTCAAAACAGGCGTTTTCAGCCCAATACCGGCATATGGAAGAAACAGCAGAAAGCACAGGGAAATATCTGCTTCTAAATCCAAAACGCAGCTATCTAACAGAACGGTTGTCATTGTGTGCACTGCACTTCCAGAGTTAAACCCGTGTGTGGATTCAGCAGTCTGCAAACACTTTCTGTGCACAGTTTCAAAACCGGCGTTTTCAGCCCAATACCGGCATATGGAAGAATCAGCAGAAAGCACAGGGAAATATCCGCTTCTAAATCCAAAACGCAGCTATCTAACAGAACGGTTGTCAATGTGTGCACTCCACTTCCAGAGTTAAACCCGTGTGTGGATTCAGCAGTCAGCAAACACTTTCTGTGCAGAGTTTCAAAACAGGCGTTTTCAGCCCAATACCGGCATATGGAAGAAACAGCAGAAAGCACAGGGAAATATCTGCTTCTAAATCCAAAACGCAGCAATCTAACAGAACGGTTGTCAATGTGTGCACTCAACTTCCAGAGTTAAACCCGTGTGTGGATTCAGCAGTCTGCAAACACTTTCTGTGCAGAGTATCAAAACAGGCGTTTTCTGCCCAATACCGGCATATGGAAGAAACAACAGAAACCACAGGGAAAAATCTGCTTCTAAATCCAAAACGGAGCTATCTAACAGAATGGTTGTCAATGTGTGCACTCAACTTCCAGAGTTAAACCCGTGTGTGGATTCAGCAGTCTGCAAACACTTTCTGTGCAGAGTTTCAAAACAGGCGTTTTTAGCCCAATACCGGCATATGGAAGAAACAGCAGAAAGCACAGGGAAATATCAGCTTCTAAATCCAAAACGCAGCTATCTAACAGAACGGTTGTCAATGTGTGCACTCAACTTCCAGAGTTAAACCCGTGTGTGAATTCAGCAGTCAGCAAACACTTTCTGTGCAGAGTTTCAAAACAGGCGTTTTCAGCCCAATACCGGCATAAGAAGAAACAGCAGAAAGCACAGGGAAATATCTGCTTCTAAATCCAAAACGCAGCTATCTAACAGAACGGTTGTCAATGTGTGCACTCAACTTCCAGAGTTAAACCCGTGTTTGGATTCAGCAGTCTGCAAACACTTTCTGTGCAGAGTTTCAAAACAGGCGTTTTCAGCCCAATACCGGCATATGGAAGAAACAGCAGAAAGCACAGGGAAATATCTGCTTCTAAATCCAAAACGCAGCTATCTAACAGAACGGTTGTCAATGTGTGCACTCCACTTCCAGAGTTAAACCCGTGTGTGGATTCAGCAGTCTGCAAACACTTTCTGTGCAGAGTTTCAAAACCGGCGTTTTCAGCCCAATACCGGCATATGGAAGAATCAGCAGAAAGCACAGGGAAATATCTGCTTCTAAATCCAAAACGCAGCTATCTAACAGAACGGTTGTCAATGTGTGCACTCCACTTCCAGAGTTAAACCCGTGTGTGGATTCAGCAGTCTGCAAACACTTTCTGTGCAGAGTTTCAAAACAGGCGTTTTCAGCCCAATACCGGCATATGGAAGAAACAGCAGAAAGCACAGGGAAATATCTGCTTCTAAATCCAAAACGCAGCTATCTAACAAAACGGTTGTCAATGTGTGCACTCAACTTCCAGAGTTAAACCCGTGTTTGGATTCAGCCGTCTGCAAACACTTTCTGTGCAGAGTTTCAAAACAGGCGTTTTCAGCCCAATACCGGCATATGGAAGAAACAGCAGAAAGCACAGGGAAATATCTGCTTCTAAATCCAAAACGCAGCTATCTAACAGAACGGTTGTCAATGTGTGCACTCAACTTCCAGAGTTAAACCCGTGTGTGGATTCAGCAGTCTGCAAACACTTTCTGTGCAGAGTTTCAAAACAGGCGTTTTCAGCCCAATACCGGCATATGGAAGAAACAACAGAAACCACAGGGAAAAATCTGCTTCTAAATCCAAAACGGAGCTATCTAACAGAATGGTTGTCAATGTGTGCACTCAACTTCCAGAGTTAAACACGTGTGTGAATTCAGCAGTCAGCAAACACTTTCTGTGCAGAGTTTCAAAACAGGCGTTTTCAGCCCAATACCGGCATAAGAAGAAACAGCAGAAAGCACAGGGAAATATCTGCTTCTAAATCCAAAACGCAGCTATCTAACAGAACGGTTGTCAATGTGTGCACTCAACTTCCAGAGTTAAACCCGTGTTTGGATTCAGCAGTCTGCAAACACTTTCTGTGCAGAGTTTCAAAACAGGCGTTTTCAGCCCAATACCGGCATATGGAAGAAACAGCAGAAAGCACAGGGAAATATCTGCTTCTAAATCCAAAACGCAGCTATCTAACAGATCGGTTGTCAATGTGTGCACTCCACTTCCAGAGTTAAACCCGTGTGTGGATTCAGCAGTCTGCAAACACTTTCTGTGCAGAGTTTCAAAACCGGCGTTTTCAGCCCAATACCGGCATATGGAAGAATCAGCAGAAAGCACAGGGAAATATCTGCTTCTAAATCCAAAACGCAGCTATCTAACAGAACGGTTGTCAATGTGTGCACTCCACTTCCAGAGTTAAACCCGTGTGTGGATTCAGCAGTCTGCAAACACTTTCTGTGCAGAGTTTCAAAACAGGCGTTTTCAGCCCAATACCGGCATATGGAAGAAACAGCAGAAAGCACAGGGAAATATCTGCTTCTAAATCCAAAACGCAGCTATCTAACAGAACGGTTGTCATTGTGTGCACTGCACTTCCAGAGTTAAACCCGTGTGTGGATTCAGCAGTCTGCAAACACTTTCTGTGCAGAGTTTCAAAACCGGCGTTTTCAGCCCAATACCGGCATATGGAAGAATCAGCAGAAAGCACAGGGAAATATCCGCTTCTAAATCCAAAACGCAGCTATCTAACAGAACGGTTGTCAATGTGTGCACTCCACTTCCAGAGTTAAACCCGTGTGTGGATTCAGCAGTCTGCAAACACTTTCTGTGCAGAGTTTCAAAACAGGCGTTTTCAGCCCAATACCGGCATATGGAAGAAACAGCAGAAAGCACAGGGAAATATCTGCTTCTAAATCCAAAACGCAGCTATCTAACAGAACGGTTGTCAATGTGTGCACTCAACTTCCAGAGTTAAACCCGTGTTTGGATTCAGCCGTCTGCAAACACTTTCTGTGCAGAGTTTCAAAACAGGCGTTTTCAGCCCAATACCGGCATATGGAAGAAACAGCAGAAAGCACAGGGAAATATCTGCTTCTAAATCCAAAACGCAGCAATCTAACAGAACGGTTGTCAATGTGTGCACTCAACTTCCAGAGTTAAACCCGTGTGTGGATTCAGCAGTCTGCAAACAGTTTCTGTGCAGAGTTTCAAAACAGGCGTTTTCTGCCCAATACCGGCATATGGAAGAAACAACAGAAACCACAGGGAAAAATCTGCTTCTAAATCCAAAACGGAGCTATCTAACAGAATGGTTGTCAATGTGTGCACTCAACTTCCAGAGTTAAACCCGTGTGTGGATTCAGCAGTCTGCAAACACTTTCTGTGCAGAGTTTCAAAACCGGCGTTTTCAGCCCAATACCGGCATATGGAAGAATCAGCAGAAAGCACAGGGAAATATCTGCTTCTAAATCCAAAACGCAGCTATCTAACAGAACGGTTGTCAATGTGTGCACTCCACTTCCAGAGTTAAACCCGTGTTTGGATTCAGCCGTCTGCAAACACTTTCTGTGCAGAGTTTCAAAACAGGCGTTTTCAGCCAAATACCGGCATATGGAAGAAAGAGCAGAAAGCACAGGGAAATATCTGCTTCTAAATCCAAAACGCAGCTATCTAACAGAACGGTTGTCAATGTGTTCACTCAACTTCCAGAGTTAAACCCGTGTGTGAATTCAGCAGTCAGCAAACACTTTCTGTGCAGAGTTTCAAAACAGGCGTTTTCAGCCCAATACCGGCATATGGAAGAAACAGCAGAAAGCACAGGGAAATATCTGCTTCTAAATCCAAAACGGAGCTATCTAACAGAACGGTTGTCAATGTGTGCACTCAACTTCCAAAGTTAAACCCGTGTGTGGATTCAGCAGTCTGCAAACACTTTCTGTGCAGAGTTTCAAAACAGGCGTTTTCAGCCCAATACCGGCATATGGAAGAAACAGCAGAAAGCACAGGGAAATATCTGCTTCTAATTCCAAAACCCAGCTATCTAACAGAACGGTTGTCAATGTGTGCACTCAACTTCCAGAGTTAAACCCGTGTGTGGATTCAGCAGTCTGCAAACACTTTCTGTGCAGAGTTTCAAAACAGGCGTTTTCAGCCCAATACCGGCATATGGAAGAAACAGCAGAAAGCACAGGGAAATATCTGCTTCTAAATCCAAAACGCAGCTATCTAACAGAACGGTTGTCATTGTGTGCACTCCACTTCCAGAGTTAAACCCGTGTGTGGATTCAGCAGTCTGCAAACACTTTCTGTGCAGAGTTTCAAAACCGGCGTTTTCAGCCCAATACCGGCATATGGAAGAATCAGCAGAAAGCACAGGGAAATATCCGCTTCTAAATCCAAAACGCAGCTATCTAACAGAATGGTTGTCAATGTGTGCACTCAACTTCCAGAGTTAAACACGTGTGTGGATTCAGCAGTCTGCAAACACTTTCTGTGCAGAGTTTCAAAACAGGCGTTTTTAGCCCAATACCGGCATATGGAAGAAACAGCAGAAAGCACAGGGAAATATCAGCTTCTAAATCCAAAACGCAGCTATCTAACAGAACGGTTGTCAATGTGTGCACTCAACTTCCAGAGTTAAACCCGTGTGTGGATTCAGCAGTCTGCAAACACTTTCTGTGCAGAGTTTCAAAACCGGCGTTTTCAGCCCAATACCGGCATATGGAAGAATCAGCAGAAAGCACAGGGAAATATCTGCTTCTAAATCCAAAACTCAGCTATCTAACAGAACGGTTGTCAATGTGTGCACTCCACTTCCAGAGTTAAACCCGTGTGTGGATTCAGCAGTCTGCAAACACTTTCTGTGCAGAGTTTCAAAACAGGCGTTTTCAGCCCAATACCGGCATATGGAAGAAACAGCAGAAAGCACAGGGAAATATCTGCTTCTAATTCCAAAACCCAGCTATCTAACAGAACGGTTGTCAATGTGTGCACTCAACTTCCAGAGTTAAACCCGTGTGTGGATTCAGCAGTCTGCAAACACTTTCTGTGCAGAGTTTCAAAACAGGCGTTTTCAGCCCAATACCGGCATATGGAAGAAACAGCAGAAAGCACAGGGAAATATCTGCTTCTAAATCCAAAACGCAGCTATCTAACAGAACGGTTGTCATTGTGTGCACTCCACTTCCAGAGTTAAACCCGTGTGTGGATTCAGCAGTCTGCAAACACTTTCTGTGCAGAGTTTCAAAACCGGCGTTTTCAGCCCAATACCGGCATATGGAAGAATCAGCAGAAAGCACAGGGAAATATCCGCTTCTAAATCCAAAACGCAGCTATCTAACAGAACGGTTGTCAATGTGTGCACTCCACTTCCAGAGTTAAACCCGTGTGTGGATTCAGCAGTCTGCAAACACTTTCTGTGCAGAGTTTCAAAACAGGCGTTTTCAGCCCAATACCGGCATATGGAAGAAACAGCAGAAAGCACAGGGAAATATCTGCTTCTAAATCCAAAACGCAGCTATCTAACAGAACGGTTGTCAATGTGTGCACTCAACTTCCAGAGTTAAACCCGTGTATGGATTCAGCAGTCTGCAAACACTTTCTGTGCAGAGTTTCAAAACAGGCGTTTTCAGCCCAATACCGGCATATGGAAGAAACAGCAGAAAGCACAGTGAAATATCTGCTTCTAAATCCAAAACGCAGCTATCTAACAGAACGGTTGTCAATGTGTTCACTCAACTTCCAGAGTTAAACCCGTGTGTGAATTCAGCAGTCAGGAAACACTTTCTGTGCAGAGTTTCAAAACAGGCGTTTTCAGCCCAATACCGGCATATGGAAGAAACAGCAGAAAGCACAGGGAAATATCTGCTTCTAAATCCAAAACGCAGCAATCTCACAGAACGGTTGTCAATGTGTGCACTCAACTTCCAGAGTTAAACCCGTGTGTGGATTCAGCAGTCTGCAAACACTTTCTGTGCAGAGTTTCAAAACAGGCGTTTTCTGCCCAATACCGGCATATGGAAGAAACAACAGAAACCACAGGGAAAAATCTGCTTCTAAATCCAAAACGGAGCTATCTAACAGAATGGTTGTCAATGTGTGCACTCAACTTCCAGAGTTAAACACGTGTGTGGATTCAGCAGTCTGCAAACACTTTCTGTGCAGAGTTTCAAAACAGGCGTTTTTAGCCCAATACCGGCATATGGAAGAAACAGCAGAAAGCACAGGGAAATATCAGCTTCTAAATCCAAAACGCAGCTATCTAACAGAACGGTTGTCAATGTGTGCACTCAACTTCCAGAGTTAAACCCGTGTGTGGATTCAGCAGTCTGCAAACACTTTCTGTGCAGAGTTTCAAAACAGGCGTTTTCAGCCCAATACCGGCATATGGAAGAATCAGCAGAAAGCACAGGGAAATATCTGCTTCTAAATCCAAAACGCAGCTATCTAACAGAACGGTTGTCAATGTGTGCACTCCACTTCCAGAGTTAAACCCGTGTGTGGATTCAGCAGTCTGCAAACACTTTCTGTGCAGAGTTTCAAAACAGGCGTTTTCAGCCCAATACCGGCATATGGAAGAAACAGCAGAAAGCACAGGGAAATATCTGCTTCTAAATCCAAAACGCAGCTATCTAACAAAACGGTTGTCAATGTGTGCACTCAGCTTCCAGAGTTAAACCCGTGTTTGGATTCAGCCGTCTGCAAACACTTTCTGTGCAGAGTTTCAAAACAGGCGTTTTCAGCCCAATACCGGCATATGGAAGAAACAGCAGAAAGCACAGGGAAATATCTGCTTCTAAATCCAAAACGCAGCTATCTAACAGAACGGTTGTCAATGTGTGCACTCAACTTCCAGAGTTAAACCCGTGTGTGGATTCAGCAGTCTGGAAACACTTTCTGTGCAGAGTTTCAAAACAGGCGTTTTCAGCACAATACCGGCATATGGAAGAAACAACAGAAACCACAGGGAAAAATCTGCTTCTAAATCCAAAACGGAGCTATCTAACAGAATGGTTGTCAATGTGTGCACTCAACTTCCAGAGTTAAACACGTGTGTGAATTCAGCAGTCAGCAAACACTTTCTGTGCAGAGTTTCAAAACAGGCGTTTTCAGCCCAATACCGGCATAAGAAGAAACAGCAGAAAGCACAGGGAAATATCTGCTTCTAAATCCAAAACGCAGCTATCTAACAGAACGGTTGTCAATGTGTGCACTCAACTTCCAGAGTTAAACCCGTGTTTGGATTCAGCAGTCTGCAAACACTTTCTGTGCAGAGTTTCAAAACCGGCGTTTTCAGCCCAATACCGGCATATGGAAGAAACAGCAGAAAGCACAGGGAAATATCTGCTTCTAAATCCAAAACGCAGCTATCTAACAGAACGGTTGTCAATGTGTTCACTCAACTTCCAGAGTTAAACCCGTGTGTGAATTCAGCAGTCAGCAAACACTTTCTGTGCAGAGTTTCAAAACAGGCGTTTTCAGCCCAATACCGGCATATGGAAGAAACAGCAGAAAGCACAGGGAAATATCTGCTTCTAAATCCAAAACGCAGCAATCTAACAGAACGGTTGTCAATGTGTGCACTCAACTTCCAGAGTTAAACCCGTGTGTGGATTCAGCAGTCTGCAAACACTTTCTGTGCAGAGTTTCAAAACAGGCGTTTTCTGCCCAATACCGGCATATGGAAGAAACAACAGAAACCACAGGGAAAAATCTGCTTCTAAATCCAAAACGGAGTTATCTAACAGAATGGTTGTCAATGTGTGCACTCAACTTCCAGAGTTAAACACGTGTGTGGATTCAGCAGTCTGCAAACACTTTCTGTGCAGAGTTTCAAAACAGGCGTTTTTAGCCCAATACCGGCATATGGAAGAAACAGCAGAAAGCACAGGGAAATATCAGCTTCTAAATCCAAAACGCAGCTATCTAACAGAACGGTTGTCAATGTGTGCACTGAACTTCCAGAGTTAAACCCGTGTGTGAATTCAGCAGTCAGCAAACACTTTCTGTGCAGAGTTTCAAAACAGGCGTTTTCAGCCCAATACCGGCATAAGAAGAAACAGCAGAAAGCACAGGGAAATATCTGCTTCTAAATCCAAAACGCAGCTATCTAACAGAACGGTTGTCAATGTGTGCACTCCACTTCCAGAGTTAAACCCGTGTTTGGATTCAGCAGTCTGCAAACACTTTCTGTGCAGAGTTTCAAAACAGGCGTTTTCAGCCCAATACCGGCATATGGAAGAAACAGCAGAAAGCACAGGGAAATATCTGCTTCTAAATCCAAAACGCAGCTATCTAACAGAACGGTTGTCAATGTGTGCACTCCACTTCCAGAGTTAAACCCGTGAGTGGATTCAGCAGTCTGCAAACACTTTCTGTGCAGAGTTTCAAAACCGGCGTTTTCAGCCCAATACCGGCATATGGAAGAATCAGCAGAAAGCACAGGGAAATATCTGCTTCTAAATCCAAAACGCAGCTATCTAACAGAACGGTTGTCAATGTGTGCACTCCACTTCCAGAGTTAAACCCGTGTGTGGATTCAGCAGTCTGCAAACACTTTCTGTGCAGAGTTTCAAAACAGGCGTTTTCAGCCCAATACCGGCATATGGAAGAAACAGCAGAAAGCACAGGGAAATATCTGCTTCTAAATCCAAAACGCAGCTATCTAACAGAACGGTTGTCAATGTGTGCACTCAACTTCCAGAGTTAAACCCGTGTGTGGATTCAGCAGTCTGCAAACACTTTCTGTGCAGAGTTTCAAAACAGGCGTTTTCAGCCCAATACCGGCATATGGAAGAAACAACAGAAACCACAGGGAAAAATCTGCTTCTAAATCCAAAACGGAGCTATCTAACAGAATGGTTGTCAATGTGTGCACTCAACTTCCAGAGTTAAACACGTGTGTGAATTCAGCAGTCAGCAAACACTTTCTGTGCAGAGTTTCAAAACAGGCGTTTTCAGCCCAATACCGGCATAAGAAGAAACAGCAGAAAGCACAGGGAAATATCTGCTTCTAAATCCAAAACGCAGCTATCTAACAGAACGGTTGTCAATGTGTGCACTCAACTTCCAGAGTTAAACCCGTGTTTGGATTCAGCAGTCTGCAAACACTTTCTGTGCAGAGTTTCAAAACAGGCGTTTTCAGCCCAATACCGGCATATGGAAGAAACAGCAGAAAGCACAGGGAAATATCTGCTTCTAAATCCAAAACGCAGCTATCTAACAGAACGGTTGTCAATGTGTGCACTCCACTTCCAGAGTTAAACCCGTGTGTGGATTCAGCAGTCTGCAAACACTTTCTGTGCAGAGTTTCAAAACCGGCGTTTTCAGCCCAATACCGGCATATGGAAGAATCAGCAGAAAGCACAGGGAAATATCTGCTTCTAAATCCAAAACGCAGCTATCTAACAGAACGGTTGTCAATGTGTGCACTCCACTTCCAGAGTTAAACAAGTGTGTGGATTCAGCAGTCTGCAAACACTTTCTGTGCAGAGTTTCAAAACAGGCGTTTTCAGCCCAATACCGGCATATGGAAGAAACAGCAGAAAGCACAGGGAAATATCTGCTTCTAAATCCAAAACGCAGCTATCTAACAGAACGGTTGTCAATGTGTGCACTCCACTTCCAGAGTTAAACCCGTGTGTGGATTCAGCAGTCTGCAAACACTTTCTGTGCAGAGTTTCAAAACAGGCGTTTTCAGCCCAATACCGGCATATGGAAGAAACAGCAGAAAGCACAGGGAAATATCTGCTTCTAAATCCAAAACGCAGCTATCTAACAGAACGGTTGTCAATGTGTGCACTCAACTTCCAGAGTTAAACCAGTGTGTGGATTCAGCATTCTGCAAACACTTTCTGTGCAGAGTTTCAAAACAGGCGTTTTCAGCCCAATACCGGCATATGGAAGAAACAGCAGAAAGCACAGGGAAATATCTGCTTCTAAATCCAAAACGCAGCTATCTAACAGAACGGTTGTCAATGTTTGCACTCCACTTCCAGAGTTAAACCCGTGTGTGGATTCAGCAGTCTGCAAACACTTTCTGTGCAGAGTTTCAAAACAGGCGTTTTCAGCCCAATACCGGCATATGGAAGAAACAGCAGAAAGCACAGGGAAATATCTGCTTCTAAATCCAAAACGCAGCTATCTAACAGAACGGTTGTCAATGTGTGCACTCAACTTCCAGAGTTAAACCAGTGTGTGGATTCAGCAGTCTGCAAACACTTTCTGTGCAGAGTTTCAAAACAGGCGTTTTCAGCCCAATACCGGCATATGGAAGAAACAGCAGAAAGCACAGGGAAATATCTGCTTCTAAATCCAAAACGCAGCTATCTAACAGAACGGTTGTCAATGTGTGCACTCAAGTTCCAGAGTTAAACCCGTGTTTGGATTCAGCAGTCTGCAAACACTTTCTGTGCAGAGTTTCAAAACAGGCGTTTTCAGCCCAATACCGGCATATGGAAGAAACAGCAGAAAGCACAGGGAAATATCTGCTTCTAAATCCAAAACGCAGCTATCTAACAGAACGGTTGTCAATGTGTGCACTCAACTTCCAGAGTTAAACCCGTGTGTGGATTCAGCAGTCTGCAAACACTTTCTGTGCAGAGTTTCAAAACAGGCGTTTTCAGCCCAATACCGGCATATGGAAGAAACAGCAGAAAGCCCAGGGAAATATCTGCTTCTAAATCCAAAACGCAGCTATCTAACACAACGGTTGTCAATGTGTGCACTCAAGTTCCAGAGTTAAACCCGTGTTTGGATTCAGCAGTCTGCAATCACTTTCTGTGCAGAGTTTCAAAACAGGCGTTTTCAGCCCAATACCGGCATATGGAAGAAACAGCAGAAAGCACAGGGAAATATCTACTTCTAAATCCAAAACGCAGCTATCTAACAGAACGGTTGTCAATGTGTGCACTCAACTTCCAGAGTTAAACCCTTGTGTGAATTCAGCAGTCTGCAAACACTTTCTGTGCAGAGTTTCAAAACAGGCGTTTTCAGCCCAATACCGGCATATGGAAGAAACAGCAGAAAGCACAGGGAAATATCTGCTTCTAAATCCAAAACGCAGCTATCTAACAGAACGGTTGTCAATGTGTGCACTCCACTTCCAGAATTAAACCGGTGTGTGGATTCAGCAGTCTGCAAACACTTTCTGTGCAGAGTTTCAAAACAGGCGTTTTCAGCCCAATACCGGCATATGGAAGAAACAGCAGAAAGCACAGGGAAATATCTGCTTCTAAATCCAAAACGCAGCTATCTAACAGAACGGTTGTCAATGTGTGCCTCAACTTCCAGAGTTAAACCCGTGTGTGGATTCAGCAGTCTGCAAACACTTTCTGTGCAGAGTTTCAAAACAGGCGTTTTCAGCCCAATACCGGCATATGGAAGAATCAGCAGAAAGCACAGGGAAATATCTGCTTCTAAATCCAAAACGCAGCTATCTAACAGAACGGTTGTCAATGTCTGCACTCCACTTCCAGAGTTAAACCCGTGAGTGGATTCAGCAGTCTGCAAACACTTTCTGTGCAGAGTTTCAAAACAGGCGTTTTCAGCCCAATACCGGCATATGGAAGAAACAGCAGAAAGCACAGGGAAATATCTGCTTCTAAATCCAAAACGCAGCTATCTAACAGAACGGTTGTCAATGTGTGCACTCAACTTCCAGAGTTAAACCCGTGTGTGAATTCAGCAGTCTGCAAACACTTTCTGTGCAGAGTTTCAAAACAGGCGTTTTCAGCCCAATACCGGCATATGGAAGAAACAGCAGAAAGCACAGGGAAATATCTGCTTCTAAATCCAAAACGCAGCTATCTAACAGAACGGTTGTCAATGTGTGCACTCCACTTCCAGAGTTAAACCCGTGTGTGTATTCAGCAGTCTGCAAACACTTTCTGTGCAGAGTTTCAAAACAGGCGTTTTCAGCCCAATACCGGCATATGGAAGAAAGAGCAGAAAGCACAGGGAAATATCTGCTTCTAAATCCAAAACGCAGCTATCTAACAGAACGGTTGTCAATGTCTGCACTCCACTTCCAGAGTTAAACCCGTGTGTGGATTCAGCAGTCTGCAAACAATTTCTGTGCAGAGTTTCAAAACAGGCGTTTTCAGCCCAATACCGGCATATGGAAGAAACAGCAGAAAGCACAGGGAAATATCTGCTTCTAAATCCAAAACGCAGCTATCTAACAGAACGGTTGTCAATGTGTGCACTCAACTTCCAGAGTTAAACCCGTGTGTGAATTCAGCAGTCTGCAAACACTTTCTGTGCAGAGTTTCAAAACAGGCGTTTTCAGCCCAATACCGGCATATGGAAGAAACAGCAGAAAGCACAGGGAAATATCTGCTTCTAAATCCAAAACGCAGCTATCTAACAGAACGGTTGTTAATGTGTGCACTCCTCTTCCAGAGTTAAACCCGTGTGTGGATTCAGCAGTCTGCAAACACTTTCTGTGCAGAGTTTCAAAACCGGCGTTTTCAGCCCTATACCGGCATATGGAAGAAACAGCAGAAAGCACAGGGAAATATCTGCTTCTAAATTCAAAACGCAGCTATCTAACAGAACGGTTGTCAATGTGTGCACTCAGCTTCCAGAGTTAAACCCGTGTTTGGATTCAGCCGTCTGCAAACACTTTCTGTGCAGAGTTTCAAAACAGGCGTTTTCTGCCCAATACCGGCATATGGAAGAAACAGCAGAAAGCACAGGGAAATATCTGCTTCTAAATCCAAAACGCAGCTATCTAACAGAACGGTTGTCAATGTGTGCACTCAACTTCCAGAGTTAAACCCGTGTGTGAATTCAGCAGTCAGCAAACACTTTCTGTGCAGAGTTTCAAAACAGGCGTTTTCAGCCCAATACCGGCATATGGAAGAAACAGCAGAAAGCACAGGGAAATATCTGCTTCTAAATCCAAAACGCAGCTATCTAACAGAACGGTTGTCAATGTGTGCACTCAACTTCCAGAGTTAAACAAGTGTGTGGATTCAGCAGTCTGCAAACACTTTCTGTGCAGAGTTTCAAAACAGGCGTTTTCAGCCCAATACCGGCATATGGAAGAAACAGCAGAAAGCACAGGGAAATATCTGCTTCTAAATCCAAAACGCAGCTATCTAACAGAACGGTTGTCAATGTGTGCACTCCACTTCCAGAGTTAAACCCGTGTGTGGATTCAGCAGTCTGCAAACACTTTCTGTGCAGAGTTTCAAAACAAGCGTTTTCAGCCCAATACCGGCATATGGAAGAATCAGCAGAAAGCACAGGGAAATATCTGCTTCTAAATCCAAAACGCAGCTATCTAACAGAACGGTTGTCAATGTGTGCACTCAAGTTCCAGAGTTAAACCCGTGTTTGGATTCAGCAGTCTGCAAACACTTTCTGTGCAGAGTTTCAAAACAGGCGTTTTCAGCCCAATACCGGCATATGGAAGAAACAGCAGAAAGCACAGGGAAATATCTACTTCTAAATCCAAAACGCAGCTATCTAACAGAACGGTTGTCAATGTGTGCACTCAACTTCCAGAGTTAAACCCGTGTGTGAATTCAGCAGTCTGCAAACACTTTCTGTGCAGAGTTTCAAAACAGGCGTTTTCAGCCCAATACCGGCATATGGAAGAAACAGCAGAAAGCACAGGGAAATATCTGCTTCTAAATCCAAAACGCAGCTATCTAACAGAACGGTTGTCAATGTGTGCACTCCACTTCCAGAGTTAAACCCGTGTGTGGATTCAGCAGTCTGCAAACACTTTCTGTGCAGAGTTTCAAAACAGGCGTTTTCAGCCCATTACCGGCATATGGAAGAAACAGCAGAAAGCACAGGGAAATATCTGCTTCTAAATCCAAAACGCAGCTATCTACCAGAACGGTTGTCAATGTGTGCACTCAACTTCCAGAGTTAAACCCGTGTGTGGATTCAGCAGTCTGCAAACACTTTCTGTGCAGAGTTTCAAAACCGGCGTTTTCAGCCCAATACCGGCATATGGAAGAATCAGCAGAAAGCACAGGGAAATATCTGCTTCTAAATCCAAAACGCAGCTATCTAACAGAACGGTTGTCAATGTGTGCACTCCACTTCCAGAGTTAAACCCGTGTGTGGATTCAACAGTCTGCAAACACTTTCTGTGCAGAGTTTCAAAACAGGCGTTTTCAGCCCATTACCGGCATATGGAAGAAACAGCAGAAAGCACAGGGAAATATCTGCTTCTAAATCCAAAACGCAGCTATCTAACAGAACGGTTGTCAATGTGTGCACTCAACTTCCAGAGTTAAACCCGTGTGTGGATTCAGCAGTCTGCAAACACTTTCTGTGCAGAGTTTCAAAACCGCGTTTTCAGCCCAATACCGGCATATGGAAGAATCAGCAGAAAGCACAGGGAAATATCTGCTTCTAAATCCAAAACGCAGCTATCTAACAGAACGGTTGTCAATGTGTGCACTCAAGTTCCAGAGTTAAACCCGTGTTTGGATTCAGCAGTCTGCAAACACTTTCTGTGCAGAGTTTCAAAACAGGCGTTTTCAGCCCAATACCGGCATATGGAAGAAACAGCAGAAAGCACAGGGAAATATCTACTTCTAAATCCAAAACGCAGCTATCTAACAGAACGGTTGTCAATGTGTGCACTCAACTTCCAGAGTTAAACCCGTGTGTGAATTCAGCAGTCTGCAAACACTTTCTGTGCAGAGTTTCAAAACAGGCGTTTTCAGCCCAATACCGGCATATGGAAGAAACAGCAGAAAGCACAGGGAAATATCTGCTTCTAAATCCAAAACGCAGCTATCTAACAGAACGGTTGTCAATGTGTGCACTCCACTTCCAGAGTTAAACCCGTGTGTGGATTCAGCAGTCTGCAAACACTTTCTGTGCAGAGTTTCAAAACAGGCGTTTTCAGCCCATTACCGGCATATGGAAGAAACAGCAGAAAGCACAGGGAAATATCTGCTTCTAAATCCAAAACGCAGCTATCTAACAGAACGGTTGTCAGTGTGTGCACTCAACTTCCAGAGTTAAACCCGTGTGTGGATTCAGCAGTCTGCAAACACTTTCTGTGCAGAGTTTCAAAACCGGCGTTTTCAGCCCAATACCGGCATATGGAAGAATCAGCAGAAAGCACAGGGAAATATCTGCTTCTAAATCCAAAACGCAGCTATCTAACAGAACGGTTGTCAATGTGTGCACTCCACTTCCAGAGTTAAACCCGTGTGTGGATTCAGCAGTCTGCAAACACTTTCTGTGCAGAGTTTCAAAACAGGCGTTTTCAGCCCAATACCGGCATATGGAAGAAACAGCAGAAAGCACAGGGAAATATCTGCTTCTAAATCCAAAACGCAGCTATCTAACAGAACGGTTGTCAATGTGTGCACTCAACTTCCAGAGTTAAACCCGTGTGTGGATTCAGCAGTCTGCATACCACTTTCTGTGCAGAGTTTCAAAACAGGCGTTTTCAGCCCAATACCGGCATATGGAAGAAACAGCAGAAAGCACAGGGAAATATCTGCTTCTAAATCCAAAACGCAGCTATCTAACAGAACGGTTGTCAATGTGTGCACTCCACTTCCAGAGTTAAACCCGTGTGTGGATTCAGCAGTCTGCAAACACTTTCTGTGCAGAGTTTCAAAACAGGCGTTTTCAGCCCAATACCGGCATATGGAAGAAACAGCAGAAAGCACAGGGAAACATCTGCTTCTAAATCCAAAACGCAGCTATCTAACAGAACGGTTGTCAATGTGTGCACTCAACTTCCAGAGTTAAACCAGTGTGTGAATTCAGCAGTCTGCAAACACTTTCTGTGCAGAGTTTCAAAACAGGCGATTTCAGCCCAATACCGGCATATGGAAGAAACAGCAGAAAGCACAGGGAAATATCTGCTTCTAAATCCAAAACGCAGCTATCTAACAGAACGGTTGTCAATGTGTGCACTCCACTTCCAGAGTTAAACCCGTGTGTGGATTCAGCAGTCTGCAAACACTTTCTGTGCAGTTTCAAAACCGGCGTTTTCAGCCCAATACCGGCATATGGAAGAATCAGCAGAAAGCACAGGGAAATATCTGCTTCTAAATCCAAAACGCAGCTATCTAACAGAACGGTTGTCAATGTGTGCACTCCACTTCCAGAGATAAACCCGTGTGTGGATTCAGCAGTCTGCAAACACTTTCTGTGCAGAGTTTCAAAACAGGCGTTTTCAGCCCAATACCGGCATATGGAAGAAACAGCAGAAAGCACAGGGAAATATCTGCTTCTAAATCCAAAACGCAGCTATCTAACAGAACGGTTGTCAATGTGTGCACTCCACTTCCAGAATTAAACCGGTGTGTGGATTCAGCAGTCTGCAAACACTTTCTGTGCAGAGTTTCAAAACAGGCGTTTTCAGCCCAATACCGGCATATGGAAGAAACAGCAGAAAGCACAGGGAAATATCTGCTTCTAAATCCAAAACGCAGCTATCTAACAGAACGGTTGTCAATGTGTGCACTCAACTTCCAGAGTTAAACCCGTGTGTGGATTCAGCAGTCTGCAAACACTTTCTGTGCAGAGTTTCAAAACCGGCGTTTTCAGCCCAATACCGGCATATGGAAGAATCAGCAGAAAGCTCAGGGAAATATCTGCTTCTAAATCCAAAACGCAGCTATCTAACAGAACGGTTGTCAATGTGTGCACTCCACATCCAGAGTTAAACCCGTGTGTGGATTCAGCAGTCTGCAAACACTTTCTGTGCAGAGTTTCAAAACAGGCGTTTTCAGCCCAATACCGGCATATGGAAGAAACAGCAGAAAGCACAGGGAAATATCTGCTTCTAAATCCAAAACGCAGCTATCTAACAGAACGGTTGTCAATGTGTGCACTCCACTTCCAGAGTTAAACCCGTGTGTGGATTCAGCAGTCTGCATACACTTTCTGTGCAGAGTTTCAAAACAGGCGTTTTCAGCCCAATACCGGCATATGGAAGAAACAGCAGAAAGCACAGGGAAATATCTGCTTCTAAATCCAAAACGCAGCTATCTAACAGAACGGTTGTCAATGTGTGCACTCCACTTCCAGAGTTAAACCCGTGTGTGGATTCAGCAGTCTGCAAACACTTTCTGTGCAGAGTTTCAAAACAGGCGTTTTCAGCCCAATACCGGCATATGGAAGAAACAGCAGAAAGCACAGGGAAATATCTGCTTCCAAATCCAAAACGCAGCTATCTAACAGAACGGTTGTCAATGTGTGCACTCAACTTCCAGAGTTAAACCCGTGTGTGAATTCAGCAGTCTGCAAACACTTTCTGTGCAGAGTTTCAAAACAGGCGTTTTCAGCCCAATACCGGCATATGGAAGAAACAGCAGAAAGCACAGGGAAATATCTGCTTCTAAATCCAAAACCCAGCTATCTAACAGAACGGTTGTCAATGTGTGCACTCAACTTCCAGAGTTAAACCCGTGTGTGGATTCAGCAGTCTGCAAACACTTTCTGTGCAGAGTTTCAAAACAGGCGTTTTCAGCCCAATACCGGCATATGGAAGAAACAGCAGAAAGCACAGGGAAATATCTGCTTCTAAGTCCAAAACGCAGCTATCTAACAGAACGGTTGTCAATGTGTGCACTCAAGTTCCAGAGTTAAACCCGTGTTTGGATTCAGCAGTCTGCAAACACTTTCTGTGCAGAGTTTCAAAACAGGCGTTTTCAGCCCAATACCGGCATAGGGAAGAAACAGCAGAAAGCACAGGGAAATATCTACTTCTAAATCCAAAACGCAGCTATCTAACAGAACGGTTGTCAATGTGTGCACTCAACTTCCAGAGTTAAACCCGTGTGTGAATTCAGCAGTCTGCAAACACTTTCTGTGCAGAGTTTCAAAACAGGCGTTTTCAGCCCAATACCGGCATATGGAAGAAACAGCAGAAAGCACAGGGAAATATCTGCTTCTAAATCCAAAACGCAGCTATCTAACAGAACGGTTGTCAATGTGTGCACTCCACTTCCAGAATTAAACCGGTGTGTGGATTCAGCAGTCTGCAAACACTTTCTGTGCAGAGTTTCAAAACAGGCGTTTTCAGCCCAATACCGGCATATGGAAGAAACAGCAGAAAGCACAGGGAAATATCTGCTTCTAAATCCAAAACGCAGCTATCTAACAGAACGGTTGTCAATGTGTGCACTCAACTTCCAGAGTTAAACAAGTGTGTGGATTCAGCAGTCTGCAAACACTTTCTGTGCAGAGTTTCAAAACAGGCGTTTTCAGCCCAATACCGGCATATGGAAGAAACAGCAGAAAGCACAGGGAAATATCTGCTTCTAAATCCAAAACGCAGCTATCTAACAGAACGGTTGTCAATGTGTGCACTCCACTTCCAGAGTTAAACCCGTGTGTGGATTCAGCAGTCTGCAAACACTTTCTGTGCAGAGTTTCAAAACAGGCGTTTTCAGCCCAATACCGGCATATGGAAGAAACAGCAGAAAGCACAGGGAAATATCTGCTTCTAAATCCAAAACGCAGCTATCTAACAGAACGGTTGTCAATGTGTGCACTCAACTTCCAGAGTTAAACCAGTGTGTGGATTCAGCAGTCTGCAAACACTTTCTGTGCAGAGTTTCAAAACAGGCGTTTTCAGCCCAATACCGGCATATGGAAGAATCAGCAGAAAGCACAGGGAAATATCTGCTTCTAAATCCAAAACGCAGCTATCTAACAGAACGGTTGTCAATGTGTGCACTCAAGTTCCAGAGTTAAACCCGTGTTTGGATTCAGCAGTCTGCAAACACTTTCTGTGCAGAGTTTCAAAACAGGCGTTTTCAGCCCAATACCGGCATATGGAAGAAACAGCAGAAAGCACAGGGAAATATCTGCTTCTAAATCCAAAATGCAGCTATCTAACAGAACGGTTGTCAATGTGTGCACTCAACTTCCAGAGTTAAACCCGTGTGTGAATTCAGCAGTCTGCAAACACTTTCTGTGCAGAGTTTCAAAACAGGCGTTTTCAGCCCAATACCGGCATATGGAAGAAACAGCAGAAAGCACAGGGAAATATCTGCTTCTAAATCCAAAACGCAGCTATCTAACAGAACGGTTGTCAATGTGTGCACTCAACTTCTAGAGTTAAACCCGTGTGTGGATTCAGCAGACTGCAAACACTTTCTGTGCAGAGTTTCAAAACCGGCGTTTTCAGCCCAATACCGGCATATGGAAGAATCAGCAGAAAGCACAGGGAAATATCTGCTTCTAAATCCAAAACGCAGTTATCTAACAGAACGGTTGTCAATGTGTGCACTCCACTTCCAGAGTTAAACCCGTGTGTGGATTCAGCAGTCTGCAAACACTTTCTGTGAAGAGTTTCAAAACAGGCGTTTTCAGCCCAATACCGGCATATGGAAGAAACAGCAGAAAGCACAGGGAAATATCTGCTTCTAAATCCAAAACGCAGCTATCTAACAGAACGGTTGTCAATGTGTGCACTCCACTTCCAGAGTTAAACCCGTGTGTGGATTCAGCAGTCTGCAAACACTTTCTGTGCAGAGTTTCAAAACAGGCGTTTTCAGCCCAATACCGGCATATGGAAGAATCAGCAGAAAGCACAGGGAAATATCTGCTTCTAAATCCAAAACGCAGCTATCTAACAGAACGGTTGTCAATGTGTGCACTCCACTTCCAGAGTTAAACCCGTGTGTGGATTCAGCAGTCTGCAAACACTTTCTGTGCAGAGTTTCAAAACAGGCGTTTTCAGCCCAATACCGGCATATGGAAGAAACAGCAGAAAGCACAGGGAAATATCTGCTTCTAAATCCAAAACGCAGCTATCTAACAGAACGGTTGTCAATGTGTGCACTCCACTTCCAGAATTAAACCGGTGTGTGGATTCAGCAGTCTGCAAACACTTTCTGTGCAGAGTTTCAAAACAGGCGTTTTCAGCCCAATACCGGCATATGGAAGAAACAGCAGAAAGCACAGGGAAATATCTGCTTCTAAATCCAAAACGCAGCTATCTAACAGAACGGTTGTCAATGTGTGCACTCAACTTCTAGAGTTAAACCCGTGTGTGGATTCAGCAGTCTGCAAACACTTTCTGTGCAGAGTTTCAAAACCGGCGTTTTCATCCCAATACCGGCATATGGAAGAATCAGCAGAAAGCACAGGGAAATATCTGCTTCTAAATCCAAAACGCAGTTATCTAACAGAACGGTTGTCAATGTGTGCACTCCACTTCCAGAGTTAAACCCGTGTGTGGATTCAGCAGTCTGCAAACACTTTCTGTGCAGAGTTTCAAAACAGGCGTTTTCAGCCCAATACCGGCATATGGAAGAAACAGCAGAAAGCACAGGGAAATATCTGCTTCTAAATCCAAAACGCAGCTATCTAACAGAACGGTTGTCAATGTGTGCACTCCACTTCCAGAGTTAAACCCGTGTGTGGATTCAGCAGTCTGCATACACTTTCTGTGCAGAGTTTCAAAACAGGCGTTTTCAGCCCAATACCGGCATATGGAAGAAACAGCAGAAAGCACAGGGAAATATCTGCTTCTAAATCCAAAACGCAGCTATCTAACAGAACGGTTGTCAATGTGTGCACTCCACTTCCAGAGTTAAACCCGTGTGTGGATTCAGCAGTCTGCAAACACTTCTGTGCAGAGTTTCAAAACAGGCGTTTTCAGCCCAATACCGCATATGGAAGAAACAGCAGAAAGCACAGGGAAACATCTGCTTCTAAATCCAAAACGCAGCTATCTAACAGAACGGTTGTCAATGTGTGCACTCAACTTCCAGAGTTAAACCAGTGTGTGAATTCAGCAGTCTGCAAACACTTTCTGTGCAGAGTTTCAAAACAGGCGTTTTCAGCCCAATACCGGCATATGGAAGAAACAGCAGAAAGCACAGGGAAATATCTGCTTCTAAATCCAAAACGCAGCTATCTAACAGAACGGTTGTCAATGTGTGCACTCCACTTCCAGAGTTAAACCCGTGTGTGGATTCAGCAGTCTGCAAACACTTTCTGTGCAGAGTTTCAAAACCGGCGTTTTCAGCCCAATACCGGCATATGGAAGAATCAGCAGAAAGCACAGGGAAATATCTGCTTCTAAATCCAAAACGCAGCTATCTAACAGAACGGTTGTCAATGTGTGCACTCCACTTCCAGAATTAAACCGGTGTGTGGATTCAGCAGTCTGCAAACACTTTCTGTGCAGAGTTTCAAAACAGGCGTTTTCAGCCCAATACCGGCATATGGAAGAAACAGCAGAAAGCACAGGGAAATATCTGCTTCTAAATCCAAAACGCAGCTATCTAACAGAACGGTTGTCAATGTGTGCACTCAACTTCCAGAGTTAAACCCGTGTGTGGATTCAGCAGTCTGCAAACACTTTCTGTGCAGAGTTTCAAAACCGGCGTTTTCAGCCCAATACCGGCATATGGAAGAATCAGCAGAAAGCACAGGGAAATATCTGCTTCTAAATCCAAAACGCAGCTATCTAACAGAACGGTTGTCAATGTGTGCACTCCACATCCAGAGTTAAACCCGTGTGTGGATTCAGCAGTCTGCAAACACTTTCTGTGCAGAGTTTCAAAACAGGCGTTTTCAGCCCAATACCGGCATATGGAAGAAACAGCAGAAAGCACAGGGAAATATCTGCTTCTAAATCCAAAACGCAGCTATCTAACAGAACGGTTGTCAATGTGTGCACTCAACTTCCAGAGTTAAACCCGTGTGTGGATTCAGCAGTCTGCATACACTTTCTGTGCAGAGTTTCAAAACAGGCGTTTTCAGCCCAATACCGGCATATGGAAGAAACAGCAGAAAGCACAGGGAAATATCTGCTTCTAAATCCAAAACGCAGCTATCTAACAGAACGGTTGTCAATGTGTGCACTCCACTTCCAGAGTTAAACCCGTGTGTGGATTCAGCAGTCTGCAAACACTTTCTGTGCAGAGTTTCAAAACAGGCGTTTTCAGCCCAATACCGGCATATGGAAGAAACAGCAGAAAGCACAGGGAAATATCTGCTTCCAAATCCAAAACGCAGCTATCTAACAGAACGGTTGTCAATGTGTGCACTCAACTTCCAGAGTTAAACCAGTGTGTGAATTCAGCAGTCTGCAAACACTTTCTGTGCAGAGTTTCAAAACAGGCGTTTTCAGCCCAATACCGGCATATGGAAGAAACAGCAGAAAGCACAGGGAAATATCTGCTTCTAAATCCAAAACCCAGCTATCTAACAGAACGGTTGTCAATGTGTGCACTCAACTTCCAGAGTTAAACCCGTGTGTGGATTCAGCAGTCTGCAAACACTTTCTGTGCAGAGTTTCAAAACAGGCGTTTTCAGCCCAATACCGGCATATGGAAGAAACAGCAGAAAGCACAGGGAAATATCTGCTTCTAAGTCCAAAACGCAGCTATCTAACAGAACGGTTGTCAATGTGTGCACTCAAGTTCCAGAGTTAAACCCGTGTTTGGATTCAGCAGTCTGCAAACACTTTCTGTGCAGAGTTTCAAAACAGGCGTTTTCAGCCCAATACCGGCATATGGAAGAAACAGCAGAAAGCACAGGGAAATATCTACTTCTAAATCCAAAACGCAGCTATCTAACAGAACGGTTGTCAATGTGTGCACTCAACTTCCAGAGTTAAACCCGTGTGTGAATTCAGCAGTCTGCAAACACTTTCTGTGCAGAGTTTCAAAACAGGCGTTTTCAGCCCAATACCGGCATATGGAAGAAACAGCAGAAAGCACAGGGAAATATCTGCTTCTAAATCCAAAACGCAGCTATCTAACAGAACGGTTGTCAATGTGTGCACTCCACTTCCAGAATTAAACCGGTGTGTGGATTCAGCAGTCTGCAAACACTTTCTGTGCAGAGTTTCAAAACAGGCGTTTTCAGCCCAATACCGGCATATGGAAGAAACAGCAGAAAGCACAGGGAAATATCTGCTTCTAAATCCAAAACGCAGCTATCTAACAGAACGGTTGTCAATGTGTGCACTCAACTTCCAGAGTTAAACCCGTGTGTGGATTCAGGAGCCTGCAAACACTTTCTGTGCAGAGTTTCAAAACAGGCGTTTTCAGCCCAATACCGGCATATGGAAGAAACAGCAGAAAGCACAGGGAAATATCTGCTTCTAAATCCAAAACGCAGCTATCTAACAGAACGGTTGTCAATGTGTGCACTCAACTTCCAGAGTTAAACAATGTGTGGATTCAGCAGTCTGCAAACACTTTCTGTGCAGAGTTTCAAAACAGGCGTTTTCAGCCCAATACCGGCATATGGAAGAAACAGCAGAAAGCACAGGGAAATATCTGCTTCTAAATCCAAAACGCAGCTATCTAACAGAACGGTTGTCAATGTGTGCACTCCACTTCCAGAGTTAAACCCGTGTGTGGATTCAGCAGTCTGCAAACACTTTCTGTGCAGAGTTTCAAAACAGGCGTTTTCAGCCCAATACCGGCATATGGAAGAAACAGCAGAAAGCACAGGGAAATATCTGCTTCTAAATCCAAAACGCAGCTATCTAACAGAACGGTTGTCAATGTGTGCACTCAACTTCCAGAGTTAAACCAGTGTGTGGATTCAGCAGTCTGCAAACACTTTCTGTGCAGAGTTTCAAAACAGGCGTTTTCAGCCCAATACCGGCATATGGAAGAATCAGCAGAAAGCACAGGGAAATATCTGCTTCTAAATCCAAAACGCAGCTATCTAACAGAACGGTTGTCAATGTGTGCACTCAAGTTCCAGAGTTAAACCCGTGTTTGGATTCAGCAGTCTGCAAACACTTTCTGTGCAGAGTTTCAAAACAGGCGTTTTCAGCCCAATACCGGCATATGGAAGAAACAGCAGAAAGCACAGGGAAATATCTGCTTCTAAATCCAAAATGCAGCTATCTAACAGAACGGTTGTCAATGTGTGCACTCCACTTCCAGAATTAAACCCGTGTGTGGATTCAGCAGTCTGCAAACACTTTCTGTGCAGAGTTTCAAAACAGGCGTTTTCAGCCCAATACCGGCATATGGAAGAAACAGCAGAAAGCCCAGGGAAATATCTGCTTCTAAATCCAAAACGCAGCTATCTAACAGAACGGTTGTCAATGTGTGCACTCAAGTTCCAGAGTTAAACCGTGTTTGGATTCAGCAGTCTGCAAACACTTTCTGTGCAGAGTTTCAAAACAGGCATTTTCAGCCCAATACCGGCATATGGAAGAAACAGCAGAAAGCACAGGGAAATATCTACTTCTAAATCCAAAACGCAGCTATCTAACAGAACGGTTGTCAATGTGTGCACTCAACTTCCAGAGTTAAACCCGTGTGTGAATTCAGCAGTCTGCAAACACTTTCTGTGCAGAGTTTCAAAACAGGCGTTTTCAGCCCAATACCGGCATATGGAAGAAACAGCAGAAAGCACAGGGAAATATCTGCTTCTAAATCCAAAACGCAGCTATCTAACAGAACGGTTGTCAATGTGTGCACTCAACTTCTAGAGTTAAACCCGTGTGTGGATTCAGCAGTCTGCAAACACTTTCTGTGCAGAGTTTCAAAACCGGCGTTTTCAGCCCAATACCGGCATATGGAAGAATCAGCAGAAAGCACAGGGAAATATCTGCTTCTAAATCCAAAACGCAGTTATCTAACAGAACGGTTGTCAATGTGTGCACTCCACTTCCAGAGTTAAACCCGTGTGTGGATTCAGCAGTCTGCAAACACTTTCTGTGAAGAGTTTCAAAACAGGCGTTTTCAGCCCAATACCGGCATATGGAAGAAACAGCAGAAAGCACAGGGAAATATCTGCTTCTAAATCCAAAACGCAGCTATCTAACAGAACGGTTGTCAATGTGTGCACTCCACTTCCAGAGTTAAACCCGTGTGTGGATTCAGCAGTCTGCAAACACTTTCTGTGCAGAGTTTCAAAACAGGCGTTTTCAGCCCAATACCGGCATATGGAAGAATCAGCAGAAAGCACAGGGAAATATCTGCTTCTAAATCCAAAACGCAGCTATCTAACAGAACGGTTGTCAATGTGTGCACTCCACTTCCAGAGTTAAACCCGTGTGTGGATTCAGCAGTCTGCAAACACTTTCTGTGCAGAGTTTCAAAACAGGCGTTTTCAGCCCAATACCGGCATATGGAAGAAACAGCAGAAAGCACAGGGAAATATCTGCTTCTAAATCCAAAACGCAGCTATCTAACAGAACGGTTGTCAATGTGTGCACTCCACTTCCAGAGTTAAACCCGTGTGTGGATTCAGCAGTCTGCAAACACTTTCTGTGCAGAGTTTCAAAACAGGCGTTTTCAGCCCAATACCGGCATATGGAAGAAACAGCAGAAAGCACAGGGAAATATCTGCTTCCAAATCCAAAACGCAGCTATCTAACAGAACGGTTGTCAATGTGTGCACTCAACTTCCAGAGTTAAACCAGTGTGTGAATTCAGCAGTCTGCAAACACTTTCTGTGCAGAGTTTCAAAACAGGCGTTTTCAGCCCAATACCGGCATATGGAAGAAACAGCAGAAAGCACAGGGAAATATCTGCTTCTAAATCCAAAACCCAGCTATCTAACAGAACGGTTGTCAATGTGTGCACTCAACTTCCAGAGTTAAACCCGTGTGTGGATTCAGCAGTCTGCAAACACTTTCTGTGCAGAGTTTCAAAACAGGCGTTTTCAGCCCAATACCGGCATATGGAAGAAACAGCAGAAAGCACAGGGAAATATCTGCTTCTAAGTCCAAAACGCAGCTATCTAACAGAACGGTTGTCAATGTGTGCACTCAAGTTCCAGAGTTAAACCCGTGTTTGGATTCAGCAGTCTGCAAACACTTTCTGTGCAGAGTTTCAAAACAGGCGTTTTCAGCCCAATACCGGCATATGGAAGAAACAGCAGAAAGCACAGGGAAATATCTACTTCTAAATCCAAAACGCAGCTATCTAACAGAACGGTTGTCAATGTGTGCACTCAACTTCCAGAGTTAAACCCGTGTGTGAATTCAGCAGTCTGCAAACACTTTCTGTGCAGAGTTTCAAAACAGGCGTTTTCAGCCCAATACCGGCATATGGAAGAAACAGCAGAAAGCACAGGGAAATATCTGCTTCTAAATCCAAAATGCAGCTATCTAACAGAACGGTTGTCAATGTGTGCACTCCACTTCCAGAATTAAACCGGTGTGTGGATTCAGCAGTCTGCAAACACTTTCTGTGCAGAGTTTCAAAACAGGCGTTTTCAGCCCAATACCGGCATATGGAAGAAACAGCAGAAAGCACAGGGAAATATCTGCTTCTAAATCCAAAACGCAGCTATCTAACAGAACGGTTGTCAATGTGTGCACTCAACTTCCAGAGTTAAACCCGTGTGTGGATTCAGGAGCCTGCAAACACTTTCTGTGCAGAGTTTCAAAACAGGCGTTTTCAGCCCAATACCGGCATATGGAAGAAACAGCAGAAAGCACAGGGAAATATCTGCTTCTAAATCCAAAACGCAGCTATCTAACAGAACGGTTGTCAATGTGTGCACTCAACTTCCAGAGTTAAACAATGTGTGGATTCAGCAGTCTGCAAACACTTTCTGTGCAGAGTTTCAAAACAGGCGTTTTCAGCCCAATACCGGCATATGGAAGAAACAGCAGAAAGCACAGGGAAATATCTGCTTCTAAATCCAAAACGCAGCTATCTAACAGAACGGTTGTCAATGTGTGCACTCCACTTCCAGAGTTAAACCCGTGTGTGGATTCAGCAGTCTGCAAACACTTTCTGTGCAGAGTTTCAAAACAGGCGTTTTCAGCCCAATACCGGCATATGGAAGAAACAGCAGAAAGCACAGGGAAATATCTGCTTCTAAATCCAAAACGCAGCTATCTAACAGAACGGTTGTCAATGTGTGCACTCAACTTCCAGAGTTAAACCAGTGTGTGGATTCAGCAGTCTGCAAACACTTTCTGTGCAGAGTTTCAAAACAGGCGTTTTCAGCCCAATACCGGCATATGGAAGAATCAGCAGAAAGCACAGGGAAATATCTGCTTCTAAATCCAAAACGCAGCTGTCTAACAGAACGGTTGTCAATGTGTGCACTCAAGTTCCAGAGTTAAACCCGTGTTTGGATTCAGCAGTCTGCAAACACTTTCTGTGCAGAGTTTCAAAACAGGCGTTTTCAGCCCAATACCGGCATATGGAAGAAACAGCAGAAAGCACAGGGAAATATCTGCTTCTAAATCCAAAATGCAGCTATCTAACAGAACGGTTGTCAATGTGTGCACTCCACTTCCAGAATTAAACCCGTGTGTGGATTCAGCAGTCTGCAAACACTTTCTGTGCAGAGTTTCAAAACAGGCGTTTTCAGCCCAATACCGGCATATGGAAGAAACAGCAGAAAGCCCAGGGAAATATCTGCTTCTAAATCCAAAACGCAGCTATCTAACAGAACGGTTGTCAATGTGTGCACTCAAGTTCCAGAGTTAAACCGGTGTTTGGATTCAGCAGTCTGCAAACACTTTCTGTGCAGAGTTTCAAAACAGGCATTTTCAGCCCAATACCGGCATATGGAAGAAACAGCAGAAAGCACAGGGAAATATCTACTTCTAAATCCAAAACGCAGCTATCTAACAGAACGGTTGTCAATGTGTGCACTCAACTTCCAGAGTTAAACCCGTGTGTGAATTCAGCAGTCTGCAAACACTTTCTGTGCAGAGTTTCAAAACAGGCGTTTTCAGCCCAATACCGGCATATGGAAGAAACAGCAGAAAGCACAGGGAAATATCTGCTTCTAAATCCAAAACGCAGCTATCTAACAGAACGGTTGTCAATGTGTGCACTCAACTTCTAGAGTTAAACCCGTGTGTGGATTCAGCAGTCTGCAAACACTTTCTGTGCAGAGTTTCAAAACCGGCGTTTTCAGCCCAATACCGGCATATGGAAGAATCAGCAGAAAGCACAGGGAAATATCTGCTTCTAAATCCAAAACGCAGTTATCTAACAGAACGGTTGTCAATGTGTGCACTCCACTTCCAGAGTTAAACCCGTGTGTGGATTCAGCAGTCTGCAAACACTTTCTGTGAAGAGTTTCAAAACAGGCGTTTTCAGCCCAATACCGGCATATGGAAGAAACAGCAGAAAGCACAGGGAAATATCTGCTTCTAAATCCAAAACGCAGCTATCTAACAGAACGGTTGTCAATGTGTGCACTCCACTTCCAGAGTTAAACCCGTGTGTGGATTCAGCAGTCTGCAAACACTTTCTGTGCAGAGTTTCAAAACAGGCGTTTTCAGCCCAATACCGGCATATGGAAGAATCAGCAGAAAGCACAGGGAAATATCTGCTTCTAAATCCAAAACGCAGCTATCTAACAGAACGGTTGTCAATGTGTGCACTCAACTTTCAGAGTTAAACCCGTGTGTGGATTCAGCAGTCTGCAAACACTTTCTGTGCAGAGTTTCAAAACAGGCGTTTTCAGCCCAATACCGGCATATGGAAGAAACAGCAGAAAGCACAGGGAAATATCTGCTTCTAAATCCAAAACGCAGCTATCTAACAGAACGGTTGTCAATGTGTGCACTCCACTTCCAGAATTAAAACCGGTGTGTGGATTCAGCAGTCTGCAAACACTTTCTGTGCAGAGTTTCAAAACAGGCGTTTTCAGCCCAATACCGGCATATGGAAGAAACAGCAGAAAGCACAGGGAAATATCTGCTTCTAAATCCAAAACGCAGCTATCTAACAGAACGGTTGTCAATGTGTGCACTCAACTTCTAGAGTTAAACCCGTGTGTGGATTCAGCAGTCTGCAAACACTTTCTGTGCAGAGTTTCAAAACCGGCGTTTTCATCCCAATACCGGCATATGGAAGAATCAGCAGAAAGCACAGGGAAATATCTGCTTCTAAATCCAAAACGCAGTTATCTAACAGAACGGTTGTCAATGTGTGCACTCCACTTCCAGAGTTAAACCCGTGTGTGGATTCAGCAGTCTGCAAACACTTTCTGTGCAGAGTTTCAAAACAGGCGTTTTCAGCCCAATACCGGCATATGGAAGAAACAGCAGAAAGCACAGGGAAATATCTGCTTCTAAATCCAAAACGCAGCTATCTAACAGAACGGTTGTCAATGTGTGCACTCCACTTCCAGAGTTAAACCCGTGTGTGGATTCAGCAGTCTGCATACAATTTCTGTGCAGAGTTTCAAAACAGGCGTTTTCAGCCCAATACCGGCATATGGAAGAAACAGCAGAAAGAACAGGGAAATATCTGCTTCTAAATCCAAAACGCAGCTATCTAACAGAACGGTTGTCAATGTGTGCACTCCACTTCCAGAGTTAAACCCGTGTGTGGATTCAGCAGTCTGCAAACACTTTCTGTGAAGAGTTTCAAAACAGGCGTTTTCAGCCCAATACCGGCATATGGAAGAAACAGCAGAAAGCACAGGGAAATATCTGCTTCTAAATCCAAAACGCAGCTATCTAACAGAACGGTTGTCAATGTGTGCACTCCACTTCCAGAGTTAAACCCGTGTGTGGATTCAGCAGTCTGCAAACACTTTCTGTGCAGAGTTTCAAAACCGGCGTTTTCAGCCCAATACCGGCATATGGAAGAATCAGCAGAAAGCACAGGGAAATATCTGCTTCTAAATCCAAAACGCAGCTATCTAACAGAACGGTTGTCAATGTGTGCACTCCACTTCCAGAGTTAAACCCGTGTGTGGATTCAGCAGTCTGCAAACACTTTCTGTGCAGAGTTTC